>NC_092165.1:40905723-41210723 GCF_045791955.1 Oncorhynchus clarkii lewisi
TACAATAAAGTAAACCATGTCAACATTTAACTCTAGCCTATATATTAATAACAGCAAAGACAAAGTAAAAACCCCCAGAGAAAACAGAAATAGAAGGCTGCAGAGGAGCCCAGGAGAGGTGGGGTGAGGGGGAGGTGGAGTGTATGGGTGACTTACGGCAGGACAAGGGTGTTCTCCTGTGGGCCACTCGTGCTGTCATCCAGGGCATACTGCTTATCATGGAGGTTGGGAAGCTTTCGCAGGGCCTTCACAAACACATTAGGGCCTGGGGGTGAGAGCACTGTGGATGAGAGAGAGACAGAGAGAGAAGGTGTTGCCATTAGTGTACAGAGCAACATAACTAATCAGTCAGAGTTCAGGAAAGGTGAGCCCAATTAATAGCCTACATAGATCTGAGTGTGGTGTTACTTTTGAAAAGAGGGTAGCAGTACGCAACATTTTGGAGCGTTCAGATAGAAATATGCCATGTAGAACACACGCTCTTTCTGACATGTAGAATAAGGTTTCACGTCAGCTCTTTTCGTGGCATTTCTATCTGCAAAATACAATAACGTTTGGCTACGAAAGCGTTTGGCTACCGAATGGAGCCCAGGTTTATCATTCCCAGTAAATCATGTACATGTCTTGTATTGTACTCAACCCTAGTGGCAAATGTGAGAATCACATCAATATGAAAAGTAGGCTGTTTGGAATATAGTTCTAATCATTCATGTATTGGGAAATGTCTTACAGTTCAAGTCGGAAGTTTACATACACCTTAGCCAAATATATTTAAACTTAGTTTTTCACAATTCCTGACATTTAATCCTAGTACAAATTCCCTGTCTTAGGTCAGTTAGATCACCAATTTATTTTAAGAATGTGAAATGCCAGAATAATAGAGAGAATGATTTATTTCAGCTTTTATTTCTTTCATCACATTCCCAGTGGGTCAGAAGTTTACATACACTCAATTAGTATTTGGTAGCATTGCCTTTAAATTGTTTAACTTGGGTCAAACGTTTTGGGTAGCGTTCCACAAGCTTCCCACAATAAGTTGGGTGAATGTTGTCTCATTCCTCCTGACAGAGCTGGTGTAACTGAGTTAGGTTTGTAGGCCTCCTTGCTCGCATACGCTTTTCAGTTCTGCCCACAAATGTTCTATTAGATTGAGGTCAGGGCTTTGTGTTGGAAACTCCAATACCTTGACTTTGTTGTCCTTAAGCCATTTTGCCACAACTTTGGAAGTATGCTTGGGGTCATTGTCCATTTGGAAGACCAAGCTTAACTTCCTAACTGATATCTTGAGATGTTGCTTCAATATATCCACACAATTTTCAATCCTCATGATGCCATCTGTCAAACGCTCCTGAAACACTTCAGCGAGCAGGCCTTTCTAATCGACCTGGCCGGAGTATCCTGGAAGGATATTGATCTCATCCCGTCAGTAGAGGATGCCTGGTTATTTAAAAAAATGCCTTCCTAACCATCTTAAATAAGCATGCCACGTTCAAGAAATTTAGAACCAGGAACAGATATAGCCCTTGGTTCTCCCGAGACCTGACTGCCCTTAGAACTAGTTAGGGATAGGCGGGACGCAAATGTCTCAACTGGCCAATTGCCAATTGCCAGGGAAAATGCAGAGCGCCAGATTCAAATAAAATACTATAAAATTCAAACTTTCATTAAATCACACATGTAAGATACTCAATTAAAGCTACACTCGTTGTGAATCCAGCCAACATGTCAGATTTTAAAAATGCTTTTCGGCGAAAGCATAAGAAGCTATTATCTGATAGCCTGCACCAGCAGTAAACAAAGGGGTTAGCATATTTCAACCCTGCAGGCGCTACACAAAACGCTGAAATAAAATATAAAACATGCTTTACCTTTGACTAGCTTCTTTTGTTGACACTCCAATATGTCCCATAAACATCACAATTTGTCCTTTTGTTCGATTAATTCCGTCCATATATATCCAAAATGTCCATTTATAAAGCGCGTTTGATCCAGAAAAAAACAGCTTACAAAAAACGCAACATCACTACAAAATATTTCAAAAGTTGCCTATAGACTTTGCCAAAATATTTCAAACTACTTTTGTAATACAACTTTGGGTATTTTTAAACGTTAATAATCGATCAAATTGTAGACGGGGCAATCTGTGTTCAATGAATGAAAACAGCGCAACTTTTCACGTCTTGCGCAACTCACAAAAGTGTACCCAGTTCCTAGTTGGCCTACTGCTTCATTGCACAAAGGAATAACTTCAACCAAATTCCAAAGACTGGTGACTACCAGTGGAAGCTGGTATGAACTGAATACAGGTTCCTAAGAAATATCCCTTGGCAATTACAAGTCAGGAAACAGAGAGAGGCAACAACAAAAAAGAAATCTGAACAGTTAGTCCTCTGGGTTTTGCCTGCTACATCAGTTCTGTTATACTTACAGACATGATTCAAACAGTTTCAAACTTCAGAGTGTTTTCTATCCAAATCTATGAATAATATGCATATCTGATATTCTTGGCATGAGTAGCAGGAAGTTTAAATTGGGCACGCTATTTATCCAAAAGTGAAAATTCTGCCCCCTAGCCCCAACACAAAAACCTCCTATGGCGTTCTGCATTAGCATCGAACAGCCCCGGTGATATGCAGCTTTTCAGGGAAGCTAGAAACCAATATACACAGGCAGTTAGAAAAGCCAAGGCTAGCTTTTTCAAGCAGAAATTTGCTTCCTGCAACACTAACTCAAAAAAGTTCTGGGACACTGTAAAGTCCATGGAGAATAAGAACACCTCCTCCCAGCTGCCCACTGCACTGAAAAATCCACTATAATTGAGAATTTCAATAAGCATTTTTCTATGGCTGGCCATGCCTTCCACCTGGCTACTCCTACCCCGGTCAACAGCACTGCACCCCCCACAGCAACTCGCCCAAGCCTTCCCCATTTCTCCTTCTCCCAAATCCAGTCAGCTGATGTTCTGAAAGAGCTGCAAAATCTGGACCCCTACAAATCAGCCGGGCTAGACAATCTGGACCCTTTCTTTCTAAAATTATCTGCCGAAATTGTTGCCACCTCTATTACTAGCCTGTTCAACCTCTCTTTCGTGTTGTCTGAGATTCCCAAAGATTGGAAAGCAGCTGCGGTCATCCTCCTCTTCAAAGGGGGGAACACTCTTGACCCAAACTGCTACAGACCTATATCTATCCTATCCTGCCTTTCTAAGGTCTTCAAAAGCCAAGTCAACAAACAGATTACCGACCATTTCGAATCTCACCATACCCTCTCTGCTATGCAATCTCGTTTCAGAGCTGGTCATGGGTGCACCTCAGCCACGCTCAAGGTCCTAAACGATATCTTAACCGCCATCGATAAGAAACATTACTGTGCAGCCATATTCATTGATCTGGCCAAGGCTTTCGACTCTGTCAATCACCACATCCTCATCGGCAGACTCGACAGCCTTGGTTTCTCAAATGATTGCCTCGCCTGGTTCACCAACTACTTCTCTGATAGAGTTCAGTGTGTCAAATCGGAGGGTCTGTTGTCCGGACCTCTGGCAGTCTCTATGGGGGTGCCACAGGGTTCAATTCTTGGACAGACTCTCTTCTCTGTATACATCAATGATGTCGCTCTTGCTGCTGGTGAGTCTCTGATCCACCTCTACGCAGACGACACCATTCTGTATACTTCTGGCCCTTCTTTGGACACTGTGTTAACAACCCTCCAGGCAAGCTTCAATGCCATACAACTCTTCTTCCATGGCCTCCAATTGCTCTTAAATACAAGTCAAACTAAATGCATGCTCTTCAACCGATCGCTGCCTGCACCTGCCCGCCTGTCCAACATCACAACTCTGGACGGCTCTGACTTACGTGAACAACTACAAATACCTAGGTGTCTGGTTAGACTGTAAACTCTCCTTCCAGACCCACATCAAACATCTCCAATCCAAAGTTAAATCTAGAATTGGCTTCCTATTTCGCAACAAAGCCTCCTTCACTCATGCTGCCAAACATACCCTTGTAAAACTGACCATCCTACCAATCCTTGACTTTGGCGATGTAATTTACAAAATAGCCTCCAATACCCTACTCAACAAATTGGATGCAGTCTATCACAGTGCCATCCGTTTTGTCACCAAAGCCCCATATACTACCCACCATTGCGACCTGTACGCTCTCGTTGGCTGGCCCTTGCTTCATACTCATCGCCAAAACCACTGGCTCCATGTCATCTACAAGACCCTGCTAGGTAAAGTCCCCCCTTATTTCAGCTCGCTGGTCACCATAGCATCACCCACCTGTAGCACGCACTCCAGCAGGTATATCTCTCTGGTCACCCTCAAAACCAATTATTTATTTGGCCGCCTCTCCTTCCAGTTCTCTGCTGCCAATGACTGGAACGAACTACAAAAATCTCTGAAACTGGAAACACTTATCTCCCTCACTAACTTTAAGCACCAGCTGTCAGAGCAGCTCACAGATTACTGCACCTGTACATAGCCCATCTATAATTTAGCCCAAACAACTACCTCTTTCCCTACTGTATATATTTTATATATTTATTTATTTTGCTCCTTTGCACCCCATTATTTTTATTTCTACTTTGCACATTCTTCCACTGCAAATCTACCATTCCAGTGTTTTACTTGCTATATTGTATTTACTTCGCCACCATGGCCTTTTTTTTGCCTTTACCTCCCTTATCTCACCTAATTTGCTCACATCGTATATAGACTTGTTTCTACTGTATTATTGACTGTATGTTTGTTTTACTCCATGTGTAACTCTGTGTCGAACTGCTTTGCTTTATCTTGGCCAGGTCGCTATTGTAAATGAGAACTTGTTCTCAACTTGCCGACCTGGTTAAATAAAGGTAAAATAAAAAATGTCTTTAGAAGCTTCTGATAGGCTAATTGACCTCATTTGAGTCAATTGGAGGTGTACCTGTGGATGTATTTCAAGGCCTACCGCAAACTCACTGCCTCTTAGCTTGACATCATGGGAAAATCAAAAGAAATCGTCAAAATCTGGTTCATCCTTGGGAGCAATTTCCAAATGCCTGAAGGTACCACGTTCATATGTACAAACAATAGTATGCAAGTATAAACACCATGGGACCACGCCGCATCAAACCGCTCAGGAAGGAGATGCGTTCTGTCTCCTAGAGATGAACGTACTTTGGTGTGAAAAGTGCAAGTATATCACAGAACAACAGCAAAGGTCCTTGTAAAGATGCTGGAGGAAACAGGTACAAAAGTATCTATATCCACAGTAAAACGAGTCCTATATTGACATGACCTGAAAGGCCGCTCAGCAAGGAAGAAGCCACTGCTAAAAAACAGCCATAAAAAAGCCAGACTACGGTTTGCAACTGCACATGCGGAAAAACATCATACTTTTTGGAGTAATGTCCTCTGGTCTGATGAAACAAAAATAGAACTGTTTGGCCATAATGACCATCGTTATGTTTGGACTAAAAAGGGGGAGGCTTGCAAGCTGAAGAACACCATCCCAACCGTGAAGCACTGGGGTGACAGCATCATGTTGTGGGTGTGCTTTGCTGCAGGAGGGATTGGTGCAATTCACAAAATATATATTTTTTTCACCTTTATTTAACTAGGCAAGTCAGTTAAGAGCAAATTCTTATTTTCAATGATGGCCTAGGAACAGTGGGTTAACTGCCTTGTTCAGGAGCAGAACGACAGATTTTTACCTTGCCAGCTCGGGGATTCGATCTTGCAAACTTTCGGTTACTCGTCCAACGCTCTATCCACTAGGCTACCTCCTGCCCCATGACATAATTTTCTGTAATTTCCCAAGCTGTTTAAAGGCACAGTCAACTTAGGGTATGTAAACGTCTGACCCACTGGAATTGTGATTAAGTGAAATAATCTGTCTGTAAACAACTGTTGGAAAAATTACTTGTAATTTTTATTAGATGTCCTAACCAACTTGCCAAAACTATAGTTTGTTAACAAGAAATATGTGGAGTGGTTGAAAAAATTGTTTTAATGACTCCAAGCTAAGTGTATGTAAACTTCTGACTTCAACTGTATATATAACCTGAATGTGTAGTGTCATGCACAAAGTAGTACTTACTAACTGACTTGCCAAAACTATAGAACACCATCATGATGGTGGCAGCATCATGCTGTGGGTATGTTTTTCAGGGACTGGGAAACTGTTCAGAATTGAAGGAATGATGGATGGTGCTAAATACATGGAAATTCTTGAGGGAAACCTGTTTCAGTCTTCCAGAGATTTAAGACTGGGACGGAGGTTCACCTTCTAGCAGGACAATGACCCTAAGCATACTGCTAAAGCAACACTCGAGTGGTTTAAGGGGAAACATTCAAATGTCTTGGAATGGCGTATTCAAAGCCCAAACCTCAGTCCAATAGAGAAACTGTGACTTAAAGATTGCTATACACCACAGAACCCATCCAACTTGAAGGAGCTGAAACAGTTTTGCCTTGAAGAATGGACAAAAATCCTAGTGGCTAGATTTGCCAAGCTTATAGCTTACATACCCCAAGAGACTTGCAGCTGTAATTGCTCCAAAAGGTGACTCTACAAAGTAGTGACTTTGGGGGGGTGAATAGTTATGCATGTTTAAGTTCTGTTTTTTTGTCTTATTTCTTGTTTTTTACAAGAAAAAATATTTTGCATCTTCAAAGTGGTAGGCATGTTGTGTAAATCAAATGATACAAACCCCACAAAAATGTGTTTTAATTCCAGGTTGTAAGGCAACAAAATAGGAAAAATGCCAAGGGGGGTGAATACTTTCGCAAGCCACTGTATGCTAAAAACAGAGAACACACATACAAAAACATTAGAACAGCACGTCATCATCACTATGCACACTGGCCTGTACAGTGTCTCTTGGGGATGATGTTTCTATGACCCCCAAGCTGGTGCAGCTTCTTTATCTTCAAGCCAAAGTTTTCATGCGTTTTGCAAGAACACGTTTCTTTGTCTGTAACTCTCTGGTGGCCAGTCCAAAAAAACTTAAGTTTAAATAATTGAGGCTTGGAAAGGCTGGCCTTATCAGACAGAAATCTTCTATGAAGATAGTGTCCGTTAAGGCTCTCTTACGGAATATCTGTCCCTTTTTCCGGATTTCTGCAGATTTCTCATTCATTACAGTGGAGACTTCATCTTGATGAAGGAAGCCGTTAACACGTGTGCGCATTAGTCTTCTCTGGCTGTTATTGGGTAATGTTCTCTGATGACCTCTCTTTGTAGTTTTCTTCTGGACCTCTCTGCCTTCCATGTTGACAATTACCTGCTTCCTCTTGGCCATCATCTCACGTCTTTTCAGTCTTTTCTTGAGGTTGACCATCTCTTCGGTCCTCTCCAGAAGCTTCTCTTCTGTGTAACGCAACTTTGACCTACATTTTTATCGTGTTTTCTTTCTTCTGTTCCTCTTTTTTGGTGATTCCTTTGGGGTAGATGTCTTCATTGTTCCTGGTGTCTGTAGAGATGTCTCTCTTCTTTCATATGTTGAGATGATGGCAGGGACATTTACCTGCTGAGGTGAGAATGGCTGTTCTCTTGGGGAGGCTGTGTCTTCTTGAAGATTTTGAATAACTTCTTCATTTGCTTCTTGTTGACGTGTAACATCTTCCTGTCTTTATGATGTCATGTCCAATACAGATTTGAGCTGTTTCTTTCTTCTGTAATACCTTTTCGAGTTTTACCGCCACAGTTTTTTCTTCTTTTCATGTTGCTTCTTTGTCAGATCTTGAGTTTTCTTTATTTTACCATTTTGATTTCGTTTTTGATATCTGGAACTGGGAAGGAAGCATGACATGAAATGAGCATGTCTCAAAACATGGGAAAAATCTTACTGTTATGGACACGTCATCCTATAGTATAGACTGAATGGCTTACAGACTGTGTGTGTGTCTGTGTGTACACATCCTATAGGAGGGACTGAATGGCTTACAGACTGTGTGTGTGTCTGTGTGTACACATCCTATAGGAGGGACTGAATGGCTTACAGACTGTGTGTGTGTCTGTGTGTACACATCCTATAGTATAGACTGAATGGCTTACAGACTGTGTGTGTGTCTGTGTGTACACATCCTATAGGAGGGACTGAATGGCTTACAGACTGTGTGTGTGTCTGTGTGTACACATCCTATAGGAGGGACTGAATGGCTTACAGACTGTGTGTGTGCGCGTATGCATCCTACAGTAGGGACTGAATGGCTTACAGACTGTGTGTGTGCGCGTATGCATCCTACAGTAGGGACTGAATGGCTTACAGACTGTGTGTGTGTCTGTGTGTACACATCCTATAGTAGGGACTGAATGGCTTACAGACTGTGTGTGTGCGCGTATGCATCCTACAGTAGGGACTGAATGGCTTACAGACTGTGTGTGTGTCTGTGTGTACACATCCTATAGTAGGGACTGAATGACTTACAGACTGTGTGTGTGCGTGTATGCAGCCTACAGTAGGGACTGAATGGCTTACAGACTGTGTGTGTGTCTGTGTGTACACATCCTATAGTAGGGACTGAATGGCTTACAGACTGTGTGTGTGTCTGTGTGTACACATCCTATAGGAGGGACTGAATGGCTTACAGACTGTGTGTGTGTGTCTGTGTGTACACATCCTACAGTAGGGACTGAATGGCTTACAGACTGTGTGTGTTCCTGTGTGTACACATCCTATAGTAGGGACTGAATTGGCTTACAGACTGTGTGTGTGTCTGTGTGTACACATCCTATAGGAGGGACTGAATGGCTTACAGACTGTGTGTGTGTCTGTGTGTACACATCCTATAGGAGGGACTGAATGGCTTACAGACTGTGTGTGTGTCTGTGTGTACACATCCTATAGTATAGACTGAATGGCTTACAGACTGTGTGTGTGTCTGTGTGTACACATCCTATAGGAGGGACTGAATGGCTTACAGACTGTGTGTGTGTCTGTGTGTACACATCCTATAGGAGGGACTGAATGGCTTACAGACTGTGTGTGTGCGCGTATGCATCCTACAGTAGGGACTGAATGGCTTACAGACTGTGTGTGTGCGCGTATGCATCCTACAGTAGGGACTGAATGGCTTACAGACTGTGTGTGTGTCTGTGTGTACACATCCTATAGTAGGGACTGAATGGCTTACAGACTGTGTGTGTGCGCGTATGCATCCTACAGTAGGGACTGAATGGCTTACAGACTGTGTGTGTGTCTGTGTGTACACATCCTATAGTAGGGACTGAATGACTTACAGACTGTGTGTGTGCGTGTATGCAGCCTACAGTAGGGACTGAATGGCTTACAGACTGTGTGTGTGTCTGTGTGTACACATCCTATAGTAGGGACTGAATGGCTTACAGACTGTGTGTGTGTCTGTGTGTACACATCCTATAGGAGGGACTGAATGGCTTACAGACTGTGTGTGTGTGTCTGTGTGTACACATCCTACAGTAGGGACTGAATGGCTTACAGACTGTGTGTGTTCCTGTGTGTACACATCCTATAGTAGGGACTGAATTGGCTTACAGACTGTGTGTGTCTGTGTGTACACATCCTATAGTAGGGACTGCATGGCTTACAGACTGTGTGTGTGTGTGTGTGTGTGTCTGTGTGTACACATCCTATAGTAAGGACTGAATATCTTACAGACTGTGTGTGTATCTGTGTGTACACATCCTATAGTAGGGACTGAATTGGCTTACAGACTGTGTGTGTCTGTGTGTACACATCCTATAGTAGGGACTGAATGGCTTACAGACTGTGTGTGTGTGTGTGTGTGTCTGTGTGTACACATCCTATAGTAAGGACTGAATATCTTACAGACTGTGTGTGTGTCTGTGTGTACACATCCTATAGTAGGGACTGAATGGCTTACAGACTGTGTGTGTGTCTGTGTGTACACATCCTATAGGAGGGACTGAATGGCTTACAGACTGTGTGTGTGTCTGTGTGTACACATCCTATAGGAGGGACTGAATGGCTTACAGACTGTGTGTGTGTCTGTGTGTACACATCCTATAGTATAGACTGAATGGCTTACAGACTGTGTGTGTGTCTGTGTGTACACATCCTATAGGAGGGACTGAATGGCTTACAGACTGTGTGTGTGTCTGTGTGTACACATCCTATAGGAGGGACTGAATGGCTTACAGACTGTGTGTGTGCGCGTATGCATCCTATAGGAGGGACTGAATGGCTTACAGACTGTGTGTGTGCGCGTATGCATCCTACAGTAGGGACTGAATGGCTTACAGACTGTGTGTGTGCGCGTATGCATCCTACAGTAGGGACTGAATGGCTTACAGACTGTGTGTGTGTCTGTGTGTACACATCCTATAGTAGGGACTGAATGGCTTACAGACTGTGTGTGTGCGCGTATGCATCCTACAGTAGGGACTGAATGGCTTACAGACTGTGTGTGTGTCTGTGTGTACACATCCTATAGTAGGGACTGAATGACTTACAGACTGTGTGTGTGCGTGTATGCAGCCTACAGTAGGGACTGAATGGCTTACAGACTGTGTGTGTGTCTGTGTGTACACATCCTACAGTAGGGACTGAATGGCTTACAGACTGTGTGTGTTCCTGTGTGTACACATCCTATAGTAGGGACTGAATTGGCTTACAGACTGTGTGTGTCTGTGTGTACACATCCTATAGTAGGGACTGAATGGCTTACAGACTGTGTGTGTGTGTGTGTGTCTGTGTGTACACATCCTATAGTAAGGACTGAATATCTTACAGACTGTGTGTGTGTCTGTGTGTACACATCCTATAGTAGGGACTGAATGGCTTACAGACTGTGTGTGTGTCTGTGTGTACACATCCTATAGTAAGGACTGAATATCTTACAGACTGTGTGTGTGTCTGTGTGTACACATCCTCTAGCAGGGACTGAATGGCTTACAGATTGTGTGTGTGTCTGTGTGTACACATCCTATAGGAGGGACTGAATGGCTTACAGACTGTGTGTGTGTCTGTGTGTACACATCCTATAGTAGGGACTGAATGGCTTACAGACTGTGTGTGTGTCTGTGTGTACACATCCTATAGTAGGGACTGAATATCTTACAGACCGTGTGTGTGTCTGTGTGTACACATCCTATAGTAGGGACTGAATATCTTACAGACCGTCTGTGGACATCCTATAGTGCAAACTAAATGGCTTACTGATTGTGTGTGTGTGGTGGACGTGTGACATCCTATAGACACTGTATGAGGGCATAAGCTTTCTATAGACTATATATATGCTAACTACTCTTGCTGTAACCTCTCCAACCCCTAACCTCTCTCTCTCATTCCTTATATACTCTTCCAGCAGTTCTGTTGGGGTGAACTTTTTCTCTGAATTTTGTCAGCCTTCGCTAAAGCTTTATTTTTGTCCCTTGCTGACTGTTTGCAATTAATCAAGACATAAAGAAAAATATCAACAGTTAGTAAATCATATTTAAATTAATAGTTAATTATATATATTTAAAAAATATAGTCTGTGATTCAATTCTCATTACCGAAACAGAAGTTCTCTCTACCGCAACTGGCCTTAAATTGCAGCGGTAAGTGAGAATGGTGTTGCGGAGGTTGAGGAACCTTAGCATGTTTTGCTAACAATAGAGAAGACATGATGACTGAGCAAATGTTTGCTTAATGTACATAATTAGACATTAATATAGCATATTTTCATAGAAAATGTTAAACCGAAATTTTTTCTAAATGTGGAAACCTACCTGTATCGGTAATGATAATTAATACTGTCGTGTACGCAGTCTGACAAGAGGATGTTTAACTTTTAACTGGAGAAATATAAAGAGATCTGCTTACCTGGTAGCCATCTTGAAGGTACTGGCAGATGTGTTGCTTCATTCAAAATCACATTTTGTTTAAAATTCTCTGTGTGTGTGTAAACAGTCCTTAAAAAATGTTGCGGAGGGTGATGGACACTTCATTTTTCCACATTTTTTTTCATTATTGTTATACATGAATATTCAGTTAATATTTTTTCTGTCAATTGAAAACGTTAGTAGAACATCCATTAATTTTTTCCAGAATATTTTCATTTTACTCTGTTTAAATTACAACATAACATACATTCAGACAGAGCTGGATGGTAATGAGTTCTTCAGCAGAAAATGCAATAAAATACTAAAACAATTCATTCCTATGTTGAAATGACTCTTTGTGCAAGGTCTTTATTATGATATTTGTTATATTACTAAATGACATGTTTTCTATTTAAAATCATTACTGCCATGGTATTTTAATGGTTTCATGCGAAGGACCCAATAAAGCAACAACAGAGCCTGGGTCTTCAATGGTGAAGTCAGTTACCACTGAGTGCATATTTCCAGAAATTATTCCCCAAGTAGCCTGAGTGGGAGAAGGCTGCAGGCTAAGTGGTACACTGGCACATGACTGCTAATGCGTTTCAAAGGGAGAGATGGGGCAGGGCAGCTGAGAGGAGTGAAACCTGAGTGCCAGGAGTGAAACCTGAGTGCAAGAACAAACTGGCTGACTAAAAATATGACCTGTGAAGATGGAAAGATTGCATATAGACAAATCTTGGGACTTCCAAACAGAATCTTTGGAACGGTGTGAAAACACTAGACCTAGAAACTATGGCCATATTATTTATGGTCTAGTGTTTACTCCAAGTACCATCCACAATAATGGATGCTGAATGAAATGAGAAGGGCTGGTTAGCCTAGAGAGATTATTCAGCAGACATCTGATCCAAAATGCTTGACAGTTAACGTTTCCTTGGCCCACAAAGGAATATTCATTCTTTCCACATTTCCCTTTCCAGGAAATTAATTATACAGGAAACAGTAGCCTTCGGTGTTCCTCAAGGTTCTGTTTCAGGATCTCTCACCCCTGGTAAACTGCGACTGTAGCTAGAAAGTTTCCTCCATCAATGTGTTGCATCAACATGCGTTACACAGCATCATTCAAATAAACAAATAAATGTACTTTGTTTGGGGAACAACAAATACATTCTAAAAGTCCCGGTCAAAAACTCTTTACCTTCATCATGGTACACCATCCCGATAGTTCCTCCGGTATGGATGACCAAGAGTCGCACTTTAGGGTGTGAAGCTGGAGCCAGACATGACTTTTTACATTCCGCCATGATGACTAGACATCTGATGGCAGGGGAAGAGTGCATATCAAACTAAGGGATGTTCTTAAAGTGACAGACCGCTACCAATGATGGCGCTGTGAAGTGCCAAAACACAATTTACAGATAAACTTAGCTATATCAAATCTATAATGTTACTAATCTGCTTGATTTGATTATAAACCTAAGCAAATAATGATTCACAATGATAATATTGCCCAAAATGTTTTTCCAAGTTAAAATAATCCACATGCAATGCAATGATGACAGTGAGACTAAGACTCACCAGAAGATAGAAGTTGCTATAGTGTAGAGATACGTGTAGAGGACGTACGTTAATGGCTATTCGTCAACAGCCTCCAAGGATAATTTCAAAGGAGTGCCGTTTTCAACCAATAAATAAAAATGGTAGCCTATCCTTGTTGGTAAAAACACGTGATCATTTAGGGAGTAATTAACCCTTGTGTGGTTTTCATGTTTTTGTTATTCACCCAATGTACACGGGGGTCTGATGGACTCACAACATTATTGGGTTTTTAAAACAATACAGACATAATAATTTACGTAAAAATACATAATACTTAATACCTAGATGTTGACATATCAATTACAAGCAATATAGACAGCATACGTGGTTAATATTAGCCATTTACCTCTGCTAGATCACATTTATCAATGAAAGTGCTATTCGTTTTTTGGGATAAAATGTGATTTTTGTAAACAAAAATCAATTATTTTCAAGACATTATCTTGAACAAATATAAATTAAACAAACTTTTCATCAATATTGATGTTTATTGCTTTGAACTGAACAAATTGGAAGGACACATTTTACATACAGTATTTTATGGAAATGATAAATGAGCCCCATTGAACACAAATGAAGGCCGGTCTACACACCACATTAAGGACAGAGTTTTACTGTGTGTGTGTTGGAAATGTATTTCTTGCACTTGATGCATGTGTACTGTGTCTTCCTGTCCTTCTTGGGTCCACACACATCTCAGCGCTTCTTCTTATTGCTACCGGCTGTAATCTAGAATGATGAAAACACTAAGTTCAGGAATTTGACTAACATCTCACTCACTCACATATATAGTTACAGCAGGCCAAGGTAGGACAGTCAGACACAGATGCAACAACATCACTCACACTTACTTCCGGTATTGGAGTAGTTGGTTCTGTGTGTCGGGTGGATGGGGCACCAGTATCCTCCTCCTGAATCCTCCTCACGATGGCTGCAGAAGCTGGGATCATTGGGATATGTTGCCTCCTGGATTTGAGGTCTTACCAATGCCTTGCCCAGCTCCTAGAGAGAGAGCTGTCTCCTCTGGAGCTTCCCTCTGTTCCAATCTGTGTTCAACGCCATCCAGATGACAAACACGTTGTACGCTGAGATGTCCAATATGTTGAGGAATATCACAAGTGGCCAACGTAGGGTTCTTTTTTTGCATTTTTCCTTTCTTTGGCACGTAGGACACTTGGGACGTGTCGGCCTTGAACACAAACTTAAAGGCCTATTCCTTGTATTCAGCAGCTGAGGTGGGAGCTCTGGCTTGTTTTCTCGTACTGTTCCTACCATCGTCAGCCTCCTCCTTGAGGAGCTCTTGTCCCAGCTTGCGCAAACTAAAATGTTTCATTGCATGTGATGTGGCAACGGAGTCCCTGTGTCACGTCCAGGACAACACGCATCCCTTGGTTCTTCTCAGGGGCTCCTCCATCTGGCTTCCACGTATATACTTGCAAGTTCCACACAAATGATGAAGCAGCATCACAGGCAGCCCAGATCTTGATTCCATATTTTGCGGGTTTAGATGATATGTACTGCCTGAAGGGGCAGAAGCCCCTAAATGGCATAAGCTGCTCATCAACAGTAACGTTGGGCCCAGGGTTGTCAAACAGGGGAAGGCGGTCCACCCACTTGTCCCACACTGACCTGATTGCAGCTAACTTGTCTCTCTTCCCTCCGAGCTGGTCTGGTGTCTTGGTTAACGAAGCAGATAGTGACATTGTGCAGGTTCCTGCAAGACATTGTGTAGTTTCACATACTGTACTACAAAGGGTAAAGAGTGCGAGAAAAGCGGGAGACAGACAGACAGGTTCTTGGTGCTATATTGAAACAGCAAGCCCAGGGAGGAGGAAGACCGAGTGAAGGCACACAGCAAACCTTTTTGTTTAATTTTTACCTACACACACACTTTTACTACCCTCAGGTCCGTCCAGTGGACCTGAACACCACATATGTAATATAAATGTGTAGGGGGGTGCACAGTGTGCACTCAATGAAAATGTGTTATTTGACATGTTCTTCACAGAAAATGAGCCAAGGCCAATGAGCCTCAGGTTGTAAAAATAATTAATTGTATTATTGTTCTTTAAGTAAACATTGAAAATGGGTCCCACAGACCGAACACCAAACAAGGGTTAAAGGCTCTAATTTTATAATTTGTCGTTTTGCTTTTTATTCGTTTTCATCTGTAATCCTGACAGTGGAGACATAAGTCTGGCACAAAAATCAAGGTATCTGGCTACATCAGATACATTAGAAACCAAAATGGTTTACATTTCATTTTGTATGCAGTTCACAAATAGCCACTTCTGCCTCTCAATTGTGTCATTCTGCCTTGCCCAAAACCTTCTTTTTAACTTCTTATTTATATTTCTGCAGTATATTTTTCCTCCTACCACAGCATGTATTGATATTTTAAATAATTATATTACTGTTAATATATTTTCAATGCTATCATAATGTTTGGTGTTTTTACTACTACAGTCGTTTCTAAACTTTCTGTTTCTATTTAATGCTTCCTGCTACTTAAACGTCATTGTCCTTGGAATGGACATTCCGTTATTTGCCAGTAGATTGTGCAAAATTACACAATGCAATTAAACAGGACAATACAGTTTTTTACAAACGCTTACACACAGTGAAACCATTAACTCATGTACCTGATCTTCAGACCAAGTCTGCAAAACCGCAAGCACGTTATCTGCTTTACACTCAGTTTGCAATTGTAAAACACACTTCTTGCAAAACACTAAACAGAGTCTCTACATTAGACACATCATTCAAAACTAACAGGTCTTGTGTTTCGTTTGGAAAACACTGCCATACCAAATGCCACACTCATTCACCGATTACCTACACCCAGTGCTGACGTGTGAAAAGACTTGTAGCTAATTTCTTCACTTAGAAATCAGAGCTTGAGCACCATAAATAGGCTTCAGGTTGGCTTTCTTGGTTTCGACAACAATGGAGGCCAATTTTGGAGAGAGAGTTGGTGGAAGAGGAGTGAAAATAAGATGGAGACGAGGACAAGGACATGGAGCAGGACAAGCCAATTTGTTTATCTTCTACTGTATTTGTTTTGTCACTGTTCATCCCAAAATCTGGATGAAAATACAATGTTTTGAGAAAGAAATACATTTTATTTTCCACCTTGCATTTCTGTTGACAGTGTAAATACAGTGCCTTGCGAAAGTATTCGGCCCCCTTGAACTTTGCGACCTTTTGCCACATTTCAGGCTTCAAACATAAAGATATAATACTGTATTTTTTTGTGAAGAATCAACAACAAGTGGGACACAATCATGAAGTGGAATGACATTTATTGGATATTTCAAACTTTTTTAACAAATCAAAAACTGAAAAATTGGAAGTGCAAAATTATTCAGCCCCTTTACTTTCAGTGCAGCAAACTCTCTCCAGAAGTTCAGTGAGGATCTCTGAATGATCCAATGTTGACCTAAATGACTAATGATGATAAATACAATCCACCTGTGTGTAATCAAGTCTCTGTATAAATGCACCTGCACTGTGATAGTCTCAGAGGTCCGTTAAAAGCGCAGAGAGCATCATGAAGAACAAGGAACACACCAGGCAGGTCCGAGATACTGTTGTGAAGAAGTTTAAAGCCGGATTTGGATACAAAAAGATTTCCCAAGCTTTAAACATCCCAAGGAGCACTGTGCAAGCGATAATATTGAAATGGAAGGAGTATCAGACCACTGCAAATCTACCAAGACCTGGCCGTCCCTCTAAACTTTCAGCTCATACAAGGAGAAGACTGATCAGAGATGCAGCCAAGAGGCCCATGATCACTCTGGATGAACTGCAGAGATCTACAGCTGAGGTGGGAGACTCTGTCCATAGGACAACAATCAGTCGTATATTGCACAAATCTGGCCTTTATGGAAGAGTGGCAAGAAGAAAGCCATTTCTTAAAGATATCCATAAAAAGTATCGTTTAAATTTTGCCACAAGCCACCTGGGAGACACACCAAACATGTGGAAGAAGGTGCTCTGGTCAGATGAAACCAAAATTGAACTTTTTGGCAACAATGCAAAACGTTATGTTTGGCGTAAAAGCAACACAGCTGAACACACCATCCCCACTGTCAAACATGGTGGTGGCAGCATCATGGTTTGGGCCTGCTTTTCTTCAGCAGGGACAGGGAAGTTGGTTAAAATTGATGGGAAGATGGATGGATCCAAATACAGGACCATTCTGGAAGAAAACCTGATGGAGTCTGCAAAAGACCTGAGACTGGGACGGAGATTTGTCTTCCAACAAGACAATGATCCAAAACATAAAGCAAAATCTACAATGGAATGATTCAAAAATAAACATATCCAGGTGTTAGAATGGCCAAGTCAAAGTCCAGACCTGAATCCAATCGAGAATCTGTGGAAAGAACTGAAAACTGCTGTTCACAAATGCTCTCCATCCAACCTCACTGAGCTCGAGCTGTTTTGCAAGGAGGAATGGGAAAAAATGTCAGTCTCTCGATGTGCAAAACTGATAGAGACATACCCCAAGCGACTTACAGCTGTAATCGCAGCAAAAGGTGGCGCTACAAAGTATTAACTTAAGGGGGCTGAATAATTTTGCACGCCCAATTTTTCAGTTTTTGATTTGTTAAAAAAGTTTGAAATATCCAATAAATGTCGTTCCACTTCATGATTGTGTCCCCTTTGTTGTTGATTCTTCACAAAAAAATAAAGTTTTATATCTTTATGTTTGAAGCCTGAAATGTGGCAAAAGGTCGCAAAGATCAAGGGGCCGAATACTTTCGCAAGGCACTGTATATGCGGAATATGCACACATACTTTATATATTTGTGCACATACATGTACAGTTGAAGTCGGAAGTTTACATACACCTGAGCCAAATACATTTAAACTCAGTTTTACACAATTCCTGACAAATAATCCTAGTACAAATTCCCTATTTTAGGTCAGTTAGGAACACCACTTTATTTTAAGAATATGAAATGTCAGAATAATAGTAGAGAGAATGATTTATTACAGATTTGATTTCTTTCATCACATTCTCTATGGGTCAGTAGTTTACATACACTCAATTAGTATTTGGTAGCATTGCCTTTAAATTATTTAACTTGGGTCAAACGTTTAGGGTAGCCTTCCACAAGCTTCCCACAATAAGTTGGGTGAATTATGGCCCATTCCTCCTGACAGAGCTGGGGTAACTGAGTCAGGTTTGTAGGCCTCCTTGCTCGCACACGGGTTGTGCTGTGGGGGAGATCTTTGTGGGCTATACTTGGCCTTGTCTCAGGACGGTAAATTGGTGGTTGGAGATATCCCTCTAGTGATGTGGGGGCTGTGCTTTGGCAAAGTGGGTGGGGTTATATCCTGCCTGTTTGACCCTGTCCGGGGGTATCGTCGGACGGGGCCATAGTGTCTCTCGACCCCTCCTGTCTCAGCCTCCAGTATTTATGATGCAGTAGTTTATGGGGCTAGGGTCAGTCTGTTATATCTGGAGTATTTCTCCTGTCTTATCTGGTGTCCTGTGTGAATTTAAGTATGCTCTCGGTATTTCTCTCTCTTTCCTTTCTTTCTCTCGCTCGCTCTCTCGGAGGACCTGATCCCTAGGACCATGCCTCAGGACTACCTGGCTTGATGACTCCTTGCTGTCCCCAGTCCACCTGGCCGTGCTGCTGCTCCAGTTTCAACTGTTCTGCCTGCGACTATGGAACCCTGACCTGTTCACCGGACGTGCTACCTGTCCCAGACCCGTTTCAACTCTCTAGAGACAGTAGGAGTGGTAGAGATACTCTGAATGATCGGCTATGAAAAGCCAACTGACATTTACTCCTGAGGTGCTGACCTGTTGCACCTTCGACAACCGCTGTGATTACTATTATTTGACCCTGCTGGTCATCTATGAACATTTGAACATCTTGGCCATGTTATGTTATAATCTCCACCTGGCCTAGCCAAAAGAGGACTGGCACCCCTCATAGCCTGGTTCCTCTCTAGGTTCTGGCCTTTCTAGGGAGTTTTTCCTAGCCACCGTGCTTCTACACCAGCATTGCTTGCTGTTTGGGGTTTTATGCTGGGTTTCTGTATAGCACTTTGTGACATCAGCTGATGTAAGAAGGGCTTTATAAATCATTTTGATTGATTTTTTCTTCCTGAGCGGTATGACAGCTGCTTGGTCCCATGGTGTTTATACTTGCGTACTATTGTTTGTACATATGAATGTGGTACCTTCATGCATTTGGAAATTGCTCCCAAGGATGAACCAGACTTGTGGGGGTCTTGGATGATTTATTTTGATTTTCCCATGATGTCAAGCAAAGAGGCACTGAGTTTGAAGGTAGGCCTTGAAATACATCCACAGGCACACCTCCTTCAAATGATGTCAATTAGCCTAACAGAAGCTTCTAAAGCCATGACATAATTTTCTGGAATTTTCCAAGCTGTTTAAAATAACAGTCAACTTAGTGTGTGTAAACTTCTGACCAACTGGTATTGTGATACAGTGAATTATAAGTGATATAATCTGTCTGTAAACAATTGATGGAAAAATGACTTGTGTCATGCACAAAGTAGATGTCCTAACCGACTTGCCAAAACTATAGTTTGTTAACAAGACATGGAGTTGAAAAACAAGTTTTAATGACTCCATCGAAAATGTATGTAAACTTCCGATTTCAACTGTATAAGTACCTATGTGGGGGTGTAGGCTATGGTCCTTGATTGACTGACCTGTACCCTTTTTGCAGTCATAACACAATACCTACTTATCTCTTCCAGCCATCAGAACAATCCTGCATAAACTGACTGTCCCTGGCTCTGGCTGTACAAATAACAGACATACAGTACACACACATAGACCCACCCCCACGCACACACATACCCACACATAAACAAAGACATTTCTAAACATACACAATGGAAGTGACTGGAATCGAAAACATTTCAACCAATGAATATATTGGTTAACTTACAATGCTCTTAAATTGAACACAGTGAGAATACAAACAGAGTAGAAGCAAAACATGAAGGAACGTTTCTAAAGGACATTGTTTGTACAGTGTCTTTCATCAACTATAAACTTTGCTTGACAAGGAGCTTCAGGGATGCAAGCTTTGAAAGCAGAGCGTCGATACACCAGCTTGTATACCTAACAAACAATGGTTTTCCTTCCCTGAGCCCTTTTTTCTCTTTCAAGGTTTGGGTGATAGTCAGAGATATGGAGGGAGAATACTCATTTCAACCACCATATCAAGTAACTGTCAGCATGTCTAGACCAGGGGTTTCAGATGCTGTTGCCTGGTCATCGCTGAGGAATTAAAGCCCTTGTGGGTCACAATACCGCTGGGCTTTAGGGCCTATAGAAACCAAACGGCCCATTGTTGTCACTGAGAACTTTACTTTTCATGAGATGGCTGATAGGTTTGTTTTGTCTGCACTACCTCCTCCCAATCCATCACACAGCACTGACAAAATATTAAATGTTGACAGCTCTTCTGATTACGGGAGAGGGGTAATTAGTGCTTTCAAGCTGAGGTTAGCCTTTAAGTGATCATCTTTCCACCTGTTATACCTTACCTTGCCTTTGTCCAGCCAAATAAAATATAGTGTGTAATGTCTGCTGTAGTCATCCAGACTGTCTGCCATTTGTGACCCGATTCAGGAAACTAGGCGTATGTCGCAAGTCACGACTTCACAGAAGAGCCGTTTGAACGTAAAAATATTTGTTTATCAAATTGCGTTTTTTTGGCATTAATGCCTTCTTCTCGAACATGTAAACTTTCATTAACAACAAACGTGTATGCCATCTGTAAATACAAATAAAATTGTTTAATTACCAGCCTTGTTCGTTACGCCACAAAAAAGGCAGCAACCTTTCCACAATTGGCTGAGATAATGACTGGGCTGGACATGCCGAGAAAGGAGTTCAGATTGGTCTGCCATATAGAAGGCTTCTGTCTATTTGAACTGGTCAGTCTGTATTGGTAATCCTGTCGAATGCGGCTTTTAAAAAAAATATATTGTGTTGTGGAGCTGCATAAGTGTTGCTCTCCACTTTCTGGAGGATCAAATTTTGAAATCAGTGAAATTAGAGTATGATTGCTAAAGAGATGGAGAAAACACCCATCTCCGGATTACATCTTCAAACTAAGGGCAACCGTGGCATGGCATTCATGACAGGGAGAGGCGTCCATCATGCATGTTGATGTATACAGGTAAGATAATATAACGTTAGCTAGCTACATTTTCAGATATTAGACATTTCTAATTTTGACAAAGTGGTTTTATCAATGTTTATTATGAGTATTTCTGTAAATTACTGTGGCTCTCTGCAATATCACCGCATGTTTAGAACTACTGAACGTAACGCGCCAATGTAAACTCAGATTTTTTTATATAAATATGAACTTGCGTCCCACTTGGGCAAAAGCCAGGGAAAAGGGAGTCCTCTTCTCCTGTAATTTCCAACAGGTTGTGAACTGTCATCCACCCAGCAGTCCCCCCCCCCCCCTCTGTGGGTGAGAGAGGGCCTGGCTACTGTCATCCACCACCAACATAATCTGACCCATTCTGATCCCCTCAGGACAGTCATGACAGGGGTAAGCCCTCAGATAAACAACCTCTACTCTCGCATGACAAGTACAGCAAAACTCTGTAGCTCTGATGCCAGGAGCACCAACAACCCATTACAGCAATCTTTCCACCACACATCACCTGGCCCTCTTCCACCAAAGGAAATCTGTGAAAGCCATCCATCCAGGACCCCATCCAGTCCAGAGCCTCCAGGTGGGCAGCACAGGCCCAACAGGACTATGGGGCCCTTTCTCCTGCAGCTGGAGAAATTGATTCCATGAGGCAAGGACAATAAGAGCTCTTTACCATCTTAGAATTAAGGTCCAATTTAGCAAGCAACATGTGCATAATGGGAGAAGGAACGGGCAGCACTCATCCCAACCCCTCTACACCCAGAGAAGACCACACAGGTAACTGAGAGGGGAGAACTCAGTTCCCATGGTGGACTGGCAGGTGGGATAGTGTGTCTGTTGGGGAAGGGGGGACTTACCTGATACTTAAATATATACAGTAGAGATCTGATATGAGTTAGACCACACATACAGAATAACTGAAGTTCAATTCCTCCAAAAAGTTTCCCCCCATCCTATATCTCCCTATCCCATAAGAAATTAGGTGTTTTGGGGATTCAGAGGGCCTATATTTAACAGTGATGGGAATTGTGGGGCGAGCCATACAGGAACACTTTCAATGCATGGCGAAGGTAAATTGTGGCTTATTTTCTACCCTCCACCCATCTCTCCTCGGCAATAAATAGATGAGCATTGTTTAGTGTCAGAGGCTGAGTTCACACATCCATGAACAGCGTGTGGCTGTGAGCAGAGAAATAAGACTTCACAGGAAGTGGGAACTGGGACGTTATAATCTGAGTCATTACCCCACAGCCTCTCATGACTCCAGTATCTACAGAGGAGAAGGACTTGATATGTATTACCTCTACAAACAACCAGAGGACAAATGCAGCTCTATAAGGTGTGTTGGTATGGGGAGTTATAGCCACAGCTAGAGCTGTTGCGTTGACAGTATTACCGCCACACCAGCGGTCACGAGTCATGAAGGCAGTCAAATTCAACATTACTGTTGTCATGGAATATTCTAATCAAGTGAGAGAGAGAGTCATTTCTTCAAAACAATCATCTTTATTTAATATTGATTAATTATTGCAATAATGACGCTGTCGACCCCACACTCGAGTGTTGGACCGAGAGCCTTTACAATAATAAACAGAGGTCTTATATAGTAGGCCTAAAAATGCTTAGTCATGGCTGATTCCACCCCTCCCATGCAGATCGGGGTATCATAAGCCACCTTGGGTTCATCTTGTTTTACCCCCAACACAGTTTAGTTTCCCAGATGCAAGGATGATTAGAAACAATGAGGGGTTTTGTTCTACTCCTCCAGGCTATCTCCATCTTGAGTCACACGCCACATCTTGTCTATGGAATGCAGGCTGTAGGTTTTTATCACCAAGCCATAAATAAATTGTCAGTTCAAGCCCCAGAGCCCCAAATTAGTCCCACAGACACAGATGAGAGGGTACTCATCAAAGCTATTTGATGCATAAACAATACTATAACATGATCTTGTAATTTTTCAACCATACCATTTAATGATGTTAATTAGGCTTCTCCAAACTTCTAAAGCTGCTGCTGGTCATTAATAGCCTACCAAACATGCTATCTCCCTGGTACTCAGCACTTGATTGTCCCTCTAAATCACTCTGACATCAATCCAAATATATTTGAAAATCGAATCAAACACTTGATGAGAGCCCATGAGCTCATGTTGCGCAACATTTATATAGGCTATGCAATTGCGCAAGAAAACAGTGATGGCTGCTAAATAAAAAGACGAGGATCCCATCAGCTTTCTATAGGCTAGGCCTACTATTTTTCTCAAGTTTCCTAATATTAAGCACATTGCTTATATTTACAACAAGAGTATAGCCTATGCAAAGACAAAGTATTTTTTCAACTGCCCCTGTTTCGATGCAAGTGTATGATAATGGTCTATTCTAAATCAAAACAAATGTCACACATATATTATTTAGTATATGTAAAGACCAGATTAAATCAAGAATAGTCTGATGGGTGACAATATTAGCCTATCACTTGTAGGGCTGGGCGATATGACGATATATATCATGTGACGATATACATTTTTCTATCGTTTCATTATGCTCTATCGTTTATTTCGTTGTGTCACAAATCACACTCTTGATGGCAATATTTTATGTCAATTGGACGAAGCTTTGCGTTCGTGTAGAAGAACATTTGCAACACAAACAAACACGGAGGAGAGTGAACGTGACACAGAGCACGGAGACACAGAGCTCGTACCTAAAAGAGGGGCTACTTTGGTCGCATGGACGTGGTTTGGGTATGAAAAGTCTGACACGGGCCAGAAAACCATCCTCTGCTAAATATGCAGCACGCCAGTCCCGACAACAGGTCCAAACACCACTAAACTTTTACCACCTACGCAAGAATCATGTGAAACAGTATGGAGAGAGTCTACGGAGACACAAAAAAGTACAGTCGAGTGCTCAAAACAAACCCTTGACTCAGACGTTGCAAGAGGCTTTTGCCCGCGGCACACCATATGGCAAAGAATCACGAAGATGGAAGGAGATAACAGCTGCCATGACAACTTACATCTGCGAAGACATGGCCCCAATTTACACATTCGAGAAACAGGGTTTTCGTGTGTTGGTGCTAACACTCAACCCAAGGTACCAAATGCAAATTGATATGTGACACATTAATGCCAAAATAACACGGAAAACAGGCAAACCCCCCCCCCCCAAAAAAAAAAAAAAATTATCTATATATATATATATATATATATATATATATATATATACAGTTGAAGTCGGAAGTTTACATACACCTTAGCCAAATACATTTCAACTCAGTTTTTAACAATTACTGACATTTAATCATGTAAAAATTCCCTGTTTTAGGTCAGTTAGGATAGCCACTCCAATACCTTGACTTTGTTGTCCTTAAGCCATTTTGCCACAACTTTGGAAGTATGCTTGGGGTCATTGTCCATTTGGAAGACTCATTTGCGACCAAGCTTTAACTTCCTGACTGATGTCTTGAGATGTTGCTTCAATATATCCACATAATTTTCAATCCTCATGATGCCATTTATTTTGTGAAGCGCACCAGTCCCTCCTGCAGCAAAGCACCCCCACAACCTGATGCTGCCACCCGCGTGCTTCGCGGTTGGGATGGTGTTCTTCGGCTTGCAAGCATCGCCCTTTTCCCTCCAAACATAACGATGGTCATTATGGGCAAACGGTTCTATTTTTGTGTCATCAGACCATGATTTCAGTTTAGAAGGATTTCACAAGGATTTCAGTTTAGAATAGATTGCACTCTATACTAAGCATTTCATCAAGTACATCTAAAGGCACAGCATTCTACCCATCAAGTGCCTAGTATAAGGTACAGCATTCTACCCTGTGCTTCCAATGATCACTGATAATACTCTTAATGCAAACCGGGTGAATTGCTCCACATGCATCATATACTGTGGTACATACAAAGCAAACAGATATAGTGCTGCCCGTTCTAGGCACAGTGCATCCATATTACTTGACATCCAATGTTGCGCTACTAGTGCTTTTACAACTACAGTTAAGCAACAGTAAATGAGATTATCGCAAACATATCAATTGTAAAATGGTTTGGATGAATCTAAATAAAATCTGCAAGCTTGTGCAAATGTCCAGTGTAAGAGAGTGAAATGGAAAGCGAGAGGGAGAGTGATGGGGATGGATGGAGAGGTAAAAGAGTTGAGGATCTTCGTCTTCAAGATTCTTTTGGACAGGCTGAGAACTCAATGTATTCTTCATTCTGAAACACACAAGGGGAAAACGGTTAAGAGCTGAATTTCAAGCAGTGCTGTTCAATACAAAGAGCAGCAGTGATAACATCAAATGAAGGCTTTTTTTGCAATCTCTGCTACTAATCCACATAATTATCTCAGAGTAAACATCTCACCAGGCGGTCATCATACCAGACAACACAGCTTAGAGGCCATCACAGGAACAAATCACAAAAGCCAGGCAGACTACAACTGCAAAGGTTTGTGTCACTGTCTAATTGAACTCAACCAGGCAGCCATTTTGAAAACACCTGTTCAAGCCAGGCTACAACGAGTGATACTCATGTAGGTCATACTCAGATGCAACACATCACCATACGATGAGAGGAGACACAGGTACGACCACCAAGCATAGGAGAATCCATAGAGCTAGCTGTGGCCATTCTAGACTTACCTCAGCATCATCTTTAAACAGAGGCTGGAAGTAAGCAAAAAAACATGTTATTGGAGCACATGGCAAAGTTGAAACTACGTGAATGAAACAACGTCCCTATTCTGTAGCCTACATGGTTTTCAGGCCTATATGTCAAATCAAATGTATAGGCTACCTCTTGGATGCTTCATGCCACACCATTCATTCACAATCATGGATCGTAGTAATGTTTTAGTTGTAGTAAATATATTGCTAAACTTGGTCAAATCTATTAATATACAGGGATGAGATGAGACTCATTCTCATGTTGAAAAGTAAAATGACTGAAGATGGATTACCTCATTACTTTCATCTGACTGATGAGGAAAAACAGTGGTGACTAGGAGGTTTTTAACAAACAGGAAATAGTAACAAGTTGAAGATAGAAAAAAAGTGGATAATACAGTGTGCTGAACTGGTTTAGGTTCGTCAGACAATATAAACTGACAAAGACCGGTACAGTAAAATATTATTCACTTCGTTTGATTTCAGTGAGCTCAGGTCGGAGAGCTAAGCTCTCTTAATTGAAGCAGAGATGAATGCTGTTGGAGGAGCACAGAGGAGAACAGTAACGCTAGATCATAGTCCATCTCTTACCTGGGCGTGGGACTGGCTGACCTGGTGTATGAAGTCAATCACAACTTCATTCCCCACAGCCTTAGCCTAAGAGAGAAAACCTAATGATCCATCTTACAAAACTAGTCTGGGTTACCTTCATCAAATCACATTTTATTGGTCACATGCAGTTGTAGCGAAATGCTTGTGTTTTTAGCTCCAACAGCGCAGTAATATATAACAATTCACAACAATACACACATCTAAAAGTAAAAGAATGGAATGTCAGAGTGGCATAGACTAAAATACAGTCGAATAGAATACAGTATATACATATGAGATGAGTAAAGCAAAAATATGTAAACATCATTAGTGACTAGTTTTTCATTATTAAAGTGGCCAGTGATTTCAAGTCTATGTATATAGGGCAGCAGCCTCTAAGGTGCAGGGTTATGTAAACAGGGTGGAAGCTGCCTAGTGATGGCTATTTAACAGTCTGATGACCTTGAGATTGAAGCTGTTTTTCAGTCTCTCGGGCCCAGCTTTGATGCACCTTTACTGACCTCAACTTCTGGATGAACAGGCACTGGCTCGGGTGGTTGTTGTCCTTGATGATCGTTTTGGCCTTCCTGTGATATCGGGTGCTGTAGGTGTCCTGGAGGTCAGGTAGTTAACGGTAATGCGTTGGGCAGACCGCACCACTCTCTGGAGAGCCCTGCGGTTGCGGGCGGTGCAGTTGCCGTACCAGGTGGTGATATACAGTCCAACAGGATGCTCTCAATTGTGCATCTGTAAAAGTTTGAGGGTTTTAGGTGCCAAGACAAATTTCTTTAGCCTCCTGAGTTTGAAGAGGCGCTGTTGTGCCTTCTTCACCACACTGCCTGTGGGTGGACCATTTCAGATCGTCAGTGATATGTATGCCAAGGAACTTGAAGATTTCCACCTGCTCCACTCTGATGTTTCCTGAAGTACATGATCAGCTCCTTTGTTTTGTCAACATTGTGGGAGGTTATTTTCCTGGGACCACACGCCCAGGGCACTCAACTCCTCCCTGTAGGCTGTCTCGTCATTGTTGGTAGTCAGGCCTACTACTGTTGTGTCGTCTGCAAACTTGATGATTGAGTTGGAGGCGTGCGTGGCCACCCAGTCATGGGTAAACAGGGAGTACGGGAGGGGGCTGAGAAAGCACCCTTGTGGGGCCCCTGTGTTGTGGATCAGCAAAATGTTGGTGTTGTTTCCTACCTCCACCACCTGGATGCTGCCCGTCAGGAAGTCCAGGACCCAGTTGCACAGGGCGGGGTTCAGACCCAGGGCCCCAAGCTTAATGATGCACTTGGAGGGTACTATGGTGTTGAATGCTGACCTATAGTCAATGAACAGCATTCTTACATAGGTATTCCTCTTGTCCAGATGGGACAGGGCAGGGTAATGGCGATTGCATCGTCTGTGGATCTATTGGGGCGGTAAGCAAATTGAAGTGGGTCTATGGTGTAAGGTAGAGGTGATATGATCCTTAACTAACCTCTCAAAGCACTTCATGATGACAAAAGTGAGTGCTATGGGGCGATAGTCAGTTAGTATACAATCCTTTACTTTTCATGTTACATAACTAGTCTGTGTTCCCTACACTATCCATGTTACATAACTAGTCTGTGTTGCCTTTACGATCCATGTTTGTAAGTTGGAGAGAGGCTCCCAGTCCCAAACACTCACCACCTCCATCGGCGTCTGCCCGTCGTAGCCTGGCGTGTCCAGGTCTCCCCCGGCCAGGTGCCACATCTCCAGGCCCTTGATGTCAGCACTGGCTGCCAGACTGCGACACAGTACCAGATAATTCAATGGGAGGGTTGATATTCAAGAGGTTTCATGATAAAGGGACTAAACAAGCAATCAGATATCATAGTATAATCTTAGAATAAACACGCTACTTGATTCTGAATAGGACTGAGTGTGCTTGTTTGCTTCCAAAGAGAAAAGGCCTTGCTCCAGACAAAATATTAAATATTATTAATATTTAAAAAAAGAGAGATATCAGTTAAACGGAGCAATTCAGGGTTCTGTGGTGGTGGTGATGTTTGGATGCTGCAGAGGTATGAAGCTATGTGGTCAGGGAGCATTCCAAGTGTTTATGGCAAGACAACTAGGACAACTGGTCATACCTGCACAAACTATGCAGGATCAGTCTTGGGCAATACATGTGTGAAAAAGTGCTGTGTTTCTCTCACCTGCACAGCTCTGAGCCGGCATCCTCCAACTCATCCCTGGAGAAATGAGCTCCAGTCTTTCTCAGCAGCTTCACCACCTCTTTGTGTCTGAATGGACAGACAGACGGACAGACACACATGCATAGATATGACCGACCCTTTTCAAATATAGATGCTATACACAGTGTACTAAAATCAAGGAAAAGATGAAAGGTAGAAAGAAAATCAACATCACTCAGTGTGAGTCAGAGTCAACTGAAACCATAAGGTGGAACAGTACTGATCCATTGTTTGTCTGATTTATTAGGACTGCAACGTGCATTAGACATATTTCTAGTTTTCAAAGTATCTGCTGACAGTGACCGGTCACTGTCACAATGCACGTTGCAGTCCTAATAAATCAGACCTCAAACAATGGATCAGTACTGGATCAGCAAAAACATAGTGTTGGAGAAGAAAGTAAACATGCAATATGTGCCATGTAAAAAAGCTAATGTTTAAGTTCCTTGCTCAGTACATATGAAAGCTGGTGGTTCCTTTTAACATAGGTCTTCAATATTCCCAGGTAAGAAGTTTTAGGTTGTAGTTACTTTAGGACTATTTCTCTCTATTCAATTTGTATTTCATATACCTTTGACTATTGGATGTTCTAATACGTACTTTAGTATTGCCAGCCTAATCTCGGGAGTTGATAGGCTTTAAGTCATTAACAGCGCAATGCTTGAAGCACAGTGAAGAGCTGCTGGCAAATGCAGGAAAGTGCTGTTTGAAAGAATGCTTACGAGCCTGCTGCTGCCTACCACCGCTCAGTCAGACTGCTCTATCAAATCATAGACTTAATTATAATATAATAACACACAGAAATACGAGCCTTTAGGTCATTAATATGGTCAATTGGGGCGGCAGGGTAGCCTAGTGGTTAGAGCGTTGGACTAGTAACCGGAAGGTTGCAAGTTTAAACCCCTGAGCTGACAAGGTACAAATCTGTCGTTCTGGCAGTTAGTTAACCCACTGTTCCTAGGCCGTCATTGGAAATAAGAATTTGTTCTTAACTGACTGGCCTAGTTAAATATAGGTTAAAAAAATAAAAAATATGGAAACTATCATTTTGAAAACAAAACGTTTATTCTTTTAGTGAAATACGGAACCGTTCCGTATTTTATCCAATGGGTGGCATCCCTAAGTCTAAATATTGCTGTTACATTGCACAACCAATGTTATGTCATAATTATGTACAATTCTGGCAAATTAATTAATGTCTTTGTTAGGAAGAAATGGTCTTCACACAGTTCACAACGAGCCAGGTGGCCCAAACTGCTGCATATACCCTGACTCTGCTTGCACATAACGCAAGAAAAGTGACACAATTTCCGTAGTTAAAAAAAAATCATGTTAGCAGGCAATATTAACGAAATACGCAGGTTTAAAAATATATACTTGTGTATTGATTTTAAGAAAGGCATTGATGTTTATGGTTAGGTACACATTGGTGCAACGACAGTGCTTTTTTCACGAATGCGCTTGTTAAATCACCCGTTTTGCTGAGTAGGCTGTGATTCAACAATAAATTAACAGGCACAGCATCGATTATACGCAACGCAGGACAAGATAAACTAGTAATATCATCAACCATGTGTAGTTAACTAGTGATTATGTTAAGATTGATAGTTTTTTATAAGATAAGTTTAATGCTAGCTAGCACCTTACCTTGGCTCCTTGCTGCACTCGCATAACAGGTAGTCAGCCTGCCACGCAGTCTCCTCGTGGAGTGCAATATAATCAGCCATAATCGGTGTCCAAAAATTCAGATTACCGATTGTTATGAAAACTTGAAATCGGTCCCAATTAAATCGGCCATTCCGATCGGTCGACCTCATTTATATATATAATTTTTTATTTATTAATTAAGCCGCATACAAACAGTCACTTTTGTTTTCTTGAGTAAAGCCGCTACAAAATGCTGGTGTTTCAGCCTAGCTCTGTGGTGGTGGGGAAAGCCAGTAGAAAATACGGAGAGTTGCGCCATGATTGGCTCAGTATTCTGTCACTCATGGGGACACTGCATCACTGACAAGTCTAAGGGTAGACCTAGAAAATTCTAGCCCCTTGGGTGCTACCATAGAGTTACATTAGAAGTGCCCATCCAAGAAGGCTCAAGGTCATTGGCCACAGATAAAATGAAATCAAATCACATTAAATGTACAGTAGCTTTGATTGGACTGATCATGTCAACATCCTACTTTCAAAATCTTAGCTAGCAGTCATCATTATGAATCAAGTCGACAATCTACTGGCCAATCCTTTTAAATCCTTATGAATAGAAATAATAGATAAAGCTCATTGGCCATTGGACATACATTACACAACAAGTTGGAAATCGCAAATTCAACCATGAGTGGTTTGGAAGGAATCAGTGACAGTGGCTAATGGCAAGCATTGCAAAGCAATCACTAGCCTGCTATTCAGTGGAGTGGCTGTGCTGTCCCAAATCTGGGATTAAGGGGCTCATTTCCAAGTTTAAAATGATGAACATTTAACATTGGCCAGGCTGTCAATGAAGCATAATTTGTGCCGCACTCAAAACAACTTAAGTCAGAAATGCGAAAACTTTACTTCAGTGAGTTCAAGACAACTGGGAAGTTGGGAATAAACAATTTTAGTAGCCCATGTACTACTAACATGGTCTATTTTCACCTCATCATTTTGTCTACTGTTCTGACTTGGTGGTGCACATGTAGCCTATAACCTGTGTGAGAAATGTAATCATTGAATATTGTAAGAGCTTTCATTGTCTGCTTTACATGCCCTACGGTTCTGACTTGGTGTACAGGGATAACACTGTAAGAATGGCCCATGTTCTGAATTCTGTTGCTGTACATTTCAAAAGTGCTGAACAAATAGTTATTGACCTTGTCCGTCCTAGCTCGCTCATTAATGTCTTAATCGAAATTACGGATTGCCTCTTATCCTCGTCGTCCCCTTAAGCCATAGTTTGTACATCTCAATTGTCAGCAGAAATCACATTTGTTTAAGCAAGTCGCCATTTCAGCAATGTTTTTTTAAAGTCAGTAAATTAGGCTGAATGATCTGTTTGGCTGCCAGAAAAGGCTCCACTGATAGCCAGGTGTAGTAGTGGTAAGGTGTTGGGACTGCTGTTAGGATTCTGCTGTTGGGATAGCTTTATGTAGGCCCTAACAGTTTGTGGGCACCGGTTGTCACCATTATAGTGCAAATAATATAATGTTGTGTAGTGGCTTTGCTGGCATTAATCCACTTGTTGTTTTTTGCCCCACGTCGGGTACTCAGGCAGCAAAATAAATGGGGTATTAAACTCAGGGCTGATAAGTGTAACCTATTCAAGAATGAGGTCCGTTATTTAGGAAAAATAATTTCTGCTGAGGATTACAGAATGGATGTTAAAGAAATTGTAGCAGTGCAATAACTGATAAACAGGCCACCAACAAATGTAAGAGAGCTTAGGAAACTACTGGGGTTTTTAGGGTACTATAGGGGTTATGTACAGAACTTCGCACAACATGCTAAATGTCTCTATGACTTACTAGCAGTGAAGTCGGAGACCCCAGCATCCGGGAAGAGAAGGACCATGGTAGCTATGCAGTCGGAACAGGCTCTGCCCCACCAGAAAGTTATATGGGAGTATACTCACCAGAGAGCATTAGAACACTTGGTGAGTCTGTTGACTAATCCACCTGTGCTTGCTTACCCAGATTTCAAGGAGCCTATTATCCTGCATGCTGATGCCTCCGAAGAGGGATTGGGAGGTGTGTTATACCAACGACAAAGTGGAAAACTGAGAGTCATTGTATATGGCTACCGCACCCTGACTTGAGCAGAGAGAAACTATCACCTTCACTCTGGGAAACTGGAATTCTTTGCCCTTAAATGGGCAGTGACTGAGCGGTTCCGAGATGACCTATTTTATCTGTGACAGTGTACAGTGATAATAACCCCTTGACATATGTACTAACTACAGCAAGACTGAATGCCACCGGTAATCGCTGGGTGGTGGAGCTGTCTGACTGTAATCTCACACTGAAGTATCGTCCTGGAAAGGTAAACACTGACACAGACTTTCTGTCACGCTCTCCTTTGCATGCTGAACATTACATGGAAGAATGCACAGAGAAACACTCACTTGAGATGGTAAAAGCAACACTCAATAATGTTCAGACACAACAGAATGACTGTGTAACTTGGATATCCATGGTCACACTAAGGCCATCAGTTCAAGATGATCTGTCATGGTGGGGGGGAACAGTTACAGACCGACTGTTTCCACATGATCTCATGCAGGCTCAGTTAAAGGATGCAGCTGTATGGAGAATCTTGGAACTGAAAAGTCAAAGAACTAAGCCTTAACCAACAGAATATCAACAAGAGTGCAACTAAGTCAAACAGTTACTGCAAGAGTGGAACAGGCTCCATGTCTCACCAGATGGATCATTACAAAGGAAAACAGCAAAAAGGACACAGGATGTGGTACCAAGTCAGTATAGAACACTGATTTACAAGTACTTACACACTGAAATGGCCCAACTAGGAACAGAAAGTGTTGTGCTTAGCACGATGACGCTTTTATTGGCCGCGCATGCAACATGGCATTGAACACTTTATCACTAAAGTGTGTAAGTGTATCAAACAAAAGAAACCCAGTGTAATAACTAGGTCTCCAATGCAACATGTACGAGCTACAGCTCCTTCCCAGATGATTTCAATTGACGATGTGCATTTGAAGAAAAGCAGAGGGGGCTACGAGTACATTTGAGTTATTTTAGATAACTTTACAAAATGTGCACAAGCCTACCCCACCAGAAATAAGTCAGGGAAAACTGCAGCAAAAATACTTTGCTGATTTTTTTCCCAAGGTTTGGCTTTGTGTCAAAAATCCATCATGATCAGGGAAGAGAGTTTGAAAATCAGTTATTCAGAGCCTTGCAGAACTGCACGAGAATAGTCAATTCCAGAACCTCTCCATATCATCCACAGGGAAATCCGGTGGAGAGATTTAACTGTACACTGTTGTCAATGTTGCGCACACTAGATGAAGAGAAAAAGGCCAACTGGGGTGATATAATTGTACCACCAGTGATGCTACTGGGTTCTCACTGTATTTCCTGCTTTTTTGGAAGGGCTCCACTGCTACCTGTTGACCTTGTCTTTGGGTTACAGATAAAGGAACAGGAGAAATCATACCAGGATTATGCTAAGAAGTGGCAGTAACAGATGGTGAAAGCCTATGACATCGCCATTAGAAACATGGAGAAATCAACAGCAAAGGGAAAAGCCTACTACGATCGGAAGAAAATGAGTTTGGTTCTGGTCTCAGGGTATCGTGTACTTGTGAGTAACATGTCAGAACGTGAGGGGACGGGAAAGATATCATACTGGGAGGACCAAATATATAAATAACACATGTGGTGGTAACCAGGAAAGGTGATGACAGCTCTGTCTATGAGGTCAAACCCAAGAGGGGTACAGGCAGGGCCCGGGTTCTGCATCGCAATGTGCTCATGTCATGTAATTGTTTACCCTTTGAGGAACCTGTTGAAACACCCAGTAGAGGTCTGTGGAGAAGGGAACCACCACAGAAAAAGCAGTAAAATGGGGAGAGCGCTGAGTCTGAGAGCTCAGATGAGGATTCTTATCCAGCTTTTCATCAACAGGCCACGTAGGGATGAAGAGAGCAGACAGAGTAGCACACAGCTAGTATCAGATAATAGTGAGGAACGGGGTCAGACTGATAGAAACTTCACTGTGAAGGAGTGCCAGCCTGTCCTCAGGGAGAGCCCAGAGAGGACGGGGGTAAATATGGAAACAGCTGAGGGCTCAGAGACTCAATCATCTCATGATGAAGTGGACACGGATTCATTGGGGTCACCCACCTTGCCCCGCCGTTCAGCCCGGCAGAGGAGGCTCAGAGACTAACCTATAACACTTTAGGGCTGCCAAGCTCTTATCAGGATACCAACTAGAGATGCTCAGATGTGAATATATTTTCTTGTTTACCTTTACTAATCACAGTGTGATAATGTTTAGTGGGGGTTGTGTCTTTGCCCATAAAGGTAGACTGGACATGTCTAGATAGTTATATGGCTGTTAGCCCAGATCTCAGTTGTTTTCATGACCAGTACTTACATCCTCTGTTTTGAGGCCAGTGAAATGTTTGGGAAAACATGTTGTAAGGGGCTTAATACAGTTGTATTCCAGCCACTAGGGGGCAGTCTGGTGAAGCCCATGGGAAATAAAGAATTATAGTTTAAGTGAATTGGGGAGAGGAAGAAGAAGAAACAAAAAGTGCTGTAAACTGCTGTTACATGTACTGACATGATTAAAAGTGCTGTAAACTGCTGTTACATGTGCTGACATGATTAAAAGTGAAGTAAACTGATGTTACATGTGCTGACATGATTAAAAGTGCTGTAAACTGCTGTTACATGTGCTGACATGATTAAAAGTGAAGTAAACTGATGTTACATGTACTGACATGATTAAAAGTGCTGTAAACTGCTGTTACATGTGCTCACATGATTAAAAGTGCTGTAAACTGCTGTTACATGTGCTCACATGATTAAAAGTGCTGTAAACTGCTGTTACATGTGCTGACATGATTAAAAGTGAAGTAAACTGCTGTTACATGTGCTGACATGATTAAAAGTGCTGTAAACTGCTGTTACATGTGCTGACATGATTAAAAGTGCTGTAAACTGCTGTTACATGTGCTCACATGATTAAAAGTGCTGTAAACTGCTGTTACATGTGCTGCCATGATTAAAAGTGCTGTAAACTGCTGTTACATGTGCTGACATGATTAAAAGTGCTGTAAACTGCTGTTACATGTGCTGACATGATTAAAAGTGCTGTAAACTGCTGTTACATGTGCTGACATGATTAAAAGTGCTGTAAACTGCTGTTACATGTGCTGACATGATTAAAAGTGAGTAAACTGTACCTTTCGCGTTGTAGTTTATATTATAAGCTCATAGAAAGGGTAACAATATCATTACTGTGTGATGCACACCCTCCTCCCTGGGCAAATAGAAGCCGTCAGTTAGAATGGGCTACTGGGGGGCTTGAATCATAAGGGATGGGTGAACATCAACTGTAAAGGCAAAGCTTTTAAGGACATATCATACGTCATTTCCACCAACACCCATCCCTCTATCCCTCAATGCACCTCAGTCACCCCCCCCCCCCCAAAATGTAAAGCTCTCATCTTGGCCCACATGTTAGCTCAACCCTACCTGAAGCGCACAGCATTGCGCAGGGGTGTGTCCCCATAGCGATCTTTGGCGTAGACAGTGGCGCCCTGGCTCAGTAGATACTGCACCACATTGAGGTGGCCCTCACAGGAAGCGATGTGCAGAGGGGTACGTCCATCATAGTCCCCCAGACTTAAGTTACTGCCCTGATGACAAGAAACACATCTCATACTGTATAGTTAAATAAAGGTTAAATAATAAATCAATATTACGGTGCCATGGTTATACTGTGTATTTTAAAACCATGTATTGAGGTATTGAGGTATCAAACCCATGTAGTGCTACACATTGACCTGTTGCATACTGGGTGGCTTGAGCCCTGAATGCTGATTGGCTGACAGCCGTGGTATATCAGACCTTAAACAACGTGTATGACAAAACATGTAATTTTACTGCTCTAATTAAGTTGATAACCAGTTTATAATAGCAATAAGGCACCTGGGTTGGTTTGTGATACAGTGGGGCAAAAAAGTATTTAGTCAGCCACCAATTGTGCAAGTTCTCCCACTTAAAAGGATGAGAGGCCTGTCATTTTCATCATAGGTACACTTCAACTATGACAGACAAAATGAGAAAAAAAATCCAGAAAATCACATTGTAGGATTTTTAATTAATTAATTTGCAAATTATGGTGGAAAATAAGTATTTGGTGACCTACAAAACAAGCAAGATTTCTGGCTCTCACAGACATGTAACTTCTTCTTTAAGAGGCTCCTCTGTCCTCCACTCGTTACCTGTATTAATGGCACCTGTTTGAACTTGTTATCAGTATAAAAGACACCTGTCCACAACCTCAAACAGTCACACTCCAAACTCCACTATGGCCAAGACCAAAGAGCTGTCAAAGGACACCAGAAACAAAATTGTAGACCTGCACCAGCCTGGGAAGATTGAATCTGCAATAGGTAAGCAGCTTGGTTTGAAGAAATCAACTGTGGGAGCAATTATTAGGAAATGGAAGACATACAAGACCACTGATAATCTCCCTCGATCTGGGGCTCCACGCAAGATCTCACCCCGTGGGGTCAAAATGATCACAAAAATCCCAGAACCACACGGGGGGACCTAGTGAATGACCTGCAGAGAGCTGGGACCAAAGTAACAAAGCCTACCATCAGTAACACACTACGCCGCCAGGGACTCAAATCCTGCAGTGCCAGATGTGTCCCCCTGCTTAAGCCAGTACATGTCCAGGCCCGTCTGAAGTTTGCTAGAGAGCATTTGGATGATCCAGAAGAAGATTGGGAGAATGTCATATGGTCAGATGAAACCAAAATATAACTTTTTGGTAAAAACTCAACTTGTCGTGTTTGGAGGACAAAGAATGCTGAGTTGCATCCAAAGAACACCATACCTACTGTGAAGCATGGGGGTGGAAACATCATGCTTTGGGGCTGTTTTCTGCAAAGGGACCAGGATGACTGATCCATGTAAAGGAAAGAATGAATGGGGCCATGTATCGTGAGATTTTGAGTGAAAACCTCCTACCATCAGCAAAGGCATTGAAGATGAAACGTGGCTGGGTCTTTCAGCATGACAATGATCCCAAACACACCGTCCGGGCAACAAAGGAGTGGCTTCGTAAGAAGCATTTCAAGGTCCTGGAGTGGCCTAGCCAGTCTCCAGATCTCAACCCCATAGAAAATCTTTGGAGCGAGTTGAAAGTCCGTGTTGCCCAGCAACAGCCCCAAAACATCACTGCTCTAGAGGAGATCTGCATGTAGGAATGGGCCAAAATACCAGCAACCGTGTGTGAAAACCTTGTGAAGACTTACAGAAAACGTTTGACCTCTGTCATTGCCAGCAAAGGGTATAAAACAAAGTATTGAGATAAACTTTTGTTATTGACCAAATACTTATTTTCCACCATCATTTGAAAATAAATTCATTCAAAATCCTACAATGTGATTTTCTGGATTTTTTTTTTTCATTTTGTCTGTCATAGTTGAAGTGTACTTATGATGAAAATTACAGGCCTCTCTCATCTTTTTAAGTGGGAGAACTTGCACAATTGGTGGCTGACTAAATACTTTTTTGCCCCACTGTATATGGCCAATAAACTACGGCTAAGGGCTGTGTCCAAGCACTCCATGAGGAGTCACGGTTAAGAACAAATCAAATCTAAATTTATTTGTCACATACACATGGTTAGCAGATGTTAATGCGAGTGTAGCGAAATGCTTGTGCTTCTAGTTCCGACAATGCAGTAATAACCAACGAGTAATCTAACCTAACAATTCCACAACAACTACCTTATACACACAAGTGTAAAGGGATGAAGAATATGTACGGAAAAATATATGAATGAGTGATGGTACAGAACGGCATAGGCAAGATGCAGTAGATGGTATAGAGTACAGTATATGCATATGAGATGAGTAATGTAGGGGATGTAAACATTATATTAAGTGGCATTGTTTAAAGTGGCTAGTGATACATTTTTTACATACATTTTCCATTATTAAAGTGGCTGGAGTTGAGTCAGTATGTTGGCAGCAGCCACTCAATGTTAGTGGTGGCTGTTTAACAGTCTGATGGCCTTGAGATAGAAGCTGCTTTTCAGTCTCTCGGTCCCCGATTTGATGCACCTGTACTGATCTCACCTTCTGGATGATAGCGGGGTGAACAGGCAGTGGCTCGGGTGGTTGTTGTCCTTGATGATCTTTATGGCCTTCCTGTGACATAGGGTGGTGTAGGTGTCCTGGAGGGCAGATAGTTTGCCCCCGGTGATGCGTTTTTGCAGACCTCACTACCCTCTGGAGAGCCTTACGGTTGTGGGCGGAGCAGTTGCCGTACCAGGCAGTGATACAGCCCGACAAGATGCTCTCGATTGTGCATCTGTAAAGGTTTGTGAGTGCTTTTGGCCAAATTTCTTCAGCCTCCTGAGGTTGAAGAGGCGCTGCTGCGCCTTCTTCCCCATGCTGTCTTTGTGGGTGGACCAATTCAGTTTGTCCGTGATGTGTACGCCGAGGAACTTAAAACTTTCCACCTTAACCACTACTGTCCCGTTGATGTGGATAGGGGGGTGCTCCCTCTGCTGTTTCTTGAAGTCCACAATCATCTCCTTTGTTTTGTTGATGTTGAGTGTGAGGTTATTTTCCTGACACCACACTCTGAGGGCCCTCGCCTCCTCCCTGTAGGCCGTCTCGTCGTAGTTGGTAATCAAGCCTACCACTGTAGTGTCGTCTGCAAACTTGATGATTGGCCACACAGTCGTGGGTGAACCGGGAGTACAGGAGAGGGCTCCCTTGTGGGGCCCCAGTGTTGAGGATCAGCGGGGTGGAGATGTTGTTACCTACCCTCACCACCTGGGGGCGGCCCGTCAGGAAGTCCAGTACCCAGTTGCACAGGGCGGGGTCGAGACCCAGGGCCTCGAGTTTGGAGGGTACTATGGTGTTAAATGCTGAGCTGTAGTCGATGAACAGCATTCTAGTGGGTCTAGGGTGTCAGGTAGGCTGGAGGTGATATGGTCCTTGACTAGTCTCTCAAGTCTCTCAAAGCACTTCATGATGACGGAAGTGAGTGCTACGGGGCGGTAGTCATTTAGCTCAGTTACCTTAGCTTTCTTGGGAACAGGAACAATGGTGGCCCTCTTGAAGCATGTGGGGACAGCAGACTGGGATAAGGATTGATTGAATATGTCCGTGAACACACCAGCCAGCTGGTCTGCGCATGCTCTGAGGGCGCGGCTGGCGATGCCGTCTGGGCCTACAGCCTTGCAATGCTTAACACGTTTAAACGTTTTACTCACGTCGGCTGCAGTGAAGGAGAGTCCGCAGGTTTTGGTAGCAGGACGTGTCAGTGGCACTGTATTGTCCTCAAAGCGAGCAAAGAAGTTATTTAGTCTGTCTGGGAGCAAGACATCCTGGTCTGCGACAGGGCTGGTTTTCTTTTTGTCATCTGTGATTGACTGTAGACCCTGCCACATACCTTGTGTCTGAGCCGTTGAATTGCGACTCTACTTAGCCGTGGTATATTGGCAATATACCACACCCCCTCGGGCCTTATTGCTTAAATATATCACCTATAAAATAAAATAGGTTCAACCAACTGTAGCGTGGGACTGAGGGAGTAATACAAGCACACACGTTTCTCTTTCACCCTGTACACTGATGATGTTCTGGGTCAATTTGACCCAATAAACTAAATACAGTAAGTACATAAATACATGATTTTAACCTCCAAACATGAATTTTCAGTAGTTGAGGATGTCCTCTTTAATATGCTGTATTTGCTATGTTTATATACCAAACTATTCAAAATATAGAGCAAAATGTTTAATACTTATACCAAAGTCATAAATCAAATGACATTTTAAGCTCATTTTTAGCCAAACTTCAGATCACTATCCTTACAAGTTAATTAACCCTACCTAGAGGACTAGATAAGAGGTCATTGTGAAAACATGAAGTTAAATAGTATTTCAGTGTTAAACTCACTACGGGGTCAAATTGACCTTCAACATAAGGGGTCTCGTAAAAGAAAATCAAATATGCTGGATTCTTTTCACCAAGCAGGCTAGGTGAACACAGTCTTCAGAGTGGAACAGGAATAGATAGAACAGGTGTTTAACATTGGATTTTGAGAGTAATTTGGGCTACTAGGCATCTATCTGCATTCTGCATTGAGCCAGTGAACGTAGCAGAACCAGTCAGGTCATCATAACATAGTTCATGGTACAGTGCAAAGTCTGTGGTATCAGTATGGGAACGTGTCTATTAACACACAAACATATGGTTTGAACTTTGTCCTACAGTCCTGTAATCATGTCGTTAGAACAGGTGTTTTCTTTTCCCCCTCCTGAAAGTATGTGAGGTCAGTTGTTGCAGTGATTCTTTTTACTAACAGACATGTTATATTTATGTAAATGTTCCTCACCATCTCCTTTATGGCATCCAAGGCCTCCAAGTCTCCTATCTTAGAAGCGGCACAAGCTAAGGTGGGTGTCAGAGCATCCCGGACAGCTTCTAGCTCCTGGAAATATCAGCAGAAAAACCATCAGCTGTCATGTCAATACAAAGACTGACAATCAGTGGAGGAATGCTTTATGTAAAGTGTTGTAAAAATACACTATCAAGTTGAATTTAACACATTGCAATGCCCAGCGATAGTTTTTTCTCTCCAATCAGATAAGCCAGTTCCTGATGAAAACATGTTAGGTGGAAAGTAACCCTGCAGACTCAGTGGTGGTGACAGTGTTTGTGATGTGGCTGGCTGTGCGGTGGCCTCACCTCCTTACAGCTGATGCTCAGGGACTTGGCGATGACCTGGATGAAGCGACTGTCACTCAGAGTGAGCTTGGCCCCCTGCAGGTCAGCCATCATCTCTCCCCGCAGGTTCTGACTCAGCATCTGGACAGGTACAACAGAGACAACAAAGGACAGATAACACACAAACACAGTCAACACAGACAAGCATGATCAAGGATTACACCATCGTGTCACTGACCTTTATCCGCATGTGAATCATCTCTGCCATCTATTGCCGTTACCTTCTTGTTAAAATGGGACTAACACAGATGTCACTCTAAAGTTCAGCCTAATGTTGACATTTGCTTCAAAATATTTTCTATAAGGGGCCTACAATGTGTAGTGAGGTAATGAGTGTGTTTTCACTGGGACTCCTACCTTTCTTTTGGCCTCTATGCTGAGGTCCGTCCTGGCCAGCACGTAGGACAGCTTGCACAGGGCAGCCTCAGGAGTCATGTCACAGCCTGCCACCAGTCCTGCGTCACTCAAGGCCTGAGGGGATCAGGAAGACATGTTGACACACATCCATCCACATCATGTGCACTCTCCCACTCCCACTGAACACAGGGTTCTGGTGTACCTTTCCAGTGGCGTACGATGTGGTGACAGAACCCCTCAGACACTGGGTGCAGTTGACCATGATCACGCCCCTCTCTGTGGCATTTCGGAACTCCTCAAGCAGGTCAGCACAGTTATCAGGGGCGTTTCCACTACCATACGTCTCCAGGACAATGCCCTCCATGGGCGCCTGCAGGAAGGACTTCACCTGCGTGCGGGCACACACACACACACACACGCACGCACACACACACACACAGAGAGAGATACAGCCAGCAAGATGAGTGGCCATCTCAGTCTGGCTTGTGGACAAAGGAGTGTACGGAGCTAGTGTCGGGTTTAACAACCTGCCCAGACCTACCCTCCCCCCTCCTCCAGACCATTATATCTCAGGGTGATTCACTGGATCCAGGAGATCTCTTCAAAATACCAGCATCTGGAGAGGAAATGGCTCAAATGGCCAGGCACGGGGAACCATTAACTTCAAGGTTAATGATTGACAGCATGATTTCACTTGGCAACGGTCCTTAGACCTAACTTGTGGAGGGAGGGAAACATAGCAAGTTATCTTCCATTGGATTTTGGATCAAGCGGCTAGCTAGCCAAAAATGTGTGCAACACAGAACCCCAAATAAACCCCATGCTGGCAGAGACCATGGAAGGCGGAGGAGAGTCTGATGCATAATAAAAGAAGCAAATAAAAACATATAAATAAAAAAAACAATGAGACAGTAAACATTGAGACATATTGAGACAGTAAAACCATCCTCCCCTCAATCTGTAGCGAGGGAGGCGTATCTAAGTGTTTAAGTGTCTGTGCCAAGCCCCTCGTCTTTAGCGGGTAATTGGACATGCCCCATAACCCGGTCTCCTTTTTCACTGGACTAAACGCCGCTCCCGGCTGTATGCAGACCACTTGGAACGCCGACACGATGCTGGCTCGTCAGAAAACACAGTAGGACCTGCATGAGAGGATTCACCACAACAGAGCTACAATGAAGAGTTTTAGATAAATATGGCCCCAAATGGCTGTTCTGATTTAGTCTTTCTACAATAGGGTATTACTTTCACTATTGCCGTATATCAGAAGTAGGAAGACAGTTGTGATTTAATGATGTGGTTGAGTAGGCAACAGAAGCAGGGCAGAGCCACTATCCACCCCTTCTCACCCCCACCCTGGGAAGCCTCTTACGGTCACTGCAGTGATGCCTGGGAAGAGTCTCAGCAGACCCACGTTACGGTTCATCAGAGTGCTCACTCTGAACCGCGTGGTTGTGTTCACTCGCCACACCGTGTCCCAGTTAACTGCAGGGGAAATGGGAAAAGTTTAGTGAAAAGATCCATCTTACGCCACGGAAAAGATTTGACTTGATTTACACTACTATTCAAAAGTTTGGAGTCACTTAGAAATGTCCTAGTTTTTGAAAGAAAAGCATTTTTTGTCCATTAAAATAACATCTGATTGATTCGAAATACAGTGTAGACATTGTTAATGTTGTAAATTACTATTGTAGCTGGAAACAGCTGATTTTTTGAAGGCCAGCATCCCGGAGTCGCATCTTCACTGTTGACGTTGAGACTGGCGTTTTGCAGGTACTATTTAATGAAGCTGCCAGTTGAGGACTTGTGAAGCATCTGTTTCTCGAACTAGACACTCCAATGTACTTGTGCTCTTGCTCAGTTGGGCACCAGGGCCTCCCACTCATCTTTCTATTTTGGTTATATCCAGTTTCCGCTGTTCTGTGAAGGGAGTAGTACACAGCGTTGTACGAGATCTTCAGTTTCTTGGCAATTTCTCGCATGGAATAGACTTCATTTCTCAGAACAAGAATAGACTGACGAGGGGGCCTCCCGGGTGGCGCAGTGATTCTGGGTTCAAGCCTAGGCTCTATCGCAGCCGGCCGCGACCGGGAGGCCCATGGGGCGGCGCACAATTGGCCCAGCGTCGTCCGGGTTAGGGAGGGTTTGGCCGGCAGGGATATCCTTGTCTCATCGCGCACTAGCGACTCCTGTGGCGGTGACCAGGTCGCCAGGTGTACGGTGTTTCCTCCGACACATTGGTGCGGCTGGCTTTCCGGTTGGATGTGCATTGTCTCAAGAAGCAGTGCGGCTCAGTTGGGTTGTGTTTCGGAGGACGCATAGCTCTCGACCTTCGCTTCCTCTCCCGAGTCGGTACGGGAGTTGCAGCGATGAGACAAGACTGTAACTACTACCAATTGGATACCATGAAATTGGGGAGAAAAAAGGCGTCAAATAAAAAATAATAAAAACATTTTTACGAATAGACTGACGAGATTCAGAAGAAAGGTCTTTGTATATGGCCATTTTTGCCTGTAATCGAACCCAAAAACGCTGATGCTCAAGATACTCAACTAGTCTAAAGAAGGCCAGTTTAATTGCTTCTTTAATCAAGACAACAGTTTTCAGCTGTGCTAATGTAACAGTGTAACTTCTGTCCCTTTCCTCGCCCCTACCTGGGCTCAAACACAGGAGTGATGGTTGCTTATAATGGGCCTCTGTACACCTATGTAGATATTCCATTAAAAATCTGCCATTTCCAGCTACAATAGTCATTTACAACATTAACAATGTCTACACTGCATTTCTGATCTATTTGATGTTTTTTTAAATGGACAAAAATGTGCTTTTCTTTAAAAAACAAGGACATTTCTAAGTGACCCCAAACTTTTGAACAGTAGTATAGATAAACACATAACAGGACAGACCAAATATTACACCACTTGATTACTTTTAATATCCACTTCAGCAATGGCCAGAGGAGCCAAGTTAGGAGAATTGAAGGCATTGAAACTCCCAGAATCCACTTTGGTTACACGGTTCCCCCGGTACAGCTTGTGGTGGAAATACAAACAAACCTAGAGATGTAGATGGAGAATGAATGAAACCTCCTAAGACATCATTATTAAGCAAATACACTGAACCAAAATATAAAACGCAACATGTAAGGTGTTAGTGAGTATTTCTCTTTTTACAAGTTATAAGTCCATCCCCTTGACATGTGTGGCATATCAAGAAGCTGAATAAACAGCATGATCATTACACAGGTGCACCTTGTGCTGGGGAAACAAAGCAATTAAAATGTGCGGTTTTGTTACAACACAATGCCACAGATGTCTCAAGTTGAGGGAGTGTGCAATTGGCATGCTGACTGCAATAATGTCCTACACAGCTGTGGCTAGATAATTGAATTTTCATTTCTGTACCATAAGGTGCTTCCAATGTCATTTTAGAGAATTTGGCAGTATGTCCAACTGGCCTCTTAAACCGCAGACCACGTGTATGGCGTTGTGTGGGCGAGCGGTTTGCTGATGTCAACGTTGTGAACAGAGTCCCCCATTGTAAAGGTTGGGTTCTACGCACAGAGATACCTTGACAAGAACCTGAGGACCATTGTCCTGCCATTCAGCTTCTCTTCCCCTCTAACCCTGGTCTGGGAGTCCCGCAGGCACTTCGTGTTTTTGATTTGGCCTGCGGCACTCCAGGAACAGGGTTGTCTACCCCTGTACTACTGTTATAGTTTATACACTGAGTGTACACAACAAGGTTCCACAGGGATGCTGGCCCATGTTGACGCCAATACTTCCGTCAGTTGTCATGTTGGCTGGATGTCCTTTAGGTGGTGGATCATTCTTGATACACATGGGAAACTGTTGAGCTTGAAAAATACATCAGCGTAGCAGTTCTTCACACAAAACGGTGCGGTTAGTACCTACTACCATACCTCGTTCAAAGGCACTTAAATATTTTGTCTTGCCCATTCACCCTCTGAATGGCACACATACACAATCCATGTCTCAAGGCTTAAAAATCCTTCTTTAACCTGCGCCATGACGTGACTATCATTAATGTGATGACTGTTATTTATCGAATCAACTAACTATGTTTAATTGTTACATGATTAAATGAATCATGTAACAATTAACTCATTAGGAATTTGGGGCACCACGGAGGAAGTTGTTTAACGAGTTACCATCTCCCGAATTAAACTCCAAAGATATATAAATATAGGTTATATTGATAAGTCACTTACTAATCATTATCTCATATCAGTCTCATTCTGAACGTCGCAGACCTCTTGAATCCGCAAGAACCCCAGCCTTTTCTTATTATTCAGTTCTACACAACCTATTGTAATTATTTATTTACTAACTAACTAAATAATAACACAGAATACACACTTACATGAGACAAAAGTTCCTAGTGGACTGACAAGATATGACGGCTTGTTACACATATGGAGAGGGAGGGGTAGATAAAGAGTCAAACGTATTGTACATTTTGAAACTACCCTCTAAAGTAATAATAATAATACTTTGCTCACAAACCACCGCTCGTTTGGGTAAGGAATGCAATGTATTTACGTGTAGATGTCTCTGTCCTTTGTCTCTCTGAAACCAATCCATCCTTCTATGGGAAGTGGCTCGATGGGTGTAAGGCTCTGGTTGTCCTCCAGTGGTCACAATGTCCTTAGTTGTTCTGGCATGGAGTGGATGTTTCATCAGATGCACCAATGATTGTCGAGATGGTATCTTCTCCTTCCTTTCTCGGTTAGATAGTCAAATTCTAAATCCCTTTATATGAACAGCTGCAGAATGTCAAATGTTCTGGTCAGCTCTATCTTCTCCACCTCATGTTGAGGGTTTCTAAGCATTTCAACATGTGGCCACAGCTTCACGTCTGCTGGTCTGGTAGTTGAGGTTATCTTCTCACCTTGTGTTGAGTCTTAGAGTTTCAACCATTCGTAACATTCAGCTCACGCTGTCCGTCTGCTGGTCTGGCATGTTAATTCTTAGCAAGTCCTTTTAAGCACTCTGGTCGGAAAGGCGGTTCCATCACACTGACACTCTTCTGACCTCATTAGGGGTGTGGCTTAGTTAAAGTGCCAGGGACATGAAAAACCATTATCTCATTAGGAAACCAAAATCACATTGCTATCTTAAACATAGTTTCCTCATTCTTCATATTATATTAGCATCATATTGGATGGAAACTTTATAGCTAGAATGCGTTTCCTTCCTAAGTTACAGTATTTTCGTTATACAGTTTTTAATGACATCAAAATGAAAAGCAATATGACAGGATCCCCACGGACCATTCTTAACATTCCTATCTTATAAATATTGTTCCCGTATTCACTTTTTGAACAAAAAAAGTGGGTGGCAAAATGTCTCTGTAACAAAGACATTCCAATATTTGTTACAGGAACAACACAGCTGGCTGCATATACGTCATCAGATACCAGATACGTCATCAGAGCGCACAACAGAACATTGTACTGTCTACAATCGGTTTGTTGTTTATCTTAAAATTGTTTCATTAAATCGATTTTAATCAGAACTAAAGTTTAGTTGCTAAGGACTCCACGACGTGGTTAGCCTTTATGGCGGGGACTGCAAGTTTGTGTTCCATTTTTTTGTGTGGATTCCTCAAGTGCTAGTTGGCTGTACTACAGACCCCTGTCGACGTCGTGGGAAAGACTCATTGTTATCTTTTCGTAAAACAACTGATTGCAGCTAAGGAGATCCTGAGGGAAATCAACGAGAACCAACAGCTTTATGCTATGGAGGAACAACATACTCCATCATGGAAAGATCCGACAACCTCACAAAATAACTTTCACCCGAAAAAAAAGGAAAAACAGATTAATCTACAGACACGGACGATTCTCTGGCTGGAATCCATGCAACACTGGAAAAGTTGTGTGAGGAGGTAACAGGGTTGAGGGGGAGTTTGAAATTCTCATGCTCCAAGGAGAAAACAAGGCACTCACAGCCAAGGTAAAAATCCACAATTCCAACATGGATTGTCTACTCAGGGAAAACAGGGTGATGGAGTCGCTACTAGACATACAAAGTCGTAGCATGCATGAAAATCTATTTTTTCTGCGATTCCTGAGGACGCATCCAATAATCCAGAGGGCGCGATCAGAGAATTCATGCAATCCGCCTTGAAACTTCCCCGACCGATCATCGCAAAATTTGAACACTACCAACAAAAGGAGCTGATCAAAAGTAGGGGAAGGGAGCTTAAAGGGACCAAATTCGGTCTCAATGACCAATTTTCAAGAGAGATAAATTAACGTTGTAAGAGACTGAATCCGGTACAAAAGCAACAAAGGGAGAAGGGTAAGCGTGCCTTTCTCATTGTGGACAAACTCTTTATAGATGGACAGCTATTCCGAGACAGTTTCATAACACCATGGCTGTACTAAATTCTACAGGGACTTCAGGTTACGAAAAAAATAAAGTATGGGAACTGTAAAAATATCTGAACATTATGAAGTGGATATGAACACACACATACTCAATTTCATGCTCGCTTACACATACACACACACACCTGATCTCGCTCTCTCCTCTCCTCTCCTCTACCCCGATTGTTGAGAACTGTTTTATAATTTAATGTGTTTGTCTATCTTTTTTATGTATTTGTCTACAAGTTTATATATGTTTACAACAAGCAAGGGGAAGATATCAGAATAGGGGAATTGGGGAATAATAACATACTATATGGAATACACTTGTACTGTAGTGAAGCCGTCTCTAGAGTAACGCAAGGTCTCTTTCATGATCATGTGAAACGTCAATTGCTATGGAAATGCTGGAATGTGTTTTTCAATGATGTTAAAGGTAATTGTGATGCAACTATGATGGTGATACGATATGGATTCCAATTATCATCATGAATATTAATGCTATACGCACTACATGTTACACACAGACACCCAACCATGCAAATTGGGGGAGTTATTTTTTATTCGGACATCACACACAGTCTTACTCTTATACAGACATTGTACACACTCTCACTAAATCACATCCAATACCATACACATCAACCTTCTCAGATTTACTACACACATAATATCTTGCCTAAATTTTCTAACATCTGTGGCATTGGCTCATAGGCAAGGAAATAAAACAAATATTGCTAGAACCTACTTCTTAAATATCAGACATTTGAAAGCTCTAGTTTTGACTATCATAATACCTGTGATGGCAGTAACTTTACAAGCACTAATTATGGTCAATTTAGACTGAGAATATGATCTAGTTATGGTAAGGGGTGAAATAAGGATAGCCAGTTATAATTGTAACAGTTTAGCAGATTTAAAAAAAGAAGATCAGTCTTTACATGGCTAAAAGAAAAGGAATATAACATATACTGTTTACAGGAAACTCACTCTACATCCTTAGATGAAGTTGTGTGTAAAAGGGAATGGGGTGGTGAAAAAAAAATATGTCATGGACAAAGGAACTCAAAAGGTGTACAAAATAATAGCAAGAACCCCCTCTGCAGTTTAGAAAATGCTGTCATAATGCTGTGCTGATAAACATTTGCAATACATGTTAACTTATTAATTTAAAAAAATGTCAATCTGAATGTGCAAATAATCAGGAATTATTCACAAGGAAGGTGGATCCTTTTGAATATGAAAGTGGACGAAAAAGAGATTTGGCTCATTAATCTCTATGGTCCAAATCAAGATGATCCATTCTTCTTCGAAAACATTTATACCAATTTATTGAACTTACAGGCAACAAATGATCAAATCACTATGGTACAGTAGGAGACTATAACACACCTCAAGTACCTCAATGGACCGTAAAGGTAATCACTCCACAAACTATTATCACCGTGCCCTTAAGGAAATCACCAATATTATGGACACATTAGAAATAGTGGATATTTGGAGACTAAAAAACCCCGACCTAGTGAGATATACATGGAGACTTAATCAAGCTAAGTCATCTTGACTACTTTCTTGTCTCTTTCTCTCTTGCGTCAAAGGTTAAAAAAGTTTCAATAGGAGACAGAACGCGATCGGATCATCATCTATTTGGCATTCACATAACTCTTATAGATTTTCCACATGGACAGGGATATTGGAAATGTAAACAAAGTTTACTGGAGGACAACCTATTTTGAACAAAATAATTTATAACTGAATTTTTCGAGTTTAATATAAGTTCAGCAAATCCCCTTATTGTTAGGGACACCTTAAAAATGTACCTTCAAAGATCAGTCAATTCAATATTCATCAATAAAAAAAGCAGTTTCTGCCTAAAGAGACAAGACTAACAAGGGAAATCCATGAACTAATAGTACAGGTAGATAGCAATAAAAACGATACTACAGAGATACAAAATAAGTTAGAGGAAAAACAAAAAGAACTTGAGGAACTTATTCAAGAACGATCTAGTGTAATATATTACAAAAATAATGCAAACTGGATGGAATTTGGAGAAAAATGCACAAACTTCACCCTGAATTTCCAATACAGGAACGCTAACAAAAATAATTTGCAGAAACTCGTTACAGAGTCATCTATGATTCTCCTAACTATATTTTAAAAGAGGAAGCTAATTATTTTAGGCAGATGTTCTCATTTCTGTATCATCCTCTCCCACTGAATGAAGATTACGGTAAAGGAATTATTTCCAAATAACATCAAAAATTTAAAATTAACAGAAAGATCAGTGCGAAGGCCAAATTACAGAGGAACAACTTTGAGGCTATTAAATCCTTTCAGCCTGGAAAAAAACCCAGGGCTTGACGGCATACTGGTAGAGGTATATCAAGCCTTTTTTGATATACTAAAATCTCCATTGTTAGATTGGTTTTACTACTCCTATAGAAATGGTAGTCTGTCAGGTACTCAGGAGGTAGGTCTGATTTCTCTATTATTAAAACAAGACCCAGATGGCAAATTTAAAGACCTAGTCTAAAAAACTTGAGGCCCCTTACACATCAATGTTGTGATGCAAAAATACTAGCGAAATGCATAGCACTCAGATATTGCACCAGGTATTGTTCATCGTGATCAGACACACAATGAATTTCAATAGAAAAGTTGTACAAATATCCTGCAACCATGGAGAGGTAAATACCTGTCTATTTATGGAAAAATTGACCTGATTAACTCCTTAGTCATATCTCAGTTTGCTCAATTACTTATGGCGCTGTCTACTCCTGATGATTTCTTTTTTTCAAATCATATGAGCAAAAAATATTTCGCTTTATCTGGAAAGCTAAACCAGACAAAATAAAACGTACCGATCTATATAATGAATATGAATTGGATGGGTTGAGATTAAATATAAAAGCACTAAACCTCTCTCTAAAAGCTTCACTTATTCAAAAGTTTTACTTGAACCATTTAAGTAGATTACTAAGAAAAACTCATCCATTGATTAAAAATGGCCTTTTTCCCTTTGTTCAGATTGCCATGTCTCATTTTCCATTTATTGAAAATTATACTTTTTATCAAAGTCTCTCTCTTCTTCAAACAAGCATTACAGAGCTGGCTACAATTTCCATTTCATCCCCTGAAAAGATAGAACAAATATTACAACAAAAATGATGGCTGAACTCAAATTTGCTGGTTGATAAAATACCTGTATTTATGGGAATGTTTGAAAATGGTATTTTGTTCTTCAATTATATTGTAAATTGGAATGGTAGAGTTGGTAGAGTGTCTTTCATGGAGTTATCAGAATTGTACAGGAAGGTCTGCTCAATCCAAGAGTATAACCAATTGATTACAGCATTACCCAAAAAATGGAGGAGGCAGGTGGCAGCGGGAGGAGGCAGGGAACTGGTCTGTCTGCCCAATATAAAGGATCAAAACTGGCGGAGGAATAAAAATAGCATAAATAGGAAAGTATACCAGCTTCATTTGAGGACCAGGATGTTGACATACAGATTGCAAAATAGTTGGGAAGAGATCTTTGATGTACCGATTCCATGGTACAGGGTGTATGAGTTGATATATAAAACAATGCAAGAGTCAAGATTTCATGCTTTTCAGCTAAAACGATTATATAGAACTCTTGTCACCAACAAAATGTTGAATATTTGGGGCATAAAATCCATGAAGTTCTGCAGATTTTATTGTGAGGATACAGAATCAATAAACCATTTATTTTGGTATTGCCCTCAGGTAGCCTGTTTCTGGTCTCAGGTTAAGGAATGGCTGAAAATGCATAGCATTGATCTAAAATTGACCCTAGAAATAGTACTATTAGGAGATCTGGAGAGACCGGATCAGTCTATTATTAGTAAAAGTATTAATCTTCAACACGCAATCTGTGGATTCTATTCGATTAGATAGATTGAAATTGTACGTTAAACATCACAGCATAGTTGAAAGATATGTGTTGCGAAGAAACCCGAAGTGTGTGGCCAGCAGAGATAGATGGGATGGGCTGAGGGAAGGGACGTGGAATTGGAGACAAGTAGGAGTGGAGATTCTGTGCAGGAGATAGAATGATGGTCAAAGATAAAAGTTTTAAAAAATCTAAATAAAACATAATAAAAAAGTATGTTTGAATGACACTAAGGGGCAGTGTTTTTACAACTAATGCCGGTTTGCCTGAGGCTGATGCCATTCAGGTGTTTCTACACATGCATATACACACACTCTCAAATAAACGCATACTAGAGCACACATATGCATGTAATAGTGCCAGACATGCACACAGACATATACAGATGGCATTGCTGTTGTGATTTAAGTTGTTGTTGTTTTTTGCATTGTTGTTTGCTGTTTTCTTCTGTATTTTTCTTTGTTCTCTTTAGTTTATTCTCTTGGTTGTTGGTGCATTGAGGGGTTCTTAATTGTATTATTTTCCTTTTTCTTGGGAGGGGTCTCGAATGGTTGCGAAACAGCTATTGGGGAACTGTGGGGCGGGATCTTGGAGGGGTTGGGTTCACGTTTTTTGGCCTGGTGGGAGATGTGTCAACGTGCCCTTGAGCAGGGCATTGACCCTGGATGCTTCTGTGTGTCGCTCTGAATGGGAGTCTGTTGGATGACTGGTATGATGTAAAGTTGAAGTCGGAAGTTTACATACAGTTAGGTTGGAGTCATTAAAACCTGTTTATATAATTTTGGCAAATCAGTTAGGACATCTACTTTGTGCATGACACGAGTCATTTTTCCAACAATTGTTTACAGACAGATTATTTCACTGTATCCCAATTCCATTGGGTCAGAAGTTTACATACACTAAGTTGACTGTGCCTTTAAACAGCTTGGGGAAGTCCAGAAAATGATGTCATGGCTTTAGAAGCTTCTGATAAATGATGTCAATTAGCCTGAGTCAATTGGAGGTGTACCTGTGGATGTATTTCAAGGCCTACCTTCAAACTCAGTGCCTCTTTGCTTGACATCATGGGAAAATCAAAAGAAATCAGCCAAGACTTCAGAAAAAAAATTGTGGACCTCCACAAGTCTGGTTCATCCTTGGGAGAAATTTCCAAATGCCTGAAGGTACCACGTTCATCTGTACAAACAATATTACACAAGTATAAACACAATGGTACCACGCAGCAGTCATACCGCTCAGGAAGGAGACGTGTTCTGTCTCCTAGAGATGAACGTATTTTGGTGCGAAAAGTGCAAATCAATCCCAGAACAACAGCAAAGGACCTTGTGAAGATGCTGGAGGAAACAGGTACAAAATAATCTATATCCACAGTAAAACGAGTCATATATCAACAAAACCTGAAAGGCCACTCAGCAAGGAAGAAGCCACTTCTCCAAAACCGCCATAAAAAAGCCAGACTACGGTTTGTAACTGCACATGGGGACAAAGATTGTACTTTTTGGAGAAATGTCCTCTGGTCTAATGAAACAAAAATAGAACTGTTTGGCCATAATGACCATCTTCATGTTTGGAGGAAAAAGGGGGATGCTTGCAAGCTGAAGAACACCATCCCAACCATGAAGCACGGGGGTGGCAGCATCATGTTGTGGGGGTGCATTGCTGCAGGAGGGACTGGTGCACTTCACAAAATAGATGGCTTCATGAGAAAGGAAAATATGTGGATATATTGAAGCAACATCTCAAGACATCAGTTAAAGCTTGGTCGCAAATGGGTCTTCCAAATGGACAATGACCCCAAGCATACTTCCAAAGTTGTGTCAAAATGGCTTAAGGACAACAAAGTCAAGGTATTGGAGTTTCCAACACAAAGCCCTGACCTAAATCTAATAGAACATTTGTGAGCAGAACTGAAAAAGCGTATGCGAGCAAGGAGGCCTACAAATCTGACTCAGATACACCAGCTCTGTCAGGAGGAATGGGCCAAAATTTACCCAACTTATTGTGGGAATCTTGTGGAAGGCTACCCAAAGTGTTTGACTCAAGTTAAACAATTTAAAGGCAATGCTACCAAATAATAATTGAGTATATGTAAAATCTGACCCACTGGAAAGTGATGAAAGAAATAAAAGCTGAAATAAATCATTCTCTACTATTATTCTGACATTTCACATTCTTAAAATATATTGGTGATTCAAACTGACCTAAGACAGGGAATTTTTACTAGGGTTAAATGTCAGGAATTGTGAAAAAATGAGTTTAAATATATTTGGCTAAGGTGTATGTAAACTTCTGACTTCAACTGTAGTTGTTGAGCGGCTTCACTGCAAGTATGTTGTATGTTTCAGATATTCAATTAAAAATATATTTAAAAAAACATTCCAATCTTGCTACTAGAGAGCCAGTGGGAGAGTTCTCTCCCTCTTAATTTACGACAGGGTGTGAAGGTGTGGTTAATTGTCTGCCAACAAAGTTCATCCTCACACCTTTATCAATCAGGGAAGACTGCCATAGCAGGCTAAAAAGCTAGACACATGTCAACAGCTTGGACAAGAGTATGAACACATGTTCAATTTAGAGAGAAATGTGATATAGTTGTTCATCTAAAACTGTGCAACTGGGAATATTTGGCCAAGATGATTCAACTACATTGTGCAGGTGACATGCAGTCAGGTGTGTGTGAGTGCTGCTCCAAGAAATGTCCCTCCCTCCTCTACTCACCTCAGGAATGACAAACTGACCAGCGATCAGCAGCGCCCCCAACAGGTTGTCTCTTCCATCGTTCCTCATCTCATAGATCGGCACCTGAAAGAGGTCATAAAACAACATTTCACCCTTCTGTTATCTTATCTTTATGAAGCAGTTTAGCTGTATGGATGGCAGGTGTACCTGGGAGCCGGTGAGGATGACAGGCTTCCCCAGATGCTCACACATGAAGGACAGAGCGGATGCTGTGTAGGCCATGGTGTCCGTGCCGTGGAGAATGACAAAACCGTCATACTTCTCATAGTGTTTCTGGAACCAAGAGACAAAGAGAACAGGATCAGACTTGAACCCAAGGTTCCAAGGTCAACATGTGTAGCCTACATCTTGCCACAGGCTACTTGAAATAAGTACTGTATTTAATACAAAAGCTGTACAGTACATTTACATAAAAGGAAAGGGACAACTGACTATTACTTCAGTGGATGACTTGAGATTGTTGTTTTATTGCATTATAATGCCTCTGCTTATGTAAATGGTAAAAGTCAGGGTTATGGTTAATGTTAGTGTGAAGTGCAAGATAAATAAAATGACCACACCAAGTACCTCAATGTCCTTCCCAATTGTAGCCCAGTCATCTGTGGTCATATTGCAAGAGTCCAGCAAGGGGCTGTACTCTAAAACAGTGTACACTATCCTCTTATTTTGTTTACACAGCCTGGGAAAAGACAAGTTGAGTCATAATCATCCTAAAATAACCAAATCTACAGAAAACACCCAAAGAAGCTCTGTGCATCAACAGAGCAGACAGTTTACATAGACACACAAACAATCCAGGTTAAGCAAATGTGGCTATTACATAAAATAAGGAAATCCCTTTAGGGGTGTAGAGACAACCCTCTTTTTTGACTTGGTTATTCTGTTTACTTTACAAACTCATTAAGACATGGAGCCGGTTCTGTTTACATGAGGAAAAGGCAGAAGATAAAGGAAAAGAGTGAAACAAGCCTAGCCTACGTCATGAAGCGAGACAGAGTCTATTTCTGTTTCAGCAGCAGGGTGCCCAAACCAGTTCCTAAGCGCTGGGTGTGAATTATGGGCATGATGAGAGAGGGGGCGACTCCGTGGGAAGTCTACGATGCTGTATGAGGAGTTACTAATTTGCGGGTGTTCTGAGCGGTAAGGGGTGCCTTTTGGGAGTATGGAGGGGGGGTTGAAAAGGGGTGTGTTCGAGAGCGAGACCCCATGTTCTAATTAGACAGGGGCAGCTCATCCTGGTCTCCCATGTGTAGCCGATGTGAAATGGCTAGCTAGTTAGCGGTGGTGCGCGCTAGTGGCGTCCTCTAGATGGAGGTAACGTTGGCGTCCCGTATTCTCCTGCTTGCGCTTTATTAAGAGACTGTGCCTGTGTAAGCAGCTGTGCAAAGATCTTTCCCCTTAATCTCCCTTTTTAAGACACGGGACAAGACACTGGAGGGCGGAGGGTGCAAACCATTGAACCACCCTTATTGGGGGTTCAATAGAACAGCAGGGCAAATAGCAAGCTTCCCCTCAGCACCTAACCAAAGGCCTAAAGACACTACCCTAATTATCCCTGGCTCCAGACACAATCCTCAAACATATGTTATTTTTTATTTTTTTTACCCCTACCTTTTTTTAACCAGGTAGGCTAGTTGAGAACAAGTTCTCATTTACAACTGCGACCTGGCCAAGATAAAGCATAGCAGTGTGAACAGACAACAACACAGAGTTACACATGGAGTAAACAATAAACAAGTCAATAACACAGTAGAAAAATAAAAAAAAGAGTCTATATACATTGTGTGCAAAAGGCATGAGGAGGTAGGCGAATAATTACAATTTTGCAGATTAGCAATGGAGTGATAAATGATCAGATGGTAATGTGCAGGTAGAGATACTGGTGTGCAAAAGAGCAGAAAAGTAAATAATTAAAAACAGTATGGGGATGAGGCAGGTAAATTGGGTGGGCTATTTACCGATGGACTATGTACAGCTGCAGCGATCAGTTAGCTGCCCAGATAGCAGATGTTTAAAGTTGGTGAGGGAGATAAAAGTGTCCAACTTCAGCGATTTTTGCAATTCGTTACAGTCACAGGCAGCAGAGAACTGGAAGGAAAGGCGGCCAAATGAGGTGTTGGCTTTAGGGATGATCAGTGAGATACACCTGCTGGAGCGCGTGCTACTGATGGGTGTTGCCATCGTGACCAGTGAACTGAGATAAGGCGGAGCTTTACCTCGCATGGACTTGTAGATGACCTGGAGCCAGTGGGTCTGGCGACGAATATGTAGCGAGGGCCAGCCAACTAGAGCATACAGGTCGCAGAGGTGGGTGGTATAAGGCGCTTTAGTAACAAAACGGATGGCACTGTGATAAAATGCATCCAGTTTGCTGAGTAGAGTATTGGAAGCTATTTTGCAGATGACATCGCCGAAGTCGAGGATCGGTAGGATAGTCAGTTTTACTAGGGTAAGTTTGGCAGCATGAGAGAAGGAGGCTTTGTTGTGGAATAGAAAGCAGACACTAGATTTGATTTTAGATTGGAGATGTTTGATATGAGTCTGGAAGGAGAGTTTACAGTCTAGCCAGACACCTAGTTACTTAAAGATGTCCACATATTCTAGGTCAGAACCATCCAGGGTGGTGATGCTAGTCGGGTGTGCGGGTGCAGGCAGCGAACGGTTGAAAAGCATGCATTTGGTTTTACTAGCGTTTAAGAGCAGTTGGAGGCCACGGAAGGAGTGTTATATGGCATTGAAGCTCGTTTGGAGATTAGATAGCACAGTGTCCAAGGAAGGGCCAGAAATATACAGAATGGTGTCGTCTGCATAGAGGTGGATCAGGGAATCGCCCGCAGCAAGAGCAACATCATTGATATATACAGAGAAAAGTGCCAGAGGACCGGACAACATGCCCTCCGATTTGACACACTGAACTCTGTCTGCAAAGTAGTTGGTGAACCAGGCAAGGCAGTCAATAGAAAAACCGAGGCTACTGAGTCTGCCGATAAGAATATGGTGATTGACAGAGTCGAAAGCCTTGGCCAGGTCGATGAAGACGGCTGCACAGTACTGTCTTTTATCGATGGCGGTTATGATATCGTTTAGTACTTTGAGCGTGACTGAGGTGCACCCGTGACCGGCTCGGAAACCAGATTGCACAGCGGAGAAGGTACGGTGGGATGCGAGATGGTCAGTGATCTGTTTGTTGACATGGCTTTCGAAGACCGTAGATAGGCAGGGCAGGATGGATATAGGTCAATAACAGTTTGGGTCCAGGGTGTCTCCCCCTTTGAAGAGGGGGATGACTGCGGCAGCTTTCCAATCCTTGGGGATCTCAGACGATATGAAAGAGAGGTTGAACAGGCTGGTAATAGGGGTTGCGACAATGGCGGCGGATAGTTTCAGAAATAGAGGGTCCAGATTGTCAAGCCCAGCTGATTTGTACGGGTCCAGGTTTTGCAGCTCTTTCAGAACATCTGCTATCTGGATTTGGGTAAAGGAGAAGCTGGGGAGGCTTGGGCGAGTAGCTGCGGGGGGGACGGAGCTGTTGGCCGAGGTTGGAGTAGCCAGGAAGAAGGCATGGCCAGCCGTTGAGAAATGCTTGTTGAAGTTTTCGATTATCATGGATTTATCGGTGGTGACCGTGTTACCTAGCCTCAGTGCAGTGGGCAGCTGGGAGGAGGTGCTCTTGTTCTCTATGGACTTTACAGTGTCCCAGAACTTTTTGGAGTTAGAGCTACAGGATGCAAATTTCTGCTTGAAAAAGCTGGCCTTTGCTTTCCTGACTGACTGTGTGTATTGGTTCCTGACTTCCCTGAAAAGTTGCATATCGCAGGGACTATTTGATGCTATTGCAGTCCGCCACAGGATGTTTTCGTGCTGGTCGAGGGCAGTCAGGTCTGGAGTGAACCAAGGGCTATATCTGTTCTTAGTTCTGCATTTTTTGAACGGAGCATGCTTATCTAAGATGGTGATGGAAGTTACTTTTAAAGAATGACCAGGCATCCTCAACTGACAGGATGAGGTCAATATCCTTCCAGGATACCCGGGCCAGGTCAATTAGAAAGGCCTGCTCGCAGAAGTGTTTTAGGGAGCGTTTGACAGTGATGAGGGGTGGTCGTTTGACTGCGGACCCGTAGCGGATACAGGCAATGAGGCAGTGATCGCTGAGATCCTGGTTAAAGACAGCGGAGGTGTATTTGGAGGGCCAGTTGGTCAGGATAACATCTATGAGGGTACCCTTGTTTACAGATTTAGGGTTGTACCTGGTGGATTCCTTGATGATTTGTGTAAGATTGAGGGCATCTAGCTTAGATTGTAGGACTGCCGGGGTGTTAAGCATATCCCAGTTTAGGTCACCTAACAGAACAAACTCTGAAGCTAGATGGGGGGCGATCAATTCACAAATGGTGTCCAGGGCACAGCTGGGAGCTGAGGGGGGTCTATTACAGGCGGCAACAGTGAGAGACTTATTTCTGGAGAGAGTAATTTTTAAAATTAGTAGTTCGAACTGTTTGGGTATGGACCTGGAAAGTATGACATTACTTTGTAGGCTATCTCTGCAGTAGACTGCAACTCCTCCCCCTTTGGCAGTTCCATCTTGACGGAAAATGTTATAGTTGGGTATGGAAATCTCAGAATTTTTGGTGGCCTTCCTAAGCCAGGATTCAGACACGGCAAGGACATCAGGGTTGGCAGAGTGTGCTAAAGCAGTGAGTAAAACAAACTTAGGGAGGAGGCTTCTGATGTTGACATGCATGAAACCAAGGCTTTTTCGATCACAGAAGTCAACAAATGAGGGTGTCTGGGGACATGCAGGGCCTGGGTTTACCTCCACATCACAGAGGAGGAGTAGTATGAGGGTGCGGCTAAAGGCAATCAAAACTGGTCGCCTAGAGCGTTGGGGACAAAGAATAAAAGGAGCAGATTTCTGGGCATGGTAGAATATATTCAGGGCATAATGCGCATACAGGGGTATGGTGGGGTGCGGGTACAGAGGAGGTAAGCCCAGGCACTGGGTGATGATAAGAGAGGTTGTATCTCTGGACATGCTGGTTGTAATGGGTGAGGTCACCGCATGTGTGGGAGGTTGGTAAACTAAAACAATGATGACTAACCTGAACAACAGTTTACAAGATATTGACATTTGAGAGAGACATACAGCGAGGCATAAAGTAATCGCAGGTGTTCATTGGGAGAGCTAGCTAAAACAACAGGTGAGACAACAACAGCTAATCAGCTAACACAACAGCAGGTAAAATGGCGATGACTAGGCAGAGAGGGTTGGATTAACTACACACAGAGCCTGAGTTCGCGGATGGGGCCGACAGATAAAAAATAAATAAACAGAATGGAATACCGTGATTCATGGACAGTCCAGCAGGCATCAGCTATGTAGCCAAGTGATCATAGTGTCCAGGGGACAGCAGTAGATGGAACAGGGAACCCGCCACTACGTTAGCAGGCGACAAGGCGTTTAAAGTTAGTAGCCCTCCGACGGAGGCCGGTTGAAGGCACAGCGGATGGAGTATTCGTCGGCAGACCAGTCGTGGTGGTGCGGCGGGACGCCGTGTCGACAGAGAATCCAAGCCAGATGGCGAAAGAGGTATTGCAGAATTTAGTTTGCTGGCCGGGAGATGCGCCTGGCTCACGGCTAACTGGTGCTAGCTTCGTGGCAGTGGCGTTAGTTCACCGTGGCACCCAGTACCGAAGCTATTATCCAGGCTGAGCTGTGAGCTAGCTAGCTGCAAGATAGCTGTGAAGATCAGAAGTAGTGGTCCAGGGATTACGGCAGAAATCCGGCGTTGTTGTGGAGAGACAGTCCGATACTAGTAGACTGGCGAGTATTATCCAGGCTGAGAACAGGGCTGGTATCTGTGCAGAAGGTAAAAGCCGCTAGCAGTGGCTAACAATGACTGAATAGCTAATTAGCTGGTTAGCTTCTGGAGGTTCTTGAATGTGTTCTAAAAATATAAAAAAAATAGAGATACCGTGTCACATTGGGTGAGGCAAGTTACCGGAAGGTATAATCAAATTAAAAATCGAAAAGGGATTGAAAATAAAATTGAAATATATATACAAAAAAATACGAAAAATACAAAAGTACACGAGACACGAACAAAACACGTCTTCACTGCTATGCCATCTTGGTTGTTGTTGATAATATTAAAGTGATAGTGTCGCTGGAAACAATATTCAAATCACCAATTATTAATTTATCTCCTGGTATAGCTGACAGTGTGGCAGGGAAATGGTATTAGCATATAGAGGGTTGGGTAGGATGCTGCCCTGTGGCCTGGCCTGCTGATGAGGAACAGAGTGGTGAGAGGGGCAAATGGGAGGTTGGGGTAAAGGCTACCCACAGCTTTTCACTCAGCTATTCAACAAATCAACTTCCTACTCCACACAATGTAAAAAATTGAATCAATGTTAGGATACATTGACATTATCTTTGTCAATGTTATTTCAAGTCCACTGCACATGCTCACTGCAAAGCATAATATAAAAAATAAATAACTCAGGCATTAGGGACATTTAATAGCAATGTTTGGTGACAGCTAGTATGTGTTAATCAACATTAACTTGAAGCCACAAAAAGGAACATAATGATGGTAATAATGAAAATGAACCTTACAGAAGCAAGGAGGAAAGAGGATGATTGAATCAACTACTGAAATTACACTGAAAACATAAATGAGGCTGATACATTTGTCTGTGGGACGGAATCTGAATCCATACGTCCTATGAATCTCCTGTGAGACTGTTGAAGCGATGAGGAGTAACGTAAACTCACCCCATTCCGTACAAATGTGCGCAACCGCAACATTCAAACGAGGCTACAAAGAAAACAAATGGGACTGTAGCAACTGTGTTGACTTCAAAATCTGGGGTGTGAACAACGTTTCTATTCAAGCGTTGATCAACATGGTAATGGCTCTATAGTATTGGAGAACAGTTGAAAAAAACTGACCCTCCGTTACATCGTGACATGTGTCATGCCGTAACGTACAACACGCATAAAGCAACTATTTCTGTCTTACAATCTCTCTCCACCAGGTTTAGCACTTCTCTTATCCTTTAAAAACAAGAAATGGACAGTGACAGGGGTAAGGGTGGATACCTAGTCATTTTTTGCTTCATCACTGCATGCGATCATCATTCAAAGCCGCTGTTTACTTCTAAGATCCCTTTAGCACCGCCCTAAAAACCCGCCTCAAATTCGACACAAACCTTCAAATAAGTTTATAATGACACAATATATAAACTCTCCATAGTGTTTTATTTACATTTTACAGAAGATAAGGTGATAAGTTGGACAGATCGAGTGAAAAAAAGCAATTTTCCCACACATCTCTCCTTCTCACTATCACGCATTAGTTTTGCTTCCCCACCAGCCATTTTTTTTAAAGACCCGACGGGGCTCATTGCCTTCTTGAATCATGCAGAAATGGGCAGCGTGGGGGTCATGTAATTGATTCTGTTGGAAAGGGGAAAAATTATGCTTTACAATGGTATTGATATTACAGTTTATCTGGAAGTATTACGTTTTTTGGGGTGCTAAAATAAGGTCAATTGTATGAACCAAGGCGATGTACAAAAGTGAGTGAGTTTACATTACAAGGCTATGGATGTAACATGGCAGTCCTCCAAACAAATATTAACATGATCCAAGCAGGCACAGTACCACCAGCCCCCCTTCACACAAACAGCTTTAAAAATAGCACACTTGTGTAGTTCTCTTATCTATCCCCTATAACCCAGCCCCACCCTGCCCCCTCCAGTCTCTATATCTGTGGTCCTGAGCTGCTCTGAGTGGGTTTTAGGTGGCGGGACTGAGCCATGTGCTGGTTGTCTGTGTAGAGATTAGCGTACAGGCAGGCAGAGGCGCCCCCACTGCCACCGGCATCACAGGCCCAGAAAGGAGAGGAGGTTGCTGGGAGGGATTTGACCCAGGATGCCTTGGCCTGGGCTCAGGCAACCTCCATTTGGAGGGGCGATAGCCGGCAACCTTTGGATCCGACCTGCCAGGACCATATTCAGCAGAGGGCCCTCTCGCTGCTCCTGAACACACGCACTGAGAACCAGACTACAGGAATCAAATACGCTCAACACAGATTATCCTCGCTCTCTGCCAGCGTGGCACCATCAACCCCTCGCAGGCCTATTCTCTCTCTCTGGCAGCAGCAAAACTCATGGGGTTGCTACTGCAACATTACATAAGTGCTATGAGAACTTGACTGTTCTGCACTGGTTTTAGCTAGACATGAACCAATGGGAGTAGCTCCCTCCAGCGGGAGCGAGGCGAGGTATCTGAAGAGAGAAAATAAGGGTAGAATGTCAGGCAGGCGTGAACACCACTACTGAAATGCTGCAGCACAACTCCCTGCAGGTGTGTGCTCCAACGATCACTCCCTGACAGGTCCACACAGACAACAGCAACAAACTGTTCCTGCCAGGCACTTTTTGACACCAGGCGGAACGGATACAGAGGATTCAAACCACACAGCGTAGCGCAGGCACACAGTATGCTACCAGTATTTCAGGACCTTTTTGATAGTTCATCAGCGAGGTCTGTCGGCGTCCTGTCAAAACAACAGACAGTTTTAGAGTGAAATGTTCCCAAGCATGCAGGGAATAGAAACGTGTGTATGATATCCCCCAACAAGCATTGTATATCCTGTAGGCCTACTGCTATGGAGGCATCATAGTGAACAGATTTTGGGGGAGGAGGTCAACCTTTATCCTGACATGATATGCTGTGCACTAGAATATGTTGCTATTCAAAGAGCCTTTGAAAAAGCCTCGTATGCCTTATAGGTTGAAAAAGCCATGAAATAAAAGCTGTCAATGGTTATAAAACAGTAAGCAGAGCTTCACTCTTGTGTTTGAATTTGACAGTCAAATTAAGAAGTTACTCTAATCCAGTATGTGCAATACAATCCTGTGTAAAGAAATGGTAAGGGCTTGAAAATGTATGTATCGGTAGAACCGGTAGGTTGAGGTCCCCTTCACATATTTCTATAACACCAGTTATAGACTAACTACTATTACTCTACTCTAATTTTATCATCATCTGTATCAAACTCCAAGCTCTCCATCTGAAGTTTGTCAGTCAAATAGCACAAGGTTTCATTAGTCTAAATCTATAGTGATGATGTGTTACATGGATAGTAATCTTTTCAGTTTGAATGATTGTACGAAAACTGTACAATAAAGTAAACCATGTCAACATTTAACTCTAGCCTATATATTAATAACAGCAAAGACAAAGTAAAAACCCCCAGAGAAAACAGAAATAGAAGGCTGCAGAGGAGCCCAGGAAAGGTGGGGTGAGGGGGAGGTGGAGTGTATGGGTGACTTACGGCAGGACAAGGGTGTTCTCCTGTGGGCCACTCGTGCTGTAGTAGTCGTACATATGGGTCTGCAGGGCATACTGCTCATCATGGAGGTTGGGAAGCTTTCGCAGGGCCTTCACAAACACATTAGGCTCTGGGCACAGCACTGTGGATGAGAGAGAGACAGAGAGAGAAGGTGTTGCCAGTAGTGTACAGAGCAACATAACTAATCAGTCAGAGTTTAGGAAAGGTGAGCCCAATTAATAGCCTACATAGATCTGAGTGTGGTGTTAGTTTTGAAAAGAGGGTAGCAGTACGCAACATTTTGGAGCGTTCAGATAGGAATATGCTATGTAGAACACATACTCTCTGACATGTAGAATAAGGTTTCACGTCAGCTCTATTCGTGGCATTTCTATCTGCAAAATACAATAAAGTTTGGCTACGAAAGCGTTTGGCTATCGAATGTAGCCCAGGTTTACAATTCCCAGTAAATCATGCCTTGTATTATACTCAACCCTAGTGGCAAATGTGAGAATCACATCAATATGAAAAGTAGGCTGTTTGGAATATAGTTCTAATCATTCATGTATTGGGAAATGTCTTGTATAACTCATCATAGTCCAAGCCACTGGAAAAAACTGCTGACTAAAATTAGGACCTGTGAAAAGTGGACCACCAGCCACTGGTTACAGTAGATGGAAAGATTGCATATAGACAAATATTGGGACTTCCAAACAGAACCTTTGGAACGGTGTGAAAACGGTAGACCTAGAAACTATGGCCATGTTATTTATGGTCTAGTGTTTACTCCAAGTACCGTCCACAGTATTGGATACGGAATTAAATGAGAAGGGCTGGTTAGCCTAGAGATCTCATTCAGAAGACATTTGATCCAAAGCACTTAACAGTTAACGTTTCCTTGGCCCACGAAGGAATCTTCAATCTTTCTCCATAGCAGCTGTTACATTTGACAACTCACGAGACCCTTGCGTGCCAGTATGGAAGGCCAAGAGTTTAAAATCGTCTTGATTTGAACGCTTGTTATGGCCATTTTTACACACGTTCATTACACCTGTTCAGTGTGCATTTACAGGTGATTAGAACGTTTGAATATTGTACTTTCAGACGCATTAAATTGTGCCACTGCACACGTTCTGAACGCCTGTGTAGTAACGGGTACATTTCATGTGACTGAAAGTACCACATTGTAGCCACCTCAATTTCCGTGAGTTTGACTTTGTTTGACTTCTGGCCTGTTGCGTTGAGTCGCTTACTCAGGGAGGGAGATGTTTCTAAATATGGATCAAATTGTTAATTTGTCAATTACATTTACAGAATGTAAACGCTACAGCAAGGCGTTGGTGAGAAAAATGGAGAAAGATATTAAAACAACTTTTTCCACATAGCAATACATCTACAAAGCTGACGCTGGCTAGCTAGCTTATTTTCATTGAATTAGCATGGCTAGTTAGTTAACTATCAATAGTCTTATGTCTAGCCTTTAATTAATGGTTGTTACGTTGTGGAATAGAGCAATAGTTCTTTGTACTTGTCATTTGGTTGAGACTAACATTAGTTTAGAAAATAATTGTTAACTTTGTATATTTGTTGTGCAATTGGTTGGCTTTGCTAGTTAGCAAGCTGAGATTTATTTGCTCAAATTGGCCAACGTATCTTTTAGCTAATGCTTTAGAACAGGCTAGCTCCATGCAGAATCTAGACAATAGAGAATTGGGAATAAGACATGGCTGTTGCAGTTCCCAGGCGAAGTGATAGAACTGCTACAGAGGTAAAAAGGTAAGATCTATATCGAGTAGCTATATTTCAAGGTTAAACCAATGCAATAGGTATGTTATTGGCTTGCTAAATGAGCTGCGTTTCCTGAAAATGTCTCCGATAAAGTTGTTAGTTCTAGTTGTTCTTATGCAACGTCCAGGAAATGTCAAGTACTCAAGCATCTGCAGACCAGCGAGGAGGAGGAAAGCTTATAGAACAAGAATTACTAGCTAGTTATATCAGACATTTTATTGGCTTGCGAAATGAGCTGCTTTTCCTGAAATGTCTCTAAAGCTACACTCTTAGAAAAAAAAGTTCCATCTAGAACTAAAGTTCTTCAGCTGTCCCCATAGGATAACATTTTGAGGAGCCCTTGTTGGCTTTAGGTTGAACCATTTTGGGTTCAATGTATAGCCCTTTCCACAGAGGGTTCTACATGGAACCCAAAAGGGTTCTCCCTGGAACCAACAAGGGTTATACTATGGGGACAGTTGAATAACCCTTTTTTCAAAGAGTGTATCTAGTTCTAATGCAATGTCCATGTTACAGCCACAACATGATGATCATGTTGTCAAGCATCTGAAGACTAGCGAGGAGGAGAAAAGCCTGCTTTGGATGAGCAAGGAAGAACAATAAACTAGCTATATGAGATAAACATGTTCAGGAAAAGCAGGGAGAGAGCAAGCTAGTAGTAGTAACATTATTATTTCAAACCTCACATGCATCTGTTATATTTAAGCAATATCTTCCTAACAAGAATTTAGACCAGTTGACAATTCAACAGAATTCAGTCTTGTTCATGTTGATGATCGGTACAACATGAGACAGATAGCAAGCCATGGTATATCAGGCCAAATACCAATGGTATGAGTCAATATTACTTGTTTACTGTTGTAATTACGTTGCTAACCAGTGTAATGGTAGTAAGGCACCTTGGGGTTTGTGGTAAATGGCCAATATACCACGGCTATGTGCTCTATCCAGGCACTCAGCGTTGAGTCGTGCAAAGAACTGTCCTAAGCCGCACCACGAATGAAGGAGGAAAACAGCTTCTTTCTACCACACCTTCAAGTCATACAATGTTGGGCCCTGCAGCCTTGTGAATTTTGACCTGTTTAAAAGGTCTTACTCACATCGGCTGCGGAGAGCGTGATCACACAGTCTTCCAGAACAGCTGGTGCTCTCATGCATGTTTCAGTGTTATTTGCCTCGAAGCGAGCATAGAAGTAGTTTAGCTCGTCTGGTAGGCTCGTGTCACTGGGCAGCTCTTGGCTGTGCTTCCCTTTGTAGTCTATATTGGTTTGCAAGCCCTGCCACATCTGACGAGCGTCAGAGCCGGTGTAGTACGTTTCGATCTAAGGCCTGTACTGACACTTTGCCTGTTTGATGGTTTGTCGGAGGGCATAGCGGGATTTCTTATAAGCTTCCGGGTTGGAGTCACGCTCCTTGGAAGCGGCAGCTCTACATTTTAGCTCAGTGCATATGTTGCCTGTAATCCATGCCTCTGGTTGGGGTATGTATGTACAGTCACTGTGGGGACAACGTCATTGATGCACTTATTGATGAAGCCAATGACTGATGTGGCGTACTCCTCAATTCCATCTGAGGAATCCCACAACATATTCCAGTCTGTGCTAGAAAAACAGTCCTGTAGCTTAGCATCTGCTTCATCTGACCACTTTTTTATTAATTTAGTCACTAGTGCTTCCTGCTTTAAGTTCAGCTTGTAAACAGGAATCAGGATAGAATTATGGTCAGATTTGCCAAATGGAGGGCGAGGGACAGCTTGTATGCATCTCTATGTGGAGTAAAGGTGGTCCAGAGTTTTTTCCCCATCTGGTTGCACATTTAACATGCTGATGGAAATTTGCTGAAATGGATTTAAAATTCCCTGCATTAAAGTCCCCGGCTACTAGGAGTGCCGCCTCTGGGTGAGCGTTTTCCTGTTTGCTTATGGTGGAATACAGCTCATTCAATGCTGTCTTAGTGCCAGCATGAGTCTGTGGTGGTATATAGACAGCTAAGAAAAATACAGATGAAAACTCTAGGTAGAAGGTGTGGTCTACAGCTTATCATGAGATACCCTACCTCAGGTGAGAAAAAACTCAAGACATGCACCAGTTGTTATTTACAAAAAGACATAGTTTGCCACGAAGCATAAGGTATTACAGTTTTGAATGTCACGCTGGTAGATTAATCTTCCGAGTAGGTCATCTACTTTATTCTCCAAAGAATGCACGTTTGCTAGCAGAATGGAAGGAAGTGGAGGTTTATTCGATCGCCTACGAATTCTCAGAAGGCAGCCCGCCCTCTGGCACCTTTTTCTCTGCCTCCTCTTCATGCAAATCACAGGGATCTGGGCCTGTTCCCGAGAAAGCAGTATATTATTCACGTCGGGCTCAATAGACTCATTAAAGGAAAGAGAAGGATTCAAATAAAATTTTATTGGTCGCATAGTGTAGCGAAATGCTTGAGCTTCTAGTTCCGACCGTGCAGTAATATCTAACAAGTAATCTAACAATTTCACAACAACTACCTTATACACACAAGTGTAAAGGAATGATTAAGAATATGTACATATAAATATATGGATGAGCGATGGCCGAACGGCATAGGCAAGATGCAGTAGATAGTATAGAGTACAGTATATACATGAGATGAGTAATGTAGGGTGTCATGACGTGGCCCTCTTTGGGTATAGCGAGCACCCTCCCTCTCTCTACCTCTTTCTTCCCCCTACACCCAGCCTCTGTTGTTATCACAGGTCATAAATTCCTAGAGTCGCCGCTCTCCTCATGGCCAGGCAGTGTAGAGAGAGAATGTTTCACAGGAGAACAAAGGAACTTCTTCTCCATCATATAACTTGAGAACTGAACAATGTCCATGTTTTGGAGAATGTGTACATGGTCGGGAGAGAATCCAGCTACGACCGGTCCATTTCGTTTATTGTTTGTGAAACGAGAGACAATACAGCCACATTACCATAACTCTGTTTATACAAGAGTCTCAGTTGTGAGGCTTGCATCTAATTGTTGTATAAAATTAATGAGTAAAGAAGAACCTATTTGTGAAATTATGTAATGTGATTTTAAACTCTTTAATGAAGGAAACTCCCTTTGGGCTTTAACTCAGTTATAGGCCCGCCCCATGAGCACAGACATTGATCTGGCGTCATGGGACAGCCCTTTCCTACGGTTCTGGATATAACCCCCACCTTGGGAATTTCCCAGCAGGCCAGTACCTCGATCACAGAGGGAGCTAAGGTTTGAGTAGACACCAAGCTTACCTCGACTACCGAGAGGGCTAAGGTTTGAGTAGAGAACATAAACCTGAGTATAAGCTAAGGTTGTAATGGTTGTTGAAACTCAGACTATCGATACCGACAGAAGAGCAAATCTTTGATACTAATTACTAGTCTGCAGCTAGGAATTCTATACCATTGATTGCGAAGGCCGACAACCGCCGAAACATCTATTCTATAATAACATTTCTGAATGGGACTCTGAAGTAACCATTCTAACCACGAAAGACGATTCCAACAGAAGATCACAACGACACACTGAGCGTAAATATATATATATTGATTGCAATTATTCCCGAATGAGTGAGCGTTCATGTGCAAAGGATTAGCATTTCAATTAATATAATTATCAAGTGTGTAGTGACTCCTTTGCATAATTTCCACCTTTCTCAGTCTACACCCAGTTCCCTTTTGTCCACCAAGCCGTAATATCACCAAGCTCCCCTATCATTTGCTTGTAACCATATGTACTACTGTAAGTTTATGCATTTCTGTGATTATTTAGTTAATAAATGATTGAGACAATTGATGTATGAATGATTCATAGTGAAGACTGGGTTTGTGCAGATAACCAAACATTTACGACGTTTGGAATGAGACATGTGAGGTAAAGAATAATTCATATATTCATATATTAAAATATCTGAAAAGTTGTATTAGGAAAATTATAAGTTTGTAATCTGAATATTTTCCTTGGTGCCTTGACTTCCTAGTTGACTAGAATAATCACGTAATAATAATAATTACAGAGAATTGATTTGATAAAACAGTCTTCGTTTTAACGATGCCAAAGAAACAACAGGTATGTAAACATTATATAAAGTGGTATTGTTTAAGTGACTAGTGATACATTTATTAAATCTAATTATTCATCATTAAAGTGGCTAGAGATTGAGTCTGTATGTTGGCCGCAACCACTCAATGTTAGTGATGTGATGGCTGTTTAACAGTCTGATAGACTGAAAAACAGCTTCTCTCGGTCCCAGCTTTGATGCACCTGTACCGACCTCGCCTTTTGGATGATAGCGGGGTGAACATGCAGTGGCTCGGGTGGTTGTTGTCCTTGATCTTTTTGGCCTTCCTGTGACATCGGGTGGTGTAGGTGTCTTGGAGGGCAGGTAGTTTGTCCCCGGTGATGCGTTGTGCAGACCTCACTACCCTCTGGAGAGCCTTACGGTTGTGGGCGGAGCAGTTGCCATACCAGGCGGTGATACAGCCAGACAGGATGCTCTCGATTGAGCATCTGTAAAATTTTGTGTGTTTTGGTGACAAGTCAAATTTCTTCAGCCTCCTGAGGTTGAAGAGGCGCTGTTGCGCCTTCTTCATCACGCGGTCTGTGTGGGTGGACCATTTCAGTTTGTCCGTGATGTGTACGCCGAGGAACTTAAAACGTTCCACCTTCTCCACTACTGTCCCGTCGATGTGGATAGAGGGGTGCTCCCTCTGCTGTTTCCTGAAGTCCACGATCATCTCCTTTGTTTTGTTGACGTTGAGTGTGAGGTTATTTTCCTGACACCACACTCAGAGGGCCCTCACCTCCTCCCTGAGGGATGAGAACGCACCCTTGTGGGGACTCAGTGTTGAGGATCCGCAAGGTGGAGATGCTGTTTCCTATCCTCACCACCTGAGGGCGGCCCGTCAGAAAGTCCAGGACCCAGTTGAGCAGGGCGGGGTCGAGACCCATTCTGCCAGTCCATGGTGCATAATCGCAGTCCTGATATCCAGAAGTTTGTTTTCGGTCATATGAGACGTAGCGGCAACATTATGTACAAAATAATTAACAAACAACTCAAATAAAACAAAGGAAAAAAACACAATCGGTTGGGGACACGTAAACATCAGCCTTCTTCTCCGGCGCCATTGTTACTTGATACTTCAGACAAGGAAAAATGATGGATTGCTAATTAAAAATACCTTTCAGAATTATGAAGCCTTTGTGCTTTTATTCAATACATAAATTGAACACAGACTAATCAGGTTAACTCAACCTTTAATGGGACAAAGCTGTAGCTAGAGAGGTTATTTCTGAAGCTGGTGATGGACATGAGGTACACATTTTACATTCCGCCTTAATTATTACACTCTAAAAATAAAAGGTTCCTGGAATATCCTTTAGGGGTTCTTCAAATGAAAACTGTGGGGGAACCTATAAGTTCTTCGAAGAACCCCTCTTAATAGATCCTCGAAGAACCTTTAGGGGTTCATATCTGAATTACCTCCCTCCCCTGTTATTATTATGCATAACAATAACACAATATTTTAGTTGTCAGTGTTCATTATGATTTAAGTGGCAAAGCAGAATAAAAATTCTAAAATGTGAGCCCCAAGTCCAGTGGGTATATCCTCTGGCGTGTTGATATTAATGTGTTGATGTTCTCCGTATCCATAGCCAGAATGATTTTGCAGTGCGTGGTGATTGAACAAGTTTCCTGGTATATTCATCAGAGGTGTAGGGACGGTGAAATCTGAATCCCAAAAAATAGTAATTAATACAGATGTTTAACTAAACATACACAAAAGTATTCATAACTTGGTTTTTGTAGTAACTGTTTATGGAGAAAAAAAACTATGGTTTTCATACACATACCTTGTCCATAATGCCTATGGGGTTTTCATTGAAGAGGCAAGGGAGGATGGTACATGTGATCTCCATAACATACCAATAGACATACCTTTGTATGCCTCATCGTCTGTATACCTGCAGACAGAGCAGTTCAGTCGTCTATCCTTCAACATATTCCAAAAGCATACATATTCTTACCGCTTTGTTTATTGATATCTATTGAATTGTGTTCATTATCTGGTTTAGAAAGATTTGCACAAATATTTAAAGATAGATGGTATCATCACAAAACAATATCAATTTAGATCATATAAAAGGGACAAATCTTACCTTAAATTGAGGAGAACTTTACAGTTAAGTGCCTGCACCTGCTGTCCTTTCAAATCCAAATGTTTCAGTTGGGCAGTTAGGTTCCTGCAAGAACATCCACCAACTAAGGAGGTTCCTCGATGAACCCCACCTCCTATGGGGTTCTCAGAAGAACCTTTTGGGGGCAATTTTCAGTGCCAAGAACCCTAAGGTTCTTCAAAAAACTTTGAGGATCTTAGAAGAACCCTTGTTGAACCCCTAATTTTTAGCTTAGACATCTGGTGTCAGGAGAAGGAAGAGTGCCTGTCAAACCAAGGGATGTTCATGCTACCAATGACAGGGTGCTGTAAAGTGCCAAAATGCAATTTACAGAGAAACCTAACTATATCAAAATTGTAATGTTACTAATCTGCTAGATTTTATTATAAGCCTAAGAAAATGTGATTCATAATGATATTGCACAAAATGTTTTTCCAAGTTAAAATGCAATGATAAGTGAGACAGACTCACCAGAAGGATTAAGTCCATGCTAACACTATGGACGTTACGTTATTTGCCAGTAGATGGCGCACAATTACACAATGTAATTACACAGGACAATAACATAACGACACATTGTGTCCAGTAAGTGACTAACGGACATTGTCTATTAAACTCAGCTCACTCTTTTTTTTATCTATTTTGAATTCTAAAATCATTAGTTGTATTATGTACTGTCTTGAATTCCATGCAGGAATTCAATCTTCAGTGACATTGCTGTTAGCCTGGTTTCCATCTCTGTTCAGCTATTACATTACACTCCTTGCCACTCCTGTCATTTGCCAATGAATATGCAGGATACGAACATTCCAGCAAAACAATGGATATATAGCAATTAGCAAAATAACCAATTTTCATACACGTCTAAAATCTGAATAAATGTGTGAACAGTAATATTTTACACATATGAATGTACCCATAAGCAATTTCTGATGAAAAAAAACATGTGAAAAATGTGTGGATATAGCATTTTGGAATTAAACTCAAATATACAATTGATATACAATGAGTGTACAAAACATTAGTAACACCTGCTACTTTCATGACAGATTGACCAGGTAAATCGAGGTTAAAGTTATGATCCCTTATTTATGTCACTTGTTAAATCCACTTCAATCAGTGTAGATGATGTGGACAAGACAGCTTAAGAATCTTTCTTTAACCCATGGTAAGTGGGCAAGACAAGTGCTTTTGAACGGGGTATGCCAGAGGCACCGGTTTGAGTGTGTCAAGAACTGCAACTCTGCTGGGGTTCTCACACTCGAGTTTCCAACGTGAATCAAGAATGGTCTACCACCTAAACGTCGTCCAGCCAACTATGGTAAAGATTGGAGTCAACATGGGATGACCAGAGATGTTCTCTTGATAAGTGCGTGAATTGGATAACTTTCCTGTCCTGCTAAGCATATTCTAGACAGACAAAGGTTTGTGGTGAACACTATCACTTAGGTCAACTGTGACTGATTGGACAGTTGACAAGGTATTGCTTGCTTCAGTACTGGTTTTGTACCCTTGACAAACATCATATTATGAAGCTGAGTCCTGCTGTTGCCAAATCTTGTACATCATAGCTAATTATTAATTAGTTGACCATTAGCGCAGTACACATCCATCCACAGTGTGTGTGTGTTCTCAAATGCATCTTACAATGAGAGGAAGGAAGTGAGTTGAAACTGTAATCTTTACTCACCATGCATGGACAAACATGACCATGATTTTCAAGGTGCAACCAATATATGTTGCAAGAAGTTCACATGACCTTTTACAGCAGGGTTCCCCTACTGGCAGCCCAAATGTTGCCTGTGGGTGGTTTTATTCCCCCCTATGTTTTCTGAGAAAAACTCATAAATGTGTTAATGTTTTATTTTTATTGTTGGACAATAACTGTAAAAACAACATGGAATCAGCTCAAGTGATTTTAATTTTGGAACTCTGTTCCCAAGTATTCTCATACATAAGAGAAACATGTTTTTTTTAACCTTTATTTAAATAGGAAAGTCAGTTAAGAACAAATTCTTATTTACAATGACGGCCTACCCCGGACAAACCGGGACAACACTGGACCAATTGTGCGCCGCCCTATATGGGACTCCCAATCACGGCTGGTTGTGATACAGCCTGGAATCGAACCAGGGTCTGTAGTGACACCTCTAACACAGATGCTGTGCCTTAGACCGCTGTGCCACTCAGGAGCAAATTATTTGTTAATATGTTCCGCCACCCGACCATCTGTGGCTGAAACTAGTTGATGATCCCTGATCTACAGGTAGATAATTACGCCTAAGTGTTTGCTTGTTACAATTTGCAAAGCAAATGTAGCAGTAGTTACATTTGACAACTCACAAGACCCCTGCGTGCCAGGAGTGTTTTCATTACGTCTTGCAACCGAAACAGTTTACCTCTTTAGAACCAAATGGAGCGAAACGGAGAGGGAGACATGAATTTGACCAATATAAACTCTTTTTCCTTGCAAAAGTTTTCTGTTTGGAGTAAACTGTTTGTTGTAACAGACGAAACGTTTTGCTACAAAATCGGTGTAATGAATACACCCCAGGTCAACTGCTACTGTACCTAGCGAGTTTCCGCCAATGTGTTGCATCAACATGCGTCACACAGCATCATTCAAATCAAATAAATGCACTTTGTTTGGGCAACAACAAATACACTTTAAAAGTCCCGGTCAAAAAGGCTTTACCGTTATTATGGTACATCATCCCGATAGTTCCTCCGGTGTTGATGACCAAGACTCGCGCTTCAGCACAGGGGCTCACATCCAGAGACTCAGCACTGTTGCTGCTCGACAACCTCCTCCGTCGGCCTGGCTGTACCACATTGCTCCGGTAAACAGAAGTATGCGACTTGAACACAGACTGATCAGGTTGACTCAACCTTGAATGGGACAAAACTCTAGCTAGAGAGGTCATTACTGAAGCTGGAGACGGACATGAGGTAGACTTTTTACATTCCGCCATAATGACTAGACAACTGATAGCGGGGGAAGAGTGCAAGTCAAACCAAGGGATGTTCTTAAAGTGACAGACCACTACCAATGACAGGTTGTTGTGAAGTGCCAAAACGCAATTTACAGAGAAACTAAGCTATATCAGAACTGTAATGTTACTAATCTGCTTGATTGTATTATAAACCTAAGTAAATATAATGAATCACAATGATGAGATTGCCGTAAATGGTTTTCCAAGTTAAAACAATGTACATACAATGCAATTATAAGAGTGAGACTGAGACTCACCAGAAGGAAGAAGTCCATAATGTAGTGTAGAGGACGTACGTTAATGGCTTTTGAGTTTTTCGTCAATAGCCTTCAAGGATAATTTCAAGAGTAGCGTCTTCAACCAATAGGAAAAAATGGTAGAAGTTGTTGGCAAAAACACTATGATCACGTGGGAGTAATTAACCCTTGTTAAGGTGTTAACGTTTTTGTTTTCTCACCCAATGTTCGCCGGTCTGATGGACCCACAACATTATTGGGTTTTTAAAACAATACAGCCATAACAATTTACATACAAATATTTCAAACTTAATACTTAAACGTTGACTTATTTGGGGGTTGCTGGATCGAATCCCCGAGCTGACAAGATAAAAATCTGTCGCTCTGCCCCTGAACAAGGCAGTTTACCCACTGTTCGCTGGAAGGCCGTCATTGTTAATAAGAATTTGTTCTTAACTGACATACCTAGTTAAATAAAGGTTAAATCAAAAATAATTATCAATTACAAGCAGCATACATGGTTAATATTTGCCATTTACCTCTGCTAGATCACATTTATCAATAAAAGCGCTATTTGTTTGGATAAAATGTGATTTTTGTCAAAATGAATCAATTATATTCAAGACATGGGTGGAATAAATCATGTTTATCTTGAACAAATATAAATGAAACAAGGTTTTCATCACTATTGACGTTTATTGCTTTGAACTGAATAAATTGGATGCCAGATTTTACATACAGCATTTCATGGAAATGATAAATGAGCCCCATTGAACACAAATTAAGGCTGGTCTACACACCACATTAAGGACAGTTTTACTGTGTGCGTGTTGCAAATGTATTTCTTGCAGTTGATGCATGTGTACTGTGTCTTCCTGTCCTTGGGTCCACACACATCTCAGCGCTTCTTGTTACTACTGGCTGTAATCTAGAATGATGAAAACACTTAGTTCAGGAATTTTACTAACATCTCACTCACTCACATATATAGTTACAGCAGGCCAAGGTAGGAGAGTCAGACACACACACACATGCAACAATATCACTCACACTTACTTCCGGGAATTGGAGTAGTTGGTTCTGTGGGTCGGGCGGATGGGGCACCAGCATCCTCCTCCTGAATCCTCCTCATGATGGCTGCAGAAGCTGGGGTCATTGGAATTCAGTCTTCAGCGAGATTGCTGTTAGCCTGGTTGCCATCTCTGTTCAGCTATTACATTACACTCCTTGCCACTCCTGTCATTTGCCAATGGATATGCAGGATTGGAACACTCCATTCCAGCTAAACAATGGACATATAGCAATAAGCAAAAATACACATTTTCATACACGTCTAAAATCTATGAATAAAAAATGTGAGAACAGTAATATTTTACACACACATGAACATACCCATAAGCAATGATTTCTGATTTTAAAAAACACAAATGTCAAAAACGTGTGGATATAGAGTTTCAGAATTAAAGTGTACAAAACATTAGGAACAGCATGACATAGACTGACCGGGTGAATCGAAGTGAAAGCTATGATCCATTATTGATGTCACTTGTTAAATCCACTTCAATCAGTGTAGATGAAGGGGAGGAGACAGGTAAATAGCTATTTTTTATGTATTAAGTATCAAAATAAAGTATAAATTATTTCAAATTCCTTATATCTTGTTTTTTTTTTTACAGATAGCCAGGGTAACACTCCAACACTCAGACATGATTTACAAACGAAGCATGTGTGTTTAGTGAGTCCTCCAGATCAAAGGCAGTGGGGATGACCATGGATGTTCTCTTGATAAGTACGTGAATTTGATCATTTTCCTGTCCCTCAAGCATTCAAAATGTCACTTTTGGGTGACAGGGAAAATGTAAGGAGTAAAAAGTACATCATTTTCTTTACGAATGTAGTGAAGTAAAAGTAAAAGTTGTTCTAAAATAAAGTACAGATCCCTGAAAAAAACAACTTAGTACTTAGTAAAACAAAAGTAGTACTTTAAAGTACTTTACACCACTGAACATGGGCCAGCATCCCTGTGGAACGCTTTCAACACCTTGCAGAGTCCATGAATAGACTTATGTCTTCAGTAGGTCCTATGAGTGTAGTCTGGCCCAGGGGTGCAAAGGTGAACGGCAAGGCACTGGAGTGATGAACCGCCCTTGCCATCTCCCCACGGGGACTCTGCCACTATTACGGGGGCTGAGAGTTTCTCTCACCAAAGACTGGAGTTGAAAAGATGGGCAGATTAAAGTTCCAGTGTTGTATCGCAAATGTAATTATCTTTGTAAGGGTGTGTGGATGAAAGCTCCTGATTCAGCTGATCTTTTCCTCAAACTCATTCTAGACTGGCAAAGGTTTGTGATGAACACTATCATTTAGGTCAACTGTGACTGATTGGACAGTTAACCAGTACTGAAACAAACAAGAACCAGAAAATCAGCTCAAGTGACTTAAATTTTGGAACTCTGTTCAAGTATTCCCACGCGTAATTGAGCCACTTGACCATACACAAAATTAATCCATGTTAGAAATGATTGTTTGTCAAACATTATATCTGTTTGGGCTTCTTGTTATCAATTTGCAGTCTGCAAATTAGTAATGATGTTTTCCCGCTCTCCGACCATCCGCGGCAGAATCAATGTGATGATCCTTGTTGAACAGGTAGATAATGACGTCTAAGTGTTTGCTTGTTACAATTTACAAAACAAGTGTAGCAGCAGTTTCATTTGACAACTCACAAGACAGGACCCCTGCATGCAAGGGGTGTATTCATTCATAATTGAAGGCTCTTCTTTTGTTATCATTTGGCTTTTTATTAGTTTCCATGGTTCTCATCTATAGTCCTGCCAGTGGAGATATACAGTGCCTTGCGAAAGTATTCGGCCCCCTTGAACTTTGCGACCTTTTGCCACATTTCAGGCTTCAAACATAAAGATATAAAACTGTATTTTTTTGTGAAGAATCAACAACAAGTGGGACACAACCATGAAGTGGAACGACATTTATTGGATATTTCAAACTTTTTTAACAAATCAAAAATTGAAAAATTGGGCGTGCAAAATGATTCAGCCCCCTTAAGTTAATACTTTGTAGCGCCACCTTTTGCTGCGATTACAGCTGTAAGTCGCTTGGGGTATGTCTCTATCAGTTTTGCACATCGAGAGACTGAAATTTTTTCCCATTCCTCCTTGCAAAACAGCTCGAGCTCAGTGAGGTTGGATGGAGAGCATTTGTGAACAGCAGTTTTCAGTTCTTTCCACAGATTCTCGATTGGATTCAGGTCTGGACTTTGACTTGGCCATTCTAACACCTGGATATGTTTATTTTTGAACCATTCCATTGTAGATTTTGCTTTATGTTTTGGATCATTGTCTTGTTGGAAGACAAATCTCCGTCCCAGTCTCAGGTCTTTTGCAGACTCCATCAGGTTTTCTTCCAGAATGGTCCTGTATTTGGCTCCATCCATCTTCCCATCAATTTTAACCATCTTCCCTGTCCCTGCTGAAGAAAAGCAGGCCCAAACCATGATGCTGCCACCACCATGTTTGACATTGGGGATGGTGTGTTCAGCTGTGTTGCTTTTACGCCAAACATAACGTTTTGCATTGTTGCCAAAAAGTTCAATTTTGGTTTCATCTGACCAGAGCACCTTCTTCCACATGTTTGGTGTGTCTCCCAGGTGTCTTGTGGCAAACTTTAAACAACACTTTTTATGGATATCTTTAAGAAATGGCTTTCTTCTTGCCACTCTTCCATAAAGGCCAGATTTGTGCAATATACGACTGATTGTTGTCCTATGGACAGAGTCTCCCACCCCAGCTGTAGATCTCTGGCATTTCATCCAGAGTGATCATGGGCCTCTTGGCTGCATCTCTGATCAGTCTTCTCCTTGTATGAGCTGAAAGTTTAGAGGGACGGCAAGGTCTTGGTAGATTTGCAGTGGTCTGATACTCCTTCCATTTCAATATTATTGCTTGCACAGTGCTCCTTGGGATGTTTAAAGCTTGGGAAATCTTTTTGTATCCAAATCCGGCTTTAAACTTCTTCACAACAGTATCTCGGACCTGCCTGGTGTGTTCCTTGTTCTTCATGATGCTCTCTGCGCTTTTAACGGACCTCTGAGACTATCACAGTGCAGGTGCATTTATACGGAGACTTGATTACACACAGGTGGATTGTATTTATCATCATTAGTCATTTAGGTCAACATTGGATCATTCAGAGATCCTCACTGAACTTCTGGAGAGAGTTTGCTGCACTGAAAGTAAAGGGGCTGAATCATTTTGCACGCCCAATTTTTCAGTTTTTGATTTGTTAAAAAAGTTTGAAATATCCAATAAATGTCGTTCCACTTCATGATTGTGCCCCACTTGTTGTTGATTCTTCACAAAAAAATACAGTTTTATATCTTTATGTTTGAAGCCTGAAATGTGGCAAAAGGTTGCAAAGTTCAAGGGGGCCGAATACCTTCGCAAGGCACTGTACGTCTGGTACAAAAGTCAAGGTCTACATCAGATATATTAGAAACCAGAATGGTTGACATGTCATTTTTTTAGCAGTTCACAAATTGCCACTTCTGCCTCCTAATTGTGTCGTTCTGCTTTGCCCAAAAGCCCAAAATTGCCCAAAACCTGTTCTCTTTAACTCCTTATTTATTTTTCTGCAGTATTTTTGTCCTACCACTGCATGTATTGATATTTTCTTCCAGCTACTAAAACGTCATCGTCATTGAATGGACGTTCCGTTATTTGCCAGCAGATGGCACACAATTACACATAATGTAATTACAAAGGACAATAACATTATGACACATTGTGTCCAGTGACTAACGGACGTTGTCCGTTAATTAAACTCAGATCACTCTTTTTACCTATTTTGAATTCTAAAATCATTAGTTGTATTATGTATTATCTTGACTTTCATGCAGGAATTCAATCTTCAGTGAGATTGCTGTTAGCCTGGTTTCCATCTCTGTTCAGCTATTACATTACACTCCTTGCCACCCCTGTCATTTGCAAATGGATATGCAGGAAACGAACGTTCTATTCCAGATAAACAATGGATATATAGCAATTAGCAACAAAAAAAAACACATTTGCTTACACGTCTATTGGCCAACGTGCAATAATTGGAAAACAAAATTGATGATATACGATTAAAAACTGTAATATCTTATGTTTCAGAGTCGTGGCTGAGCAACAACACAGATAATATAGAGTTGACAGGATTTTTCTATGCGTCAGCAGGACAGAGAAGCTACATCTGGTAAGACAAGGGGCAGGGGTGTGTCTATTTGTCAAAAACAACTGGTGCGCAATGTCTAATATTAAAGATGTCTCGAGGTATTGCTCACCTGAGGTAGAGTACCTTATGATAAGCTGTAGACCACACTATCTACAAAGAGAGTCCTCATCTATATTATTCGTCGTAGACGTCTATTTACAACCACAAACCGATGCTGGCACTAAGACCGCACTCAACAAGCTGTATAAGGCCATAAGGAAAAGAGAAAATGCTCATCCAGAAGTGGCACACCGAGTGGCCGGGGACTTTAATGCAGGAACACTTAAATCTGTCTTATCTCATTTCTACCAGCATGTCACGTGCAACCAAAGGAGAAAAAAAACCACCTTAACTCCACACGCAGAGACGCATGCAAAGCTCTCTCTCGCCCTCCATTTGGCAAATCTGACCATAATTCTATCCTCCTGATTCCTGCTTACAAGCAAAAAGCAGGAAGTATTATTGACTCGCTCAATATGGAAGTGGTCAGATGATGCGGATGCTACCCTACAGGACTGTTTTGCTAGCACAGACTGGAATATGTTCCGGGATTCATCCAATGGCAATGAGCAGTATACCACCTCAGTCATCCCAACAGTGACCGTACGTACATATCCCAACCAGAAGCCATAGATTACAGGCGACATCCACATCGAGCTAAGGGCTAGAGCTGCCGTTTTCAAGGAGCGGGACACTGATCCAGACTCTAATAAGAAATCCCACTATGCTCTCAGACGAACAATCAAACAGAAAAAGCGTCAATACAGAATTAAGATTGAGTCATACTACACCGGTTCTGATGCTCGTCGGATGTGGCAGGGCTTGAAGACTATTACGGGCTACAAAGGGAAACACAGCCGTGAGCTGCCCAGTGACGCGAACCTACCAGACGAGCTAAATGCCTTTTATGCTCGCTTCGAGGTAAGCAACACTGAAGCATGCATGAGAGCACCAGCTGTTCCGGACGACTGTGTGATAACGTTCTCGGTAGCCGATGTGAGCAAGACCTTTAAACAGGTCAACATTCACAAAGGCCGCAGGGCCAGACGGATTACCAGGACATGTACTCAAAGCATGCGTGGACCAACTGGCAAGTGTCTTCACTGACATTTTCAACCTCTCCCTGACCGAGTCTGTAATACCTACATGTTTCAAGCAAACCACCATAGTCCCTGTGCCCAAGGAAGCGAAGGTAACCTTCCTAAATGATTACCGCCCCGTAGCACTCACATCGGTAGCCATGACATTCTTTGAAAGGCTGGTCAAGGCTCACATCAACAGCATCATCCCGGATACCCTAGACCCACTCCAATTCGCATACCGCCACAACAGATCCACAGATGACGCAATTTCAATCGCACTTCACACTGCCCTTTCCCACCTGGACAAAAGGAACACCTATGTGAGAATGCTGTTCATTGACTACAGCTCAGCGTTCAACACCATAGTGCCCACAAAGCTCACCACTAAGCTAAAGACCCTGGGACTAAACACCTCCCTCTGCAACTGGATCCTGGACTTCCTGATGGGCCGCTCCCAGGTGGTAAGGGTAGGCAACAACACATCTGCCATGCTGATCCTCAACACTGGGGCCCCTCAGGGGTGCTTGCTTAGTCCCTGTTCACCCACGACTGCATAGCCAAACACGACTCCAACACCATCATAAAGTGTGCTGACGACACAACAGTGGTAGGCCTGATTACCGACAATGATGTGAGATGGTCAAAGACCTGGCCGTGTGGTGCCAGGACAACAACCTCTCCCTCAATGTGAGCAAGACAAAGGAGCTGATAATTTACAACAGGAAAAGATGGGCCGAACAGGCCCCCATTATTAACATCAACAGGGCTGTAGTGGAGCGGGTCGAGCATTTCAAGTTCCTTGGAACATCACCAATGAACGATCATGGTCCAAACACACCAAAACAGTTGTGAAGAGGGCACAACAACACCTTTTGCTCTTTCAGGAGACTGAAAAGATTTGGCATGGGTAAGGTGCTACAGAGGGTAGTGCGTACGGCCCAGTACATCACTGAGGCCAAGCTTCCTCCATTCAGGTCCTATATACTAGGCAGTTTCAGAGGAAAGCACCAAAAAAAGGTTTAAGACTACAGTCACCCAAGTCATAGACTGTTCTCTCTGCTACCGCATGGCAGCTTCTACCCCCAGCTTCTACCCCCCCCCCCCCACACACACACACACACACACACATTTGTTTTTACACTACTGCTACTCGCTGTTTATTATCTAAGTGACTACTTTACCCCCACCAACATGTACAAATTACCTCGACTAACCTGTATCTCCGCACAATGACTCGGTACCAGTACCCCCTGTATATAGCCTCATTATTGTTATTTTATTGTGTTACTTTGATTATTTTTTACTTTTGTTTATTTGGTAAATATTTTCTTAACTCTTTCTTGAACTGCATTGTTGGTTAAGGACTTGTAAGTAAGCATTTCACGTTATGTGTTCATGTTCATGTTGTGTTCAGCACATGTGACAAATAAAGTTTGATTTGATTTTAAATCTCTGAATAAAAATGTGAGAACAGTAATATTTTATACACACATGAATGTACCCATAAGCAATAATTTCTGATGAAAAGAACACAAATGTAAAGCATGTGTGGATATAGTGTTTTGGAGTAAAACTCTTCAAATATACCGTGGATATACAATTGATATACAATGAGTGTACAAAACATTAGGTTTTCTTTCCAAGACAGACTTACCAGGTGAATTGAGGTGAAAGCTATGACCCTTTATTGATGTCAATTGTTAAATGCACTTCAATCAGTGTAGATGAAGGGGAGGAGACAGGTTAAAGAAGGATTTTTAAGCCTTGAGAAAATTGAGACATGGATTGTGTATGTGTGCCATTAAGACAGTGAGTGGGCAAGACAAAATATTTAAGTACCTTTGAACGGGGTATGGTAGTAGGTGCCATGCGCACCAGTTTGAGTGTGTGGCACCAACATTCAGACATAATTTACAAATGAAGCATATGTGTTTAGTGAGTCTGCCAGATCAAAGGCAGTAGGGATGACCAGGGATGTTCTCTTGATAAGTGTGTGAATTTGATCATTTTCCTGTCCTGCTAAGCTAAGGGATGGATGTATGGAGTAAAAACTATATAATTTTCTTTAGGAATGTTGTGAAGTAGAAGTAAACTGTTTCACAAATATAAATAGTTACGTAAAGTACCGATACCCCAAAAAACAACTAGTACTTTTAAAGTATTTTACTTAGGTACTTTACACCACTGAACATGGGCCGGCTTTCCTGTGGAACGCTTTCAACAACTTGCAGAGTTCATAACGTGACAAATTGATGCTGTTCTGAGAGCAAAAGCAAATGCAGTATAGTGCAGTTATTTTGTGTACATGCGTTACATATTTGCAGTCATGTATTGCATTTATGGTTTTAGATATCCTACTCTTTCAGGCCATTGCTCTTTATTTAGCCTCTCAGATAGTGATCTTAGTGATCCACACCCTTCAGGTTCACGTACCTAATGTATACATTCACTGGCCATGAGATTGATCCTGTCACACCCTGACCATAGTTTGCTTTGTATGTTTCTATGTTTTGGTTGGTCAGGGTGTGAGCTGGGTGGGCATTCTATGTTACATGTCTAGTTTGTCTAGTTCTATGTTTGGCCTGATATGGTTCTCAATCAGAGGCAGGTGTTCGTCATTGTCTCTGATTGGGAACCATATTTAGGTAGCCTGTTTGGTGTTGGGTTTTGTGGGTGATTGTCCTTAGTGTCCTGATGTCCTTGTTCTGTGTTAGTTTACACAAGTATAGGCTGTTTCGGTTTTCGTTACGTTCATTACGTTTATTGTTTTGGTAGTGTTTGTGTTTAGTGTGTTTTTTCATTAAACATGAATCATAATCTACACGCCGCATTTTGGTCCGACTCTCTTTCTCACCTAGAAAACCGTTACAGAATCACCCACCACAAACGGACCAAGCAGCGTGTCAACAGGCAGGAGCCACAGGAGAAGCAACAGCGGCGCAATGAGGTTTGGACATGGGACGATATATTGGATGGCAAGGGTTGCTACACATGGGAGGAGATCCTGGCGGGAAGGGATCACCTTCCATGGGAACAGGTGGAGGCAGCGAGGAGAGCAGAGGCAGCCGGAGAGAGGAGCCGGCGATATGAGGGAACACGGCTGGCAAGGAAGCCCGAGAGGCAGCCCCAAAAATGTATTGGGGGGGGGGGGCTAACAGGGAGTATGGCTACGCCAGGTAGGAGACCTGCGCAAACTCCCTGTGCTTACCGGGGGCTAGAGAGACCGGGCAGGCACCGTGTTATGCTGTAGGTGCATAGCCCCGTGCGGTACATTCCAGCTCTGTGTATCTGCCGGGCTAGAGTGAGCATCGAGCCAAGTGCCATGAAGCCGGCTCTACGCAGCTGGTCCCCAGTGCGTCTCCTTGGGCCGGCTTACATGGCACCAGCCTTGCGCTCGGTGTCTCCGGTTCGCCTGCATAGCCCAGTGCGGGCTATTCCACCTCGCTGCACTGGCAGGGCGACCATGAGCATTCAACCAGGTAAGGTTGGGCAGGCTCGGTGCTCAAGAGCTCCAGTGCGCCTGCACGGTCCGGTCTTTCCAGTACCACCTCCACACCCCAGCCCTCCGGTAGCAGCTCCCCGCACCAGGCTTCCTGTGCGTGTCCTCGGCCCAGTACCACCAGTGCCAGCACCACGCATCAGGCCTACAGTGCGCCTCGCCTGTCCAGCGCTGCCAGAGTCTTCCTCCTCTTCAGCGCTGCCGGAGTCTCCCGCCTATCTAGCGCTGTCAGAGCCTTCCTCCTCTACAGCGCTGCCGGAGTCTCCCGCCTGTTCAGGGCAGTTGGAGCCTTCCTCCTCTACAGCGCTGCCGGAGTCTCCCGCCTGTTCAGGGCAGTTGGAGCCTTCCTCCTCTACAGCGCTGCCGGAGTCTCCCGCCTGTTCAGAACTGCCAGTCTGCAAGGGGCTGCCAGTCTGCATAGAGCTGCCAGTCTGCATAGAGCTGCCAGTCTGCATAGAGCTGCCAGTCTGCATAGAGCTGCCAGTCTGCAAGGAGCTGCCAGTCTGCAAGGAGCCGCCAGTCTGCAGGATGCCGCCAAAGCTGCCAGTCTGCAAGGAGCCGCCAGAGCTGCCAGTCTGCATGGAGCAGCCAGAGCCGCCAGTCTGCATGGAGCAGCCAGAGCCGCCAGTCAGCATGGAGCAGCCAGAGCCGCCAGTCAGCATGGAGCAGCCAGAGCCGCCAGTCAGCATGGAGCAGCCAGAGCCGCCAGTCAGCATGGAGCAGCCAGAGCCGCCAGTCAGCATGGAGCAGCCAGAGCCGCCAGTCAGCATGGAGCAGCCAGAGCCGCCAGTCAGCATGGAGCAGCCAGAGCCGCCAGTCAGCATGGAGCAGCCAGAGTCGGCATGGAGCAGCCAGAGCCGCCAGTCGGCATGGAGCAGCCAGAGCCGCCAGTCGGCATGGAGCAGCCAGAGCCGCCAGTCGGCATGGAGCAGCCAGAGCCGCCAGTCGGCATGGAGCAGCCAGAGCCGCCAGTCGGCATGGAGCAGCCAGAGCCGCCAGTCGGCATGGAGCAGCCAGAGCCGCCAGTCGGCATGGAGCAGCCAGAGCCGCCAGTCGGCATGGAGCAGCCAGAGCCGCCAGTCGGCATGGAGCAGCCAGAGCCGCCAGTCGGCATGGAGCAGCCAGAGCCGCCAGTCGGCATGGAGCAGCCAGAGCCGCCAGTCGGCATGGAGCAGCCAGAGCCGCCAGTCGGCATGGAGCAGCCAGAACTGCCAGTCAGCCAGACTCTTCCAGATCTGCCAGTCAGCCAGACTCTTCCAGATCTGCCAGTCAGCCAGACTCTTCCAGATCTGCCAGTCAGCCAGACTCTTCCAGATCTGCCAGTCAGCCAGACTCTTCCAGATCTGCCAGTCAGCCAGACTCTTCCAGATCTGCCAGTCAGCCAGACTCTTACAGATCTGCCAGTCAACCAGACTCTTCCAGATCTGCCAGTCAACCAGACTCTTCCAGATCTGCCAGTCAACCAGACTCTTCCAGATCTGCCAGTCAACCAGACTCTTCCAGATCTGCCAGTCAACCAGGGGCCGCCAGTTAGCCAGGGGCCGCCAGTCAGCCAGGAGCAGCCGCCCCTCTGTCCAGAGCTTCCGCCCCTCTGTCCAGAGCTGCCGCCCCTCTGTCCAGAGCTGCCGCCCCTCCGTCCCGAGCAGCCGCCCCTCCGTCCCGAGCAGCAGCCCCTCCGTCCAGAGCTTCCGCCCCTCTGTCCCGAGCTGCCGCCCCTCTGTCCCGAGCTGCAGCCCCTCTGTCCATTGAGAAGAGTTGCCATGGTGAGGAGGCCACGGAAGCGGACAAGGTGGGGGACTAGGACTACGGTGAAGTGGGGGCCACGTCCAGCACCAGAGCAGACAGACAGATGCCCACCCAGACCCTCCCCTATAGGTTCAGGTTTTGCGGCCGGAGTCCGCACCTTGGGGGGGGGGGGGGGGGGGGGGTACTGTCACACCCTGACCATAGTTTGCTTTGTATGTTTCTATGTTTTGGTTGGTCAGGGTGTGAGCTGGGTGGGCATTCTATGTTACATGTCTAGTTTGTCTAGTTCTATGTTTGGCCTGATATGGTTCTCAATCAGAGGCAGGTGTTCGTCATTGTCTCTGATTGGGAACCATATTTAGGTAGCCTGTTTGGTGTTGGGTTTTGTGGGTGATTGTCCTTAGTGTCCTGATGTCCTTGTTCTGTGTTAGTTTACACAAGTATAGGCTGTTTCGGTTTTCGTTACGTTCATTACGTTCATTGTTTTGGTAGTGTTTGTGTTTAGTGTGTTTTTTCATTAAACATGAATCGTAATCTACACGCCGCATTTTGGTCCGACTCTCCTTCTCACCTAGAAAACCGTTACAGATCCATGGAATTTAAAGTGATTCCACTACGATTAATTAAGGGCCTCCGCTATTATTCCACAATTACTAGTATGTTCCGAGTTTGCAACACAAGCGTTGGAAAATGAAATGAAAATCCTCTGAAATGTGTGTCTTGTGCAGTTAGAGCTGACAGTTTTATATAATTAAAGGACAGTGAATGAAATCCAGTTTGTGAAACTTTAATGATGAGCTGCTCACACCGTCTTCTACACAGGCGCCTTAGTCATCTGAACTCTGCTGTAAATATTTCATAGCCACAAGTCTGTCATAGCCTCTTTCTTACACCACAACAATAACGTAACTCACATGTATAGTCCCCTGCAATGTCCTGAGAGCTGGACATACCAACTCAATATTGGGGTTTACATGCTCTTTAAAATACAATTGGGTTAGGGTTAAGCCTCACCTGTCACCTGTCAATTAGCAGGGATTAAATTGTTCTACTTTGTGCAAAGTGAATGAAATCCAGAGGGCTGTAAATAAAGCTTATCAAGAGATCACATGACTACCAACATCTACATGGGCCAGGGGATCAGATTACATAATGAGAGAGACTCCCTATAAAGTAGAGAAGACACAACCAACTTTCCACTTGAGATTTGGGGAAATGACACAGTAACAGATGTCTCATCAAATTCATCAAAGCGATACTGATTTTATTCTCAGGTTAGTGCAATTTATTTGACTTACTCTGAAACAACCTTTGAGTAAAATTAATAAATTAGTTTGAACAAGGATATTTGTATCCATAGTATCCATAGTATGATTTTACATTCCTTTAAAATGAGAATGATGTATTGATCAAGACCTTTGTTATTACACAAGAGTAAGGGCCATTCCTTTTTACATTGTTGTAATAATATAAATAATGAAATGCTCAACTCCATTATGAAGCAATTATCACATGTTAATACAATGGTGGTACCACAGGAAATACACAGTTAATTCACTGGTGTAGTTAATTATTGAAATGATATTGTTTTGCAATCCTTTCCTCCACAAGGTGATACTATAGAAGCCACTGACAACTAAATCAAATCAAATCCAATTTTATTGGCCACATACACATGGTTAGCAGATGTTATTGCGAGTGCAGCGAAATGCTTATGCTTCAAGATCCGACAGTGCAGCAATATCTAATAAGTAATATCTAACAATTCCACCACAAAACCTAATATCTAATCAATTCCACAACCAACTCTAATACACACAATCTAGTAAAGGAATGGGATGAGAATATTTAAGTATAAAATATATGGATGAGCAGTGACAGATCGGCTAAGATGCAATAGATAGTAAAGAATAGATTAGTGAAGGATACAGTATACAGTTAATACATACAGTTGAAGTCGCAAGTTTACATACACTTAGGTTGGAGTCATTAAAACTTGTTTATCAACCACTCCACAAAATTCTTGTTAACAAACTATAGTTTTTGCAAGTCGGTTAGGACATCTACTTCGTGCATGACACAAGTCATTTTTCCAACAATTATTTACAGACAGATTATTTCACTTATAATTCACTGTATCACAATTCCAGTTGGTCAGAAGTTTACATACACTTAGTTGACTGTGCCATTAAACAGCTTGGACAATTCCAGAAAATTATGTCATGTCTTTAGAAGCTTCTGATAGGCTAATTGACATTATTTGAGTCAATTGGAGGTGTACCTCTGGATGTATTTCAAGGCATACCTTCAAACTCAGTGCCTCTTTGCTTGACATCATGGAAAATCAAAAGAAATCAGCCAAGCCCTCAGAAAAAAATTGTAGATCTCCACAAGTCTGGTTCATCCTTGGGAGCAATTTCCAAACGCCTGAAGATACCACGTTCATCTGTACAAACAATAGTATGCAAGTATAAACACCATGGGACCACACAGCCCTCATACTGCTCAGGAAGGAGACGCATTCTGTCTCCTAGAGAAGAACGTACTTTGGTGTGCGAAAACTGCAAATCAATCCCAGAACAACAGCAAAGGACCTTGTGAAGATGCTGGAGGAAACAGGTCCAAAATAATCTATATCCACAGTAAAACTAGTCCTATATCGACATAACCTGAAAGGCCGCTCAGCAAGGAAGAAGCCACTGCTCCAAAGCCGCCATAAAAAAAGACAGACTACGGTTTGCAACTGCACATGGGGACAAAAAATGTACTTTTTGAAGAAATGTCCTCTGGTCTGATGAAACAAAAATGGAACTGTTTGGCCATAATGACCATCGTTATGTTTGGAGGAAAAAGGAGGATGCTTGCAAGCCGAAGAACACCATCCCAACCGTGAAGCACAGGTGTGGCAGCATCATGTTGTGGGGGTGCTTTGCTGCAGGAGGGACTGGTGCACTTCACAAAATAGATGGCATCATGAGGCAGGAAAATTGTGTGGATATATTGAAGCAACATCTCAAAGCCCTGACCTCAATCCTATAGAAACTTTGTAGGCAGTACTGAAAAAAGCGTGTGCGAGCAAGGAGGCCTACAACCCTGATTCGGTTACACCAGCTCTGTCAGGAGGAATGGGCCAAAATTCACCCAACTTATTGTGGGAAGCTTGTGGAAGGCTACCAGAAACTTTGACCTAAGTTAAACAATTTATTGGCAATGCTACCAAATACTAACTGAGTGTATGTAAACTTCTGACCCACTGGGAATGTGATGAAAGAAATAAAAGCTGAAATAAATAATTCTCTACTATTATTCTGACATTTCACATTCTTAAAATAAAGTGGTGATCTTACTGACTTAAGACAAGGAATGTTTACTCTGAATAAATGTCAGGAATTGTGAAAAACTGAGTTTAAATGTATTTGGCTAAGGTGTATGTAAACTTCCGACTTCAATCGTGTGAGTAATGCGAGATACGTAAACATTCTTAAAGTAGCATTATTAAAGTGACTAGTGTTCCATTTATTAAAGTGGCCAATGATATCAGTCTATAGGTTGGTAGCCGCCTCTCTGCGCTAGTGGTGGCTGTTAAATAATCTGATGGCCTTGAGATAGAAGCTGTTTTTCAATCTTTCTGTCCCAGCTTTGATGCACCTGTACTGACCTCGCCTTCAGGATGGAAGTGGGGTGAACAGGTAGTGGCTCGGGTGGTTATTGTCCTTGATTATCTTTTTTGCCTTCCTGGGACATCAGGTGTTGTAGGTGTCCTGGATGTCAGGTAGTTTTCCCCCGGTGGTGCGATGTGCAGACCGCACCACCCTCTGGAGAGCCCTGCAGTTGTGGACGGTGCAGTTGCCGTACCAGGCGGTGATACAGCCCGACAGGATGCTCTCAATTGTGCACCTGTAAAAGTTAGTGAGGGTTTTCGGTGACAAGCCACATTTTTTCAACCTCTTGAATTTCATAATTCCTATATGTGTTCATTAACCAATTCAATTGAAATCACTCTGTCTGTTTCTAAAAAATTGTAAGATCCTTATTTGCATAAAATAGACAGAGACCAGTCTTATTAAAATTAGATAATAGTATTTATTCTCGGAGCGCGCTACCCATAGAACAATGTACAACAGTTTATATATCAAATATGACGTCATTGGTTATAGAATGAATGTCCTCCTCTCGACCAAGACAAAGCAGGTTCAAAAGTGTATTCCAACCCACTAGCGCACACTCCTGACACACACACTATATCAAGATTAACTTCTAAAGTCTCACCATTATCTATCATTACTTTAGCAGACAGTTCCAGATATGGAAAACCTGGAGAGGCCATCGCTGTCTTATTTAATCGCCACAGAGTTATAGCTGAGTGGGTTCAAACATAAGTTAATGATCCTCTTTTGCTTACTTAAAACACACAACACATACCTCTCCAACAAAGTTGGAATGGTGTTTATTATGTTTAATTACTCCTTGTTCATGCTACATAATCTCTTCCTTATGAACTAACATTATTAATCAGATATTGTAAAACAGGGTAGAGTTTAATTAGTTATAGTTCTATTTAAATGTAGATATTGTTTAGTCATTATTCATAAAATTCCCATCACCTCTTGAGGTTGAAGAGGCACTGTTACGCCTTCTTCACCACACTCTCTGTGCGCGTGGACCATTTCAGTTTGTCGGTGATATGTACACAGAGGAACTTAAAACTTTCCACCTTCTCCACTGCTGTCCCATCGCAGGGGGTTGCTCCTTTTGCTGTTTCCTGAAGTCCACAATCATCTCTTTTGTTTCGCTGACATTGAATGAGAGGTTATTTTCCTGACACTACACTCCAAGGGCCCTCACCTCCTCCATGTAGGCTGTCTCATCGTTGTTGGTAATCAAGCCTACCACTGTAGTGTTGTCTGCAAACTTGATGATAGAGTTGGGGGTATGCATGGCCACGCAATCGTGGGTGAACAGGGAGTACAGGAGAGGGGTGAGAACGCACCCTTGTGGGACCCCAGTGTTGAGGATCAGCGGAGTGGAGATGTTGTTTTCTACCTTCACCACCTGGGGGGCGGCCCGTCAGGAAGTCCAGGACCCAGTTGAACAGGGCGGGGTCGAGACCCAGGGTCTAAAGCTTAATGATGAGTTTGGAGGGTACTATTGTGTTGAATGCTGAGCTGTAGTCAATGAACAGCGTTCTTACATAGGTATTCCTCTTGTCCAGATGGGATAGGGCAGTGTGATGGCGATTGCATCGTCTGTGGACCTATTGGGGTGGTAAGCAAATTGGAGTGGGTCTAGGGTAACAAGTAGGGAGGAGGTGATATGATCCTTGACTAGTCTCTCAAAGCACTTCATGATGACAGAGAGCTACGGGGCGACAGTCATTTAGTTCAGTTTCCTTAGGTTTCTTGGAAACAGAAACAATCTTGAGCTACGTGGTGGCAGTCATTTAGACAGTCATTTAGTTCAGTTACCTTATGTTTCTTGGAAACAGGAACAATCTTGAAGCATGTGGGGACAGCAGACTGGGATTGGGATTGATTGAATATGTCCGTAAACACACCAGCCAGCTGGTCTGCACATGCTCTGAGGACGCGGCTGGGGATGCTGTCTGGGACGGCAGCCTTGAGAGGGTTAACACGTTTAAATGTTTTACTCACGTCCGCCATGTAAATGCAGAAGCCGCTCACTGCCACAAAGCATGAACTACACAGGTACCAAGTCCAACAACATAAGGGCCTTCTCCGTCGCCTGGATTTGGAGCATAGATACTGTATGAGGGGGATCGAGCAGCAGCAGAGACAGTACTACAGGGCACTGGGGAGAGTGGAGTCTGGCTGCTGTCCCTCATACCAGAGGTCTAGAGCAAAGACTCCCTGCAGCTCCACTCTTCCTACCTTCCACAGTGCACAGACAGGGAGCTGGAGAATGGGGTGCACCAGGGCCCAGATGGCCACATATTTGGATGGGCAACCTTGACGTTTGCAGATATAAGACACAGACACATGGCCATGATCCAAACGATGGAACCCTTCAGGAAATGGAAACACGTGATGTTATCATCTACATGTCAGCCAGACACCAACCAAGAGCCTAGCTGGAACCAGTAAGATCCAAACAGCCCACAGGTCATGAGGTCAGCCAGCATCAGAACACAGAGAGTGCATCCACACAGAGATTTAAACAGTTTAACAAAACTGGCAGATAATAGACAACCTACCCACCACTATTGGTGCTCCAAGAGATAGACTAGGACTTGTAAACTGAGTGACAGACTTGTGGCTATGCGAACCTGCATATTTGGTCGATAACTTCAGTAAAATGAGAAGCAGTGCCAATGCATGCCACATGGTGGTGTTATTACACTTTGTATCGAGGACATAGACCAAGCCTACATACCATATTTGTGCAGTCTATGCTTCACACAGTAACCTAGCCTGCATGCATTTTTTCATTTAAGGCTAGAAAGTAACCTATATTTTAACATATATGTTTATTAAGCATGCCAAATGCACTACTTTCATTTAAAAATGCATATTAATACTGTTGCAATGTCATGTTTCGTGTTGTAACCATGGGCCTACGTGTTGTATGTGCTGTAAAATTGATACGAATGAATTGGTCTTCCATCATGTAATTGTAATTTAATACATTTACCCAATACATTTTGACTAGCTAATAGCTTGTTAGATGCACGTGCACCAAATAAATGCATCCACTTCCTTGTATGGTGCCGATGGGTTTATATACATCATTGTATGGTGCGTTACATTTTCCTGCTCTTTACAACATTTGCACCTGGACCAGTACTGGTTAAATTCGCACCATGCATTTACTTTATACGAATCAAGCGCATTTCGGACAATGCACGTAATGTCAGAGTAATCCGTGGAGCCGAAATGGCGTCCTCTGGTCACAGTTCAAGCTGTGAAAGCTCGTGCGCAAGCCAACTAACTACTGAACGATCCAGAGGAAGTGACTGGTGATGTTGTCCACACCTTTCCGGTAGATCAGAGTAGCGTTGCAACTCGGCTGAAAAGGAGAGAGAGGTAGACGAAAGCGGTTTGCAAATACTGAGAGAGGAGGGGGGAAACAGAATGTAATATATATATTTTGGGAAGATTTGTGTAAAAGATACACGGAACGTAAGTTACCGACTAACGTCTGCATTTTTTCAATTTTGTTGAGCTATCCACAATGCAGCATGTAGGTAGCTAAGTTAGCAAGCTAGTGTCAGCTAGCTAGCTGTTAACTTGCTAAGTTGAGCTTTCTGACACTCTTCATGATCCTCTTCTGTTTCAGGGGGACAAGAAGGGATTTTTTTTATTGAATCAATGACCTTAGTCGCCGGGACTTTAGGAGAACGGGCTCCTACGAACGAGTGTGTAGCCCAGCGTGACGTTTGATGGAATAGCTGCAGAACATTGCCTTTCTCCTCCGGTGGTGTTGATCGGGACGAGGAGGGGGACCTCGAGACACATTCACCAAGAGGAAGTAAGAAGTACCGCAGGTTTTTTGGAGGGCCTATTTGACTTCCTTGCTCTATCAACAGATCCACTACCCCGCCCCTCCCGACCCTGAAGAGAATAGAAATCAATAGTATGAACATTTTGTGACAGCTACAATTAAGAAGTAACAATATACTTAGACGGCTTGTCATACAATTTACTTATCTCACCTTTGGGTACACATTTGAACTTGGATGTCTCAAACTCTGAGAATTTAAGTTATGAACAGCAATACTACAAGTTAGCTAATGATTTGCCACCAGGAATATTATTGTTGCCAGTTTGAGATTCCTTTCTTTGGCCGACACATTGTGAAGCATTGATAGACCCTCACATGACTCAGTTTGAGCTTCATATTTCACACCATGTCCATTTGTAATTAGTTGCCTAGTTACGCCCGGTTAAGCAAATAAAGTTAACCTGCATGGTTTTGACATTAAGGAAGTTAAAAGGGAAATATTGAAGAATCCAACCATTTTTTTCATTTTGAACGGAATATTTATGCACTGTTTACATGATGGGGAAAATGCTATCGAAAATCTTTGGCAACAAGGAGATGAGAATATTGATGCTTGGACTTGATGCTGCTGGAAAGACCACCATCCTTTACAAACTGAAACTTGGACAGTCGGTCACCACAATTCCCACAGTTGGTTTCAACGTTGAGACTGTGACTTACAAAAATGTAAAATTCAATGTATGGGACGTTGGAGGCCAAGATAAGATCCGTCCCCTGTGGCGACACTACTACACGGGCACTCAAGGGTTAATCTTTGTTGTGGATTGCGCAGACAGAGATCGCATTGATGAGGCCAGGCAGGAACTCCATCGCATCATTAATGACCGTGAGATGAGGGACGCCATCATCTTGATTTTTGCCAATAAGCAAGACCTGCCCGATGCCATGAAGCCACACGAAATCCAAGAGAAACTAGGATTGACCCGCATTAGAGATAGGAATTGGTATGTTCAGCCCTCCTGTGCGACGACGGGAGACGGACTATATGAGGGTTTGACATGGCTAACATCAAATTACAAATCCTAATGATTGAGTGATTACTGTTTTAGATTAAACTACAAAAAAGTCAAATTGAGGCAAGTAACACTTTACTTCTCAAATAAATATATAATAAAGAGAAGTTTGATCTCCATTTATTTTTTATTACTATGATGACCCTATAACTAATTTATCTTTATAAACTTGGTTTTCTGGCTTATAGTTTGCTTCTACTTAGCTCTTGAGAACCCAAGGTGTCTTAAAGCCGGTCCCTGTCTTGGGTTCTTAGCTGATGGTATGGAGTACAGCTGGCTCCATGTGAACTACATTCCAGGTGCTCTGTTTTAACGTTTAGAAACTTTAATAGTCCTTGCTTGCGATACAGTTTTGGAAACCTTTAGTTGCAAACTTTCACATCAGGGTGAAATAATCATTCAAATACAAATGATGCAGTTTAGCGAAGTTGCACCTGGCATTATACATTTTTTAACGGCCCTCTGCCGAGGTATGAAACGTCCTCCCCGGTTAAGGTAAATTCACACTGCGGAAGCCATGTAGCGTACAGGAGGCTCCTTGTAATGCGCTCCGGCATTCACCGTACTTTTGTACTACCTGAACATTTTGGAGTGCTGTACCATTCCTTCCGCAACATGGGGGCAGTGTTGCCGCATGGTTCCTTGATCTGACCAATGCTGTATGCCGGGCTCTCCAACCCTGTTCCCCGGAGAGCTACCCTCCTGTACGTTTTCGCATGGAGATGTGAGAAGCTAAAAAGGCTAGCTATGTTTTTAGTCAGGCTAATGCCAGCTAGCCATGCTGCCAACTAGCTACTACTAGCAAGGGAAGGCGACTCTTCCTTGATTTCACAAAAGGAAATGACAAAAATAAAAAATAAATGCTGTCGCCCCCTTGTGAATTAGAGTGGGACCGGTGAAGATGTCATTTTACCAACAGGGGTCCGCTGCTCCAAAATTTGCACGCACGTAGATCAACAAAGTGAAGATTGTAGTAACCTTTACGCGCCATTGGAGACTTTTAAAGTGGAAATTGGAGGGAAGGAAGTGTAGCCTGTTGGAGGCGGTGTTCTTGAAAATACAGCCGGGTGCAACTTTCCTAAACTGCTTAGAGTACGTGTATATTTTGTATTTGAAAAATATATATTTTGCTAATATGTAAGTTAAGTTCCAAATGTTTCCAAAACTGTATCGCGTGCAAGGTGTATTTGAGTTTAGGCAGAGCATTTGTGCAGTGTTGGCATTGAGCCAAGTCCAATGGCTCAATGTAATGCAGTGGAATTGGAGTCATGAATAAGGGTTAGCTTCTACTCTGTAGCAAGCCTAGGGGACGTTATGTGGCTTGATGAATATCAATTAAATGTGTTCATAATTCAAAGCTACAGAGATTACCAACTTTGCCTATTCTTTATCACATTTTTATATATTTTCTAATGGAGCTGGATTTGTATTTTCATTAGGGCTCAGGCTTGGTTCATGTATGCTTTAAAGATATTGTTGGATTGTGAGTAACATAAGGGTCTGATTCATAGTTTTTCCTTTCAGAACTAAAGTCTGATGTTTAGTCTAGCTTGTTTGGGACAACTACAACACCTTATATTAAACATGTTTTTAATACAGAAACCATTTAGAAAATGTAGGTATTTGTTTTAGATTTGTATTGACGAAAACACTGCAAGGTGTGATTTAAAGGTTTTGCCATTGCGTACATTTAATTGTCAACATTCTGGACATTGTTGTGACAAAATTGTCAGGAAAGACATTGACTGTGTCCGAATACCCATACTTGCATTCAAAATAGTAGGTGTTTTGGGTATGCAAAAATGTTTCATAGTATGTGCAATGTCAAATTGTGTATGCTTTAAATGCCAGGATGTCATACTCATTTCGGACATTTCATCTAGTAAAACACTATTAAGGAAGAGAATAGTTTTTCAAGACCCACTTGTTTGATAAGAGCTGATAATCAGATATGGTGATGTGCTTTACCAAAAATAAACGAATGGCAGGAATCAATACAATTTGAGCATTAGATTATGCATTCTCAGTATGGATGAGCCTAGTATGTTATTTGTTGCTTACTGTATTTGATTTTACTGAACAGTACGTTCTAAATAGTATTTAGTACGATTAGTACACAGTATGCAGTTTTAGTAAGTAACAAAACAAGACAGAGTTGGGACACAGCCAGAGTGTAGTGCTTAGACTCACCATCTGGAACCCAGTTGCACAAGTGATTCCCTATAGTGGGCTATATTGTGAATTAATTGATCTTTTTGTGTACTTGTGTTTTGACCCCAGATTGTGCTCAAGCAAACTGAAACAGGTCTCAGTTAACCCAAACATGCTTTTCAGAATGCAGCTTTTGTTCATAGGGTAACATTGATGGTTATGAAGTCAATGGACTCAATATTTCCAAAGGAATGCCATTCAGCTCTGAGCTCTCAACCTACTACCATTCATATGTCTCAGGATGCGAGACCTTTTACTAGCCTGTATCTGCAGCATGAGTACAGAAGTATAGTAACCCTTCAGCAGAGTGGGCCTGTCATGCAATGGGAGAGAGCAGCTCCCTGGTGAAATTGTTTTGTTTCAGCTCTCTTATTCCTATGTTGACTTGGAGAACCATGTACAGAACAATGTCATTGTAATGTCTAATTAAAAAAGTAATTTTACATGTCTCATTTTCTTATTTTGATCATAACTTGACCAAAAGTGATTTAATTGAATAAATTGCCTTCATTTTGCTGGACTCTGCTTTGGCAGCAGCTAATGGGGATCCATAATAAATACAAAGGAACACAGTTATCATAATACACAGCTTCCCAAGGACTCAAAATCCATTATAAGAAAGTATGTACAAAAGGCTAGAGATAGGATTGTGATTATTCTTTGCTTATAGTTTACCACCCTTGCATTGGGGAAATTATTATCTGCTTTATGTGAGCGTTTATCCCCTTGAGGAATTATTTATAATAGAACTTGTTCTCAACCTGCCTACCTGGTTAAATAAAGGTAAAATGAAATTTGCAGAGCTCGCACGTTTGATGTGCTACAAACTGCCAGGTGTTAAAATATCCAACACAAAACACCTTCAGTGCTTCAGTACTGTGCTTAAAGATGTTATTTTTATGTAGGCTAATTGCCAGTATATGTTGAGACCTATTTTAACTGCATAACTAAAAGCTGTGGTTTAAGGTGTGGCAAGCAATTTCCCTCCAGATGAATGGACTACTCTTTGATGTGAATTGGTCAACAATTTTTTTACATGTTTTTAACGTAATGTAACCTTCCTGTGTTTTTCAGCATTCTATTCACATTAGGTAATGACTCATTCTGTTATATTTTATGTGAAGAACACAATGTCTTGTTGGTGTGTTGCATTGAGACAGGCAGTTTATATAGCTGTCCACCCTCAAAGCCTTTTGTCACTGTTCGCCACCATTGAATTGGGAAATATATGTTTTTCCTTTTACCCCATATACAAAACAGGAAGTCCAAATGGTCTCAGTGGAATAACTACAGAGCCACATTGCTAGCCTGCATTGGGGGTTGACAGGCTGCATAAATGTTGGAGCAATACAGCAGTTTCTGAATTCTGTCAGCTGTGGTTCAAAACAGGCTGGAAATGAATAATCCCCCCCCCCCAACCCACCAATATTTGTTTAGAAGGAACATACTATGATGCATGCCGAGTGCAAAACAAAGATTAAAAAGCAATTTAAAAAAACAATACACACACATATATATATATATATATATATATATATATATATATATATAGTTTCTTGGGATAGTGTACAATATTGTTTTAAAAAAACAGACCAACATCTGCTACCAAGTTGTTGTCCTCTCCAGTAAGCAATCCAGCTGTATGCTGGTTTGTATCTTGTCTGGGGTCCTGTGAATTTTGTAAACTGTCCACCAGATTGGTTAAACTCAGAAAAATATGTTTTTGTTTGTAGAAATTGCCCTGCTAAATGTGCTTTCTTTTCCTTGAATTGGGTTTTATATTTGCCTAGAGGTAAATGTAGATTAAGGAATCAAATTAAAGGTCACAATGTGACAAGGTCTCTAGTTACTCATTAATTTCTATATTATCCCACACCAGGCAGTAATGGTGCCTTGTCTTTCTGGGTCTCACTAGGCCATTTCCGAATTGTACCACCCCAAGGTGTTTTCGAAGTCTTGACTTAATGAATCTTATTGAGTAGTCCTCATTACAAAAGTAAAAATAATAGGACCAGAGACTGTAGCCTCTATACTCAGACACACTGACTCGATCAGCTGAAGAACCCGCATGAACTTATCTGGTTGGCACATGCTGAAGAGAGATGCCAAGGCCATCGTCTGTAGTCAACCTATTGGTTCAGTAAGAGGAGTTCACTAAGAGTCCAAAGCCCAGAGAAGTAGAGGCAGGCTTGACTTTTAAACCTAAGAAAGTCATAGGACAGATGCACAAAATCAGTGATAGCCCAGAAAACGGGAGGTTGTCATACAGTTGCGATAAATGATATGGCTTTCGTTTGACTCGGTGTCTAATATGGACCGCTGCTGGTTGGTGTATTTTGACTGACTGCAGAAGCCCAGGCAGTGGTGTCACATCACATGGGACACCAGCTGATAGTCTAGCTTCAGGAAGTTAGGAATCATGCCCTTGCAACTATACACCTCACACAGCTGAGTTAGTGGATATATACATGTTTACTTTTCAGAAGCATTTATAGTGTTGTCAATAGAATGTATGGCATACCATGAACATTATTACTTAGATGGAAAAGGATGAACATGTTTCAGCTGTGCTGCCAAACTGTCTCTAAAACTTGCAGACAAGTTTGAGTTCCAAAGTGGATTTCTCTTTGCTTGCTAGTTGCTACAAGTCAGGAAGGGGTTGTTGGTGGGTTCTCTAGCACTGGGTGGCCATTGTTGAGAGGATGTGGACATTGTATGCGGAGTGGGGTGTGGGAAAGGACTGATGTCCAGAAATTATGTTTGATGAATTGTGCCTTGTTTAAATACAGCACCATCACTGTACTGATGAGGATACAGTTACATAGTAGGGGGAATTTGAACCTGAGCAGGATTGGGGAAGGAAAAGGGTGCTCGAACTGGCCCTAGCATTTGGTACAGGATGAGTTTCATACTTATTTGTCAACAAGGCCCAGGGATAGGTCTCCTGTCCCTCGACATAGGATGGATGGTTTGGGTAGAACATCATCAGCCTGGGGTGTGATGGGCATCCCTCAACAGTGGGAGGAGAGTGATCCACCCCTCGGTCGATGTTGAAGGACGGAGGACTCGCAGCATCTCACAGAGTCAATATCTGGCAGTACCACAGAGAGGGAAGGCAGGCCTCTCCTGGGATATTTATTGATCCCCGTTTTAAACTGCAGTGGCTTGGTGGGACTGATGAATACATTTTAATAGAATTGTTCGAACCCCACATGCTTGTTATAGTGCAGGACAAGTAAAGACAGGCCAAGTCCCTCCAACTTTTAAGTTTTCATGGTCAACTGTCATTTTTAACATTATCAATCATTTTCATATCGGTTCTTTATTGTTAATTATCTGACTGATTAGATTGCATTTCTCTAGATGTCATGTCTATAAAACATACTGATTGAGTGTTTGTATATTAACTGGTTGCCTGAAATAGTAATGTGAACGTAAATACAAATAGTGCATGCACTGTGGTGCACCCCTACAATATATACAAAATATATATTGCTTATTGTGCTGAGGTCTTATTTCTTGTGGTCACGGAGTCTATGAATATGATTAGTCCGATGTGCCCTCTGTTTTAACAATTAAAAAAATAATAATAATTACAATTCACCAGCAATAGGACTCCATTGGAGCCAGACCGAGACAGACACTGAGGAGGAGCAATGGAAGGAATGCTTTAGTTCTCCCATTTAAATCTGATTAAGGACAAAGGGAGAACAGTTCTCACAAAGAAAGGACTGATGCGGGTATGCCCTGGGGTTTTGGACAACAGAAGATCTGTTAGTTTTATTCAACAGCAACGGGTATTTCCTTTCTCAGCAGCACAGCACGGGACAGTGTCCTTTTATAGATTTGATAGGTTTAGCAATAAATGTGTATATATATATCATTTAAATTTAACCTTTATTTAACTAGGCGAGTCAGTTAAGAACAAATTCTTATTTACAATGACGGTGATCACTGTATTCCAAACATTTCATAAAATCTGATTTTGAAGTTAACCACACTGCTACCACTCATGCTTAACCCTAACCTTAAATTAAAATCAAAAAGCTCATTTTAGTTTTCATGAAATTGTTTAATATAACCAATTTTGACATTGCAGCTGGCCTATTTACAGGTAAGCGGAAATCGCCCAGTACACGACCATAGAATATGGACGAATTGTTTCCTATGAAAATGCTCAGTGGTGTGTTTGAAGACCAGGAAGTGTAATTTCAGCGTTTCACCGTCTTGCAACATGGGGGTGTTTTTGGAACCATTGCATGCCCAGTTGGAGCTGCGTCTTTCTTTTTCCCAACCCAGTTAAGCCAAAACCACGCCTCATTATTCAGAGGGCCGTTCTTCAACGCTTTTGAGCGCTCTCCAAGTCCGGGAGTGAATATCACGTAGCACAAAATTTCAGTCACTGATTAATAACATTTGCCCTTGTATTTCGAGATTGAAAAATATAACAACATAATGTCGTGGACCAAGCTAGCCATTTAACGTCCCTTAACGTTCAAAGACCGATTCAATGGCTGTAATATAGCGTATTCGACTGAATGATTAGCGAATAAATATTTGAGAAATTGTGAATAATAAGCATATGCTTTTACCTGATAATACACTACTAATGATAATATAACAACTTCAAATACTGAGCTAGTAACGTTAAGTAGCCTAAGTTAACTTAGCTAAAATGTTCTCAATTGAAGGTCAGCTGAGTTCTGAGACATTTTTGCAACTCATTGAAACTGAAAATAAATACATGGGCAAACGTTACCAAACATGATGATAATAATAGGCCTTTATTACGGTAGGCAGCTAATTGTTAAATTACACTCCATCCTTACCACTGTCTCTGCGCTGATCGCCTGTCAGTGAGACAACGCTAGCTAGCCAATGTGAGCATATTAGAACGCCCCTCTGAATAACTGGGTGTGGTTTTAGCTTAACTGCGTTGGAAAAAAGAAAGATGCATTTGAGCTATTCTAGGAAGTGATGTTGCAGGCTAGCTCAGTGCTGCCCCCTCATTGAATATATCAAGTTGAAGGCTAACTGAGGTACTGCAGGCTGCCATTAGCTACTAAATTATAATTTTAACTTCGTCTGTATGAAATTTGAAAGTAGTTGGTTCAAGGACATACATCTGGTGAAATAGAAGCAATTATTGGTACCATGATTGTGTTTGATGTTTTTTTTAATATATCCACTAATATTGACCACGAAGATCGGCATTTCCCCATTCACATTAATGAGGGATCCTGTTTTCTGGAAACAATGCCTGCAAATAAATATCAATTACGGTCCCATTCTCATTTGCTTCCAACGGTACCAAAAATTAGAACAGGTTATGGTAGAAATAATTTTAGTTACTCAGCTCCATGGTCCTGGAATTCTCTCCTGAACATTTTAAAATTTGATAATCTTTTTTATTTTACCAGGCAAGTCAGTTAAGAACAAATTCTTATTTTCAATGACGGCCTTCCAGAGAACAGTGGGTTAACTGCCTTGTTCAGGGGCAGAACGACAGATTTTTACCTTGTAGGTTAATAGTCCAATGCTCTAACCACTAGGCTACCTGCCGCCCCATCTAGTTTTGTTGGTGGAGTTTAAACACTTGATCAATGTATATATCATAGAATAGTGTAATTGTCTTTAGGACAGCTGTTTTTTGGTCAAGACTTTTGTGTTTTTAACGTAATATGTAATTGTTGTACTGTATGTGTGTTAATAAACTCAGCAAAAAAAGAAACGTCTCTTTTTCAGGACGCTGTCTTTCTAAGATAATTCGTAAAATCCAAATAACCTAACAGTTCTTCATTGTAAAGGGTTTAAACACTATTTCCCATGCTTGTTCGATGAACCATAAAAAACTAATGAACATGCACCAGTGGAACAGTCGTTAACACACAAACAGCTTACAGATGGTAGGCAATTAAGGTCACAGGTGTGAAAACTTAGGACACTAAAGAGGCCTTTCTACTGACTCTGAAAAACGACGAAAGAAAGATGCCCAGGGTCCCTTCTCATCTGTGTGAACGTGCCTTAGACATGCTGCAAGGAGGCATGAGGACTGCAGATGTGGCCAGGGAAATAAATTGCAATGTCCGTACTGTGAGATGCCTCAGACAGGACAGACAGCTGATCATCCTCGCAGTGGCAGACCACGTGAAACAACACCTGCACAGGATCGGTACATCCGAATATCAGCCTGTACTCTGGAGCAGGATCGATTTGGAGGTGGAGGGTCTGTCATGGTCTGGGGCAGTGTGTGTCACAGCATCATCGGACTGCGCTTGTTGTCATTGCAGGCAATCTCAGCGCTGTGCGTTACAGGGAAGACATCCTCCTCCCTCATGTGGTACCCTTCCTGCAGGCTCATCCTGACATAACCCTCCAGCATGACAATGCCACCAGCCATACTGCTCATTCTGTGCGTGATTTCCTGCAAGACAGGAATGTCAGTGTTCTGCTATGGCCAGCGAAGAGCCTGGATCTCAATCCCATTGAGCACGTATGGGACCTGTTGGTGAGGGCTAGGGCCATTCCCCCCATAAATGTTCGGGAACTTGCATATGCCTTGGTGGAAGAGTGGGGTAACATCTCACAACAAGAACTGGCAAATCTGGTGCAGTCCATGAGGAGGAGATGCACTGCAGTACTTAATGCAGCTGGTGGCCAAACCAGATACTGACTGTTACTTTAGATTTTGACCCCCCCTTTGTTCATGGACATATTTGTCCATTTCTGTTAGTCACATATCTGTGGAACTTGTTCAGTTTATGTCTCAGTTGTTGAATCTTATGTCGATACAAATATTCAACAGTTTGTTGAAAATAAACGCAGTTGACAGTGAGAGGACGTTTATTTTTTTGCTGAGTTTAGTTGTTTAATGTTGTTAGTGTATGTAAGTTGTTGTGTATGAAACATTGTTCCCCCTGCAGCTATTGGACCAGGTCTCTCTTGGAAAAGAGATGTTATCTCAATGAGGGGAAAAAACTACCGCGGTCGGCCTTTAGCTTGAAATCCTCAATGCGAGGGGGCAGTCATTCTCTCCTGGACAAGATTCATTACACTAAGGCTGTGGTGCAAACTCATAAAAGACACACCCTCGTCCATTTACACTCGCCTTATGCCCTTGGGGGAATCCCCGTCGCCATCTTGGAGGGTGGTCCAAATGATTAGCCAAGCAACCTTAGCCCCTCAGCCCTCGTTTTTAGTCAGCTTTGCGAGTGTACAATTATGCCTGAAACTCTTCATAATTCAATTTGTGACGATTGTACATCCGTTAAGAAAAGTCAGCCAAAACTTAAAAACAACATCAATGGAGAAGTCAACATACAAGTGTAAGTAAAAACGAATGCAAATAACTTAGAAATTGTGCTACTAATGCACATGACGGCACAAACACCTTGTAAAAAGTAAATATGTTTTTGTTTGGTTATCTTTTGGAAATTGTAGGCGTTTATTAATATTTATAGTTAATATAAGTGGACATGCAATCATAATTGACTGTAGCGCATATAAAGCACCCACAAGCTACTGGTTGCTGAAAACACAATCATTACGGGATGAACAAAGTGACAAATTTCCAGTTGACCATGGACTGATTCTGGCTCATTCAGTTTCGGTCAGACAGGTCAGGTGACATCTACCCAAATGATAAGGCACTGGATAAATGTATCACACAAACCACATGCCACAAGCAAATGTGCACCCCACACAGCTGAGTTAGTGGATAAAAACTTGTTCACTGTTCAGAAGCATTTATAGTGTTGTCAATAGAACGTATGGCATACCATGAACATTCTTACTTAGGAGATGGAAAAGGATGAACATGTTTCAGCTGTGCTGTCAAACTGTCTCTCCAATGTGGATTCCTCTTTGCTTGGTATTTGCTACTGGTCAGGAAGGGGTTGTGTGATTTACAGCACTGATAAAACACATACAAACACTTAAACATATGCTTACTTGCATTTCCTCAGACGCAGTTCGTGTGCTTGTGTGTTGGTGTCAACACACACTCCGTCACCCTCCTCCCAGTAGGAGCTCAGTCAAGGGCCTCCATTAGGACACTGATTGCTACTGTGGTTCTCCCTGATTCATTACTACCAGATGATCTCTACAACCTTTATGACAGCCATACGAGGACAGAGATAGTCAGCCAGGTTTTACGACCATTCCTCTGCGACGATGAGACCCCCTGCCCCCCTCTCTATTCTTGCTGAGGTTGGCTGAAATCCCAGAGGCTTTCTGAGAGAAAAAGATGGCTAGCAATGGGTTTTCATTCTTGTGTGTAAGGAAGGGAGATGTGCATTTGGAAAGTTTTCAGACCCCTTGACCTTTTCCACATTTTGTTATGTTACAGCCTTATTCTAAAATGGATGAAATTGTCCCCCCCCCCCCCCCCCCCCCAGCAATCTACACACAATACCCCAGGTTTCTATACATTTTAGTTTTTTTTAAATACATTTGCTATCTCATTTACATTAGTATTCAGACCCTTTACTCAGTACTTTGTTGAAGCACCTTTGGCAGCGATTACAGCCTCGATTCTTCTTGGGTATGACGCTACAAGATTAGCACACCTTTATTTACTGGACAGTTTTATCTCAATCTCTTCATTCTAAGACTCAATCCTGGACACTCTTACTGACAGTTGTGGCTGCTTTGTATGATGTGTTGTTGTCTCTACCTTCTTGACATGTGTGCTGTTGACTTTGCCCAACAATGTTTGTACCATGTTTTTTTTCTGCTACCATGTTGTGTTGCTACCATGTTGTTGTCATGTTGTGTTGCTACCATTGCTGTGTTGTCATGTTTTGCTGCCTTGTTATGTTGTTGTCTTAGGTCTCTCTTTATGTAGTGTTGTGTGTCTCGTGATGTGTGTTTTGTCCTATATTTATATTGTATTTTTATTTATTTTTTAAATCTCAGGCCCTCGTCCCCGCAGGAGGCCTTTTGGTAGGCCGTCATTGTAAATAAGAATTTGTTCTTAACTGACTTGCCTAGTTAAATAAAGATTAAATAAAAATATAAAAAATTGTTGGGGGGTTCCCATTCATCTCTGCAGATCCTCTCAAGCTCTGTCAGGTTGGATGGGGTGCGTCGCTGCACAGCTATTTTCAGGTCTCTCCAGAGATGTTCGATCGGGTTCAAGTCCGGGCTCTGGCTGGGCCACTCAAGGATATTCAGAGACTTGTCCCAGAACCACTCTATGTGTCTTGGCTGTGTTGTCTTGGCTGTGTGTTTAGGGTTGTTGTCCTGTTGGAAGGTGAATGTTCGCCCCCAGTCTGTGGTCCTGAGCACTCTGGAGCTGGTTTTCATCAAGGATCTCTCTGTACTTTGCTCTGTTCATCTTTCCCTCGATCCTGACCAGTCTCCCTGTCCCTGCTGCTGAAAAACATCCCATGCTTCACCGTAGGGATGGTGCCAGGTTTCCTCCAGACGTGACGTTTGTCCTGAATGCCAAAGAGTTTCATCAGACTGGAGAATCTTGTTTCTCATGGGCTGAGAGACTTTTAGTGCCTTTTGGCAAGCTCAAAGTGGGCTGTCATGTACCTTTTTACTGAGAAATGGCTTTCGTCTGAACACTACCATAAAGGCCTGATTGGCAGAGTTCTGCAGAGATGGTTGTCCTTCTGGAAGGTTCTCACATCTCCACAGAGGAACTCTGGAGCTCTGTCAGACTGACCATTGGGTTCTTGGTCACCTCCCTGACCAAAGCCCTTCTCCCCCGATTGCTCAGTTTGGCTGGGTGGCAAGCTCTACGGAGAGTCTTGATGGTTCCAAACTTCTTCCATTTAAGAATGATGGAGGCCACTGTGTTCGTTGCAACCTTCGAGGCTGCAGAATTTTTTCGTACCCTTCCGTAGATCTGTGCCTTGACACAATCCTGTCTCTGAGCTCTACTGACTATTCCTTCAACCACATGGCTTAGTTTTTGCTCTGATATGGACTGTCAACTGTGGGACCTTATATAGACAGGTGTCTGCCTTTCCAAATCATGTCCAATCAATTAAATTTACCACAGGTGAACTCCAATCAAGTTGTAGAAACATCTCAAGGATAATCAATGAAAGCAGGATGCACCTGAGCTCAATTTTCGACTCTCATAGCAAAGGGTCTGAATACTTATGTAAATAAGGTATTTCTGTTTATTTTTTATAAATTTGCAAACATTTCTAAACACCCGTTTTCACTTTGTCATTATGGGGTATTGTGTGTAGTTTGTAGAGAAAATATAATTTATTAAATCTTAGAAAAAGTCTAACATAGCAAAATGTGGAAAAAGTCCAGGCGTCTGAATACTTTCCGAATGCACTGTATATTTTCATGCGTTTGTGTAAGGAATGAAGATGTATATTTACTTGGTAGATGTTACATGGTCAGATGTCTCAACAGTTGGGATGGGATTGGCCTTAGATGCTTTGCCAAAATACCTTTACCACAGAAGGGGGAATGATCATAGATGTGGTCATGGAGCATGTGTAGTGCCAGTGCTCCAGGACCCAATAAAACCACTGCATGTGTTCACTGAACTTCAGTGTTACCAGTGATGTACAGCCACGTGTTCTTGGAACCCTGCCACTGAAGGTTTGATCATCAGTATCACTTGACTTCTGTATGGTAAACTGACATAGCAGGAGGGCGAGAGCATAACTATATGCAAAGGGAACAGCTTGACGTGCACACCCTTTCACTGGTTTCTCCAAGAATGTGCAAGACAAATTCATCAGTTTGTTGGGCCGGTGGGTATGGTAACGCCCTAATGGGGCCAGTGGAGTGGTTTTGGTAACACTGAGGTAATTTAGTTTGAACTGTTTCCCGTAGTGGAGTTCCTCTATGCTATCTGGAAAGGGGAAGACGGCGAAGAAAACGAGAGACCACAAACCTGTGAACAATTTCACATTGCACTCTTGGCCAGGTTGAGGTCTTTGCCCTCTAGGCAAATATGTAATATTAATATTTCAACAAAGGCATGTGAGTATACATGGTGAGTAGTACAGCATTGTAGACATGCACTTAGGCCTCACCCCTGTCTGTGGTGTTAGGCTTACTAAAGCATCAGGCCCTGTGAGTAACTCACCTCTGGCCCACTCTCTTCTGCTCTTAGTTTGGGCTGAGTGTGGTCAACTGATGGCCCAACGCTGGAGCTTACATTCAGCCACCACACCCAGGGGGATAAGCAGTGTGGTTTGTGAGTCACACACACAGTGACTATGGTAGATTATTTGACATCTGCCAAGTGGTAGAGGGAGCCCCACTCAAAACCACATTGCACAAAGCTTTGTTGGGTAACTGCTTATCCTTAAGTACAGTAAAACATCCATTGCGGAACCTCTCTCCTCTGGTAATCCCAACCCACAATGAGTTATGGCTACCTCTGACACACTGTCAACAGTATACACACACAAAAGTGCTCAGTTTAAAGATGGGACAGGAAGTGGTTTTGAATTTAGCTTTGGGTTTCCTGCCGGGGCTAAAATGCTTGAATGAAGTCATACGTGCAAGCTCTCAGCAGACCAGGGTGAAAAAATGCATACAGCTGCTGTCTGTGAGCAAAGTATTGACTTGAGGTTGAGGATTGGTTATCACTGCTGAATGTATTTCAGTTTAAACACATAGTAAATATTGAAATGCACTGGATCAGTTTAGTGAGAATTAGGGCCAGAAAGTCATAGATGCACACTGGGCATAGCTCCAGAATACATTCCAATCATATTTAAGGAACAAGGTTAGGGGGTGGGGGCAAATAGTAAGAAGGCAGAGGTTGAATAAAGTCCTGTTATAAATGATTAACGACTGGTGGTCAGTGCTCTTTAATGTACTGAGGTGGTGACATGAGCCTGTTAACCACCATAGCAATTTGATCCATTAAACAAATGAAGAGTCCAGTCTAGTTGGCAGCTTGTGCATTGACCCATAATCAGCAACAGCAATGCATTATGACTCACATAACACTCTTTTGTAAGGAACCCGGGAGGGGGCTTCTATTTCTATCCTACTCTGTGAAAGCCTCAAGTTTGTCTGTATTGGCCCTCTGGGGTATTGCAGTATATCTATCACAGCTGTGTGAGGGTGTGAACACACAAAAAAGCTGATTTATACAGTATTTGTCCCAGAATGTCTGGACTCATATGCAGAGAGCACTGTGTTTGACCAGCTGTACAGGACATGAGTAAAGAGTGTCTGATCCCCCATTCTCTTTGAGATGTGTTGTATAGTAGGAAGAACAGCACTCTAGACTACACCTGTTGTTGAGGGGAAAATAACTCATTTATAAATCTAGTGTAATACACAATCATTTTCTAGTTGGATGTTTTACCCTCTGTCTATTGAGGGTTTGCGTGCTTGTGTGTACAGTATGTCTTTGTATCAGATCTTGTGAGTCAGAGGGCCTGTATTTGCCATGCACCTTTGTTAAGTAGAGGTGCAGCACTGACCTACCCAGTGTGGTGTCAGTCCACCTCTGTTATAATGGGATCACTTAGATGTGCACCTAGAACAGAGAAACTTATCGTGCTCAGTTGAGGTTAATTGACTGATACTGACACCTGGGCTTTGAATAACTGTCTTTCATTATCTATGTTGAGTAACTATCATATCACATATAAGTGGTGCATTTCAGCGACTGGTGTTTGGTGGTGATATTCACTGAGTGTCACTGGCGGCCATGATCAGTGACTAACCTACTCCATCAGTGACAGGCTGACGGATATAAGGCATTCACCGCTCAGAGACTTCTCATTACGCTCACCACCACACTGTCACACTCAATGTCAGACTCTAATTGGAGCAGTGGTGTAAAGTACTTAAGTAAAAATACTTTAAAGTACTACTTAAGTCGTTTTTTGGGGTATCTGTACTTTACTATTTATATTTTTGACAACTTTTACTTCACTACATTCCTAAAGAAAGTAAGAGTACTTTTTACTCCATACATTTCCCCTGACACCCAAAATGACTAGTTACATTTCGAATTGCTTAGCAGTACAGGAAAATGGTCCAATTCACGCACTTCTCAAGAGAACATCCCTGGTCATCCCTACTGCCTCTGATGCAGCGGACTCAATTAACAACACATTCTTCATTTGTAAATGATGTCTGAGTGTTACGATACCAAACCCGTAAATAAAAAAAAAGAATAAAAGGGTGCCATCTGGTGAGCTTAATAAGGAATGTAAAATTATTTATAGTTTTACTTTTGATACTTAAGTATATTTTAGCAATTATGTTGACTTTTCACACTTAATTATATTTAAAACGAAATACTTAGACTTTTACTCAAGTAGTATTTTACTGGGTGACTTTCACTTGAGTCATTTTCTATTAAGGTCTCTTTACTTATACTCAAGTATTGGGTATTTTTCCCCCACTGAATTGGAGTAGTGTCAGGGTTCAGACTGACAACATGCAGGCAGCCAAGCTGTTGGGCCAGTAACCGAAAGGTTGCTGGTTCGAATCCCAGAGCCATCAAGGTGGGGAAAATCTGTGAAGTGAACCCCCAACAACAACTGCTCCCCGGGTGATAACGTGGATGTGGATTAAGACAGCCGTTGCTCTATCCATTCAATCTCTAGAATTGGGCTATGCTCCATTAGCACTGTACACTCCTTTCGTATAGAACTGAGCTTTGAAAATAATCAGCCATCTGTGCCTTCTTATCCAAGACTGGGACACTGCTGTACACAATGCAAATACAAAACATCACAATAAAATGTTATGCTCTATTTAGAACATTGTCAGATAATTTTGAGCTTTTGTGTACATGACTCTATGGGCCTGCCAGTCTGAAATCAGACAACTGGGTCTGTAAAAACAGACAATGGGGAAGGAGGAGGTCTTTCGGGAGGGATTTTGTCATATCAGAGCAGTGGAGATTGATGGGAGGAGCAATAGGAGGACTGGCTCATTGTTATGGCTGGAATGGAATCAATGGAACGGATTCAAACATGGGGTTTACATACATTTGATACCGTTCCATTAATTCCATTCCAGCCATTACAAGGAGCCTGTCCTCCTATAGCTCCTCCCACCAGCCTCTACTGTATCAGAGGAGCCCCACTTTTACACTACTGGTACCAGTCTATTTTTAATAATCTCAATCTGATTTATATTCTTAAGTACTCAAGAAAATGTGTGTTCTTTTGTGGAGCAGCAACAACATCTCCTGGCTAGGATGAATTGGCAGCAGCTTGATGAGGATGACACAAAGGCTCTTCTGTGTCACTAGGCTGTGATGCAGCAGTCTCTCTGCTCTCTCTCGCTGTCTGTGGAATTTATGCAGAGGTTTGGGAATGTGCTCCAGAATGGCTAGCACCTTTACAGAGCACTCCATAACATGAGAATGATGACCTACATGCAAGACTGGAAACAGTAGCCCCATCACAGGATCTTCATCATTATGACTTAATGTTTTCCCTTTTCACAGAACGGTGAAATACAGAGGAAGTGGTATTTGGAAGTTGTATCTCACAGTAACAATGTGTAGGCAGGTTTACAGAAGTATGCTCCACATTGAGTATGCTCCACATTGCCTCTGAAATACTAAAAGTATTTCCACCAGCAGTCCTTATTGGGTTTTTTTAAGCAGTAATATTCTGCTTGTCAAAAATGTTATACGGTAAAAAATAAAATAAAAATGATTCTCATATACACTGGACAGGTGCACACATACAGTATAACTATCAATTGAAACAGTCAGGTCCAAAAAGATAAGTTCATCATCAGAATGCAGCAATCGCAGCGCTCCTCTGGTCATGGCAGCTGTTCTCATTTCAGTGAAAGCCTTCTTACTGTAGTGCTAGCCTAAATAAAGAAAACGAGGATACATTTTAAGAGAACGTAAGCGTTAACATTTTATAGCAGGAACAATTGTAAGGGAGAGGAGAGAGAGGGACAATCTGAAATGCTGCTCAATGACACCATGTACTGGACTTCCCCTTCATCCCTCTGCCCTGTCCTCACCACTCAGAGGGGAGGAGGATGACACTCAATACCGGCTCTGTGTCAAAGTAATTAGGCTAAACATATCCTGGCCAAGGAGAAGAGGGGATTGAATAGGAAGCCCTACAGTCCAGTGGCACTTGGACAGCATACAGAGGGAGAAAAGAGAGCCACTAGCAGTAATTCTCAAATGATCTGTTTTGGTTATTTATAGCAAAGGCAACAAATGGCAATTAATCTCTGTGCAATTGCCACATTCCTCCTGCCTTTTCCTGTTGAGTGGAAGGACTTAGAGGCTATGTATTATCAGCCAAGAAGGCCTTGAGGGATTTGAGGGTGGGGGTCTGTGATTCATTCAACTAACATGCACACTTTCATCTGTCTCCTGTGTGTGTTTGTGACTAGGACATTTTAGAATGTACAGTATGTGCATTTGTAAAAGGTTCTGATATCCAGCACTTTTTTTGTCTCTCGAGTGTCTTTTTGATAGGAAAGGGAGGCGTGTGTATTCTGATTTGGTTACATTTTTTTATTTAGTCACATGCACATGTAGTTTCAGTGTACAGTGATTCTTAAGCACCGAGACCCCAACAGTGCAGGTGTGAATGAAACAATAACAATTATACTATATGTTTACAACTGTGACAATGATAAATCTACAGTAAATCCACTGTTTAGTCATTCAAAATTGGATTATGGAGAATGTATTCATTCGCTGTCCGACCGCTTTAGATTTAAAACAAATCTCTTGGTATTCACTTTAGATTACAATCCTTTTTAAATCTGAGAAGTTGTTTTATTTTATACAAAATGTCCTACTTTAACAAACAAGGCCAAACCCAGGGGAGTGAATAGTATACATCACAGATGGTCATTTAAGCAGGTTTTAAGATAGGTTTTTCACTGCTAAGTGGATCACTTGATTGAACCCAGACAATGACTGGTATAGTTTGATTACTATCCATATTAATCATCATTAATGAATCTGCCAAATTTGATTTAGAAACAAAAAATAAATAAAAAATACAAAGTCATTAGTCAGCAGACACTTAACATGGAGATTAACCCCGACTTGCTTGTTAGTAAATGTCATTGAGTCTCTCCATATAGCTGAAGAGAGGGCATTGGAGGCAGACCTGCCAACCAACAACACTACAGCCCCACTATGTAAACAGAGATATGCATGAAAGGCTGCGAGGGGGCCCATGCATGCCTGTGGGAGTATGCAGCGCGCTTCATGGTTTATGCTTGAAAAAGAGAATCTTCCTACTAATCTGGGGCTTGATGAGGAATTCCCCCTGCATGGAGGGCCATTCAGGGAAGCTGGCTCTATGCTCAATCTACTTGGTGATGCATGAACATTGAACTACAGTATGGAGTATAGAATAACTATGACATGTAACATGGTAAATTATTTGGTGGTTCATTGTATTAATTATGGTGAATGTCTACTTTAGCTTAAATGTTAAATCTTAATCAAATCAATATTAAACATCTACATTTAGAAATGTTACCGTTCCATGTTAACCAGCACAACTTGCTGTTTCCCATTGTGAGCAACTATTGCCCCCTCGTGCTCAGAAATGGAAGTAACTGGTAACTGTCATGTGCTCGATTACCCCCAACACTACATATTTTTGCTGTGGCCTCAGACAAAAACACCTGATTCTACTTGGCAACTAATCATCAAGCCTTTGACAAGTTGAATTGGGTGTTTTTGTCCTGGGCTACAACAAAAAATGTGTGCTGTTGAGAGTACTTGATGACCAGCGTTGGGAAACACTGGTTTAGTGGACCCATCCGTTTGAGGCATATGAAAGGCAGTGGGTGCCAATTCTAGAAGCAGGTCACCTGAAAGGACAGAGCTAGAACCATTCCCATCCACCAGGCCTGTTCTGCAGAAATCTGTTTGCATGGAGTCCAGTTGCTTCCGAGTGGCACAGCGGTCTAAGGCACTGCATCTCAGTGCCAGAGGCTTCCCTACAGACCGATTCGATTCCAGGCTGTATCACAATCGGTAGTGTTTGGGAGTCCCATAGGGTGGCACACAATTGGCCCAGCGTCGTCCGGGTTAGGGTTGGGCAGGTTAACAGACTTGCCTGGTTAAATAAAATCATGCACAATAGAACGAGCAGGGTATTGCTCAGAGCAAGTATGATTTAACGTTCAGTGCTCCATGCTGTGCACCACTGTGTAAGGGCTGGACAGGGCACACACACTGAACGAATAGCTCAGTGCATCACAGAGAATAGTGATTGCCTTCAGAAAGTATTCACACCCCTTGACTTTGTGTTACAGCCTCAATTTAAAATGGATTAAGTTGAGATTGTTTCACTGGCCTACACACAATACCCCATAATGTCAAAGTGGAATTATGTTTTTTTTTTTACAAATTAATTTAAAAAAGAATCTGTCTTGAGTCAATAAGTATTCAACCACTTTGTTATGACAAGTGTAAATAATTTCAGGAGTAAAAATGTACTTTACAAGTCACATAATAAGTTGCATGGATTGTGTGCAATAAGTTATTAACATGTTTGAATGACTACCTCATCTCTCTAACCAAAACATACAGATCACTGTAAGGTCCCTCTGTAAAACAATGAATTTCGAACAGATTCAACCACGAAGACCAGGGAGGTTTTTCAATGCCTCGCAAAGAAGGGAACCTATTGGTAGATGGGTAAACATTTTAAAAAGCAGACATTGAATATTCCTTTGAGCATGGTGAAATGATTCATTACACTTTGGATGGTATATCAATACACCCAGTCACAGTAAAGATAGGCATCCTTCCTAACTCAGTTGCCGGAGAGGAAAGAAAACAGCCCTCACCCCTAGGCCATTGGTGACTTTAAAAGTTAGTTTAATGGCTGTGACAGGAGAAAACTGAGGATGAATCAACAACATTATAGTTACTCCACAATAGTAATCCAATTGACAGAGTGAAAAGAAGGAAGCCTGTACAGAAAAATGGCTGCATCATGTTATGGGTATACTTTTAATCGGCACGGACTAGAGAGTTTTTAGGATAAGAGAAACAGAACAGAGCTAAGGCAAAATCCTATAGAAAAACCTGGTTGTCTCCTTTCCAACAGACACTGGGAGACTAATTCACCTTTCAGCAAGACAATAACCTAAAACAAAGACCAAATATACACTGGAGTTGCTAACCAAAACCATATTGAATGTTCCTGAGTGGCCTTTAAATCAGATTTTTAAAAATTGATGGCAAGATTTAAATGGCTGTCCTGCAATGATCCAACTTGACAGAGCTTAAATATTTTTGTGTATGCAAATATTGTACAATCCAGTTGTGCAAAGCTCTTAGACTTAACCAGAAAGACTCACAGCTGTAATCACTGCCAAAGGTGATTCTAGCATGTATTGATTCAGGGGTGTGAATACTTATGTAAATTAGATCTGTATTTAAACATGTTTTCACTGTCATTATGGATAGTGTGTGGGGACTGGTGAGAAAAATGTTTAAAATTTAGGCTGTAACTACAAAATGTGGAATAAGTCAAGGGGTATGAATACTTTCTGAAAACTATATCCACACACTAGCACTCTGCTGCTGAACATGATATACACTGAGTATACAAAACATTAAGAACGCCTGCTCTTTCCATGACAGACTGACCAGGTGAATCCAGACTGACATGGATGTCACTTGTTAAATCAGTGTAGATGAGGGGGAGGAGACAGGTTAAAGAATACTTAAGCATTGAGATATGGATTGTGTATGTGTGCCATTCAGATGGTGAATGGGCAAGACAAAATATGTAAGTGCCTTTGAACGGGATATGGTAGTACGTGCCAGGCGAACCGGTTTGTGTCAAGAACTGCAATGCTCCTGGGTTTTTCATGCTCAACAATTTCCTGTGTATTAAGAGTGGTCCACCACCCAAAGGACATCCAGCCAACTTGACACAACTTAGTATAGTCTGTATATGACACTTTAATTAGCTAAAATTATATTTCATTAACTTCTATTAAAAATTAACTTAATCATCCCACAAATGTGTTCCAACAGTTAAATACTGCAATGAGAAAAACAATGTTCTGAAGGAGAATGTTTTCCTTTTCAAAGGTAGACCCAGCGAAATGACGTTGCCACGTTCAGCACCACATATATTGCGATGAGTGAGATGCAAGACTTCGCTCCCACAGTCACACACAGTATCTGCACGTGTATGAGTTTGCGTCTCGTGGCACGGGACCAAAACAGAGGAGAAGTTTAGCCTCACGCTTCAACACTCTTAGCTGCTGCGGAAATTGATCCCCTATGCTGTTTACTTTGTGCACCCAAGTCATATCGTGGAGTCTACCTTTAACTGGGATTTGTTTTAGAATCATGGTACAATGAATATCACAGTCTAGTAAAACTCATAGTCCATACTAAGACAACATGGATATATCGATAAAGGATTTTCAAATGAGTTCTTTCAACATTAGCGCTCTCCCCTGGGGTCCATTCAATTTAAATTACCATGTGAACTGTACATGAGTGCAATTCAATTATTTGTATACCACAACCCTGACAACCACATATACACAAGACACTCATTCACTCAGACAGCTCTGCGAATGTGAAGGATGCGGATGTCAGGACTGTTATACTCTGGGTCCTGCTTGTTCAAAGGGATCTCCTCAGACTGGAAGTCTTGTAGAAGCAACTGATTGGACAACAGAACAGAGGAACAGCACATCATTGAAGAGGAAGATGGTCCTAATATCTCCACAGAAGAAATGAAAAGTTCACATATAACAGCTAACTAAACTACATTTCCTTACACAACAGTATATATGAGAAGAAGAACTGACAGATTTCTCACCTCAAAAAATTGTTTCTCCACTTTGGGGTTGACACCCACTGTGCGTTGCTCATAGCAGCATATGATGGTGGTCTCTGGTCCAACCAGGTGCTTCAGGGTTTCCACCAGTGGCTTCACGGACTAAGTACAACAGACAGTAAAATAGTTATTTTTCACCCATGTATTGAACTCAAAGTAACTCATCCCACTATCAATCGTGTTTTATTACTAAATGTGTTGGGCAGTTGTATAGGTGTTCAAGCAATAAAAAGCAAGTCCAACAAAAAATGAGCCTAGGTTAATACCCCCCCAAATTAAAATTGCACAAATTCAGTATCACAACAGTACAACACCTGTTCATAATAGATGCAGTCCGCCATCAGGATAAAATGTGGGTGTGGTAGAAACTCTGACACATTTTCACCCCTTTAAAAAGATAAGAGAATTCCACATTTGAGACATGAACAAGGCTAGATTACATGGCCCATCTATAGAAAAGCCATGGTTTGCTTACACATTATAGCCTACTGTGATAACTATGGCTGTAGTTTGCCTTCTCTTAGGAAATATAATCTATATTAACTAACAAGTACTGGGATAAGTACAGTACAGACCATTTTAGTACCTTGGCTTCGATGGATCCACTGCTGACAAGTTCCTGGTTGTCTTGGATATTGACTTGGAGTAGAGACTGCAGGTCCTCGAGGTCTGTCACAGTAACCTGAGCCCTACAGGACAGAAAGAGAGAGGGATTAAGACTATGTTCATTGATGAAATTATTTGAATCATAATCAGTTCTGTACCAATGTAATTTCAGACCATTCGATAGGTAGCGAACGTAGCTATGTATTTATATACAGTTCAGCTAGACAGAAACGTTAGCGAGCTAACTAATGTTAGATAGTTTATTTTAGTTAGAAGCGAAGCAAATAGTTTGTCAACGATTCATATAGATAAAAGGCTCCCAATAACATTTAGTAGCTAGTTAACGTTACTCACCCCAAAGATGCTGCCATAAGGCCCACAACTCCTGTTCCTGCTCCTAACTCTAGAATGTTTTTGCTAGACCACATGTTCACGCCCGAGCAAGGATCATACAACGGTTTCGTTTCTAAATATTTTGACAGGACAATTGCTGCATCCCACACCACACAACCGACGTCTCCTTTAAAGCACTGTTTGATTTTCAAGACAGATCCGTCGTTTTTCTCAACGTCTCTTGTAAAATAATTATTGTGGTGTAACGTATGCTCCGCCATCTTTTCTTCTTCGTTGAGGTATAACGGCGGTTGGCATCCAAAAAATGTTGCATTACCGCCACCTACTGGAGTGTTATGAATACAACAAAAAAAATATATTCAAAAAATAATTTTAAAACAAATAAAAAAACACAAAAACACCCTACCATCTAACACTACACTCACAAATAATACTACATAATAATAATAATAAACAAAACTCCCACGTCTTCCTTCTTTCAATTCTCCATATTTTAACAAGGCTAATCTGAAAACAAGGCTCCCTAAATTCAATCACCATATCGATTGCGCAACCCGGGCTGGCAAAACCCTGGATCATTGTTATTCTATCTTCCGCGACGCATATAAGGACCTCCCCTGCCCTCCTTTCGGAAAAGCTGACCATGACTCCATTTTGTTGCTCCCAGCCTATAGTATGAAACTAAAACAGGAAGCACCCGCGCTTAGGTCTGTTCAACGCTGGTCCGACAAATCAGATTCCATGCTTCAAGATCACATGGACTGGGATATGTTCCGCATAGCGTCGAACAACAACATTGATTAATACGCTGATTCGGTGAGCGAGTTTATTAGCAAGTGCATCGGTGATGTTGTACCCACAGCGTCTATTAAAACATTCCCCAACCAGAAACCGTGGATTGATGGCAGCATTCGCACAAAACTGAGAGCGAACCACTGCTTTTAAATCGGGGGTGATTGGAAACATGACCAAATACAAACAGTGTAGCTATTCCCTCCGCAAGGCAATCAAACAAGCTAAGCGCCAGTATAGAGACAAAGTAGAGTCGCAATTCAACGGCTCAGACACGAGAGGTATGTGGCAGGGTCTACAGTCAATCACGGACTACAAAAGAAAAACCAGCCCCGTCGCGGACCACGATGTCTTGCTCCCAGACCCGACTAAACAACTTCTTTGCTCGCTTTGAGGACAATACAGTGCCACGGACACGGCCTGCTACCAAAACCTGCGGGCTCTCCTTCACTGCAGCCAACGTGAGTAAAACTTAACCTTTTAACACTCGCAAGGCTCCTGGCCCAGGAGGCATCCCCAGCCGCATCCTCAGAGCATGTGCAGACCAGCTGGCTGGTGTGTTTACGGACATATTCAATCAATCCTTATCCCAGTCTGCTGTTCCCACATGCTTCAAGAGGGCAGCCATTGTTCCTGTTCCCAAGAAAGCTAAGGTAACTGAGCTAAATGACTACCGCCCGTAGCACTCACTTCCGTCATCATGAAGTGCTTTGAGAGACTAGTCAAGGACCATATCACCTCCACCCTACCTGACACCCAAGACCCACTCCAATTTGCTGACCGCCCCAATAGGTCCACAGACGACGCAATCACACTGCACACTGCCCTAACCCATCTGGACAAGAGGAATACCTATGTATTCCTATGTTCATCGACTACAGCTCAGCATGTAACACCATAGTACCCTCCAAACTCGTCATTAAGCTCGAGACCCTGGGTCTCAATCCCGCCCTGTGCAACTGGGTCCTGGACTTCCTGACGGGCCGCCCCCATGTTGAGGGTAGGTAACATCTCCACCTCGCTGATCCTCAACACTGGGGCCCCACAAGGGTGTGTTCTCAGTCCTCTCCTGTACTCCCTGTTCAACTCAATCATCAAGTTTGCAGACGACACTACAGTAGTAGGCTTGATTACCAACAACGACGAGACGGCCCTCAGGGAGGAGGTGAGGGCCCTCGGAGTGTGGTGTCAGGAAAACAACCTCAATGTCAACAAAACAAAGGAGATGATCGTGGACTTCAGGAAACAGCAGAGGGAGCAGCCCCCTACCACGGGACAGTAGTGGAGAGGGTGGAACGTTTTAAGTTCATCAGTGTACATATCACCGTGTGGTGAAGAAGGTGTACAATGCCTCTTCAACCTCAAGAGGCTGACGAAATTCAGCTTGTCACCAAAAACACTCACAAACTTTTACAGATGCACAATCGAGAGCATCCTGTCGGGCTGTATTGCCTGGTACGGCAACTGCTCCGCCCACAACCGTAAGGCTCTCCAGAGGGTAGTGAGGTCTGCACAACGCATCACCTGGGGCAAACTACCTGCCCTCCAGGACACCTACACCACCCGATGTCACAGGAAGGCCATAAAGATCAAGGACAACATACTGACATGCTGCCAACATACTGACTCAACTCTAGCCACTTTAATAATGGAAAATTTGATGTAATAAATGTATCACCAGCCACTTTAAACAATGTTTACATACATTACTCATCTCATATGTATATACTGTACTCTATACCATCTACTGCATCTTGCCTATGCCATTCGGACATCACTCATTCATATATTTTTATGTATATTCTTATTCAGTCCTTTACACTTGTGTGTATAAGGTAGTTGTTGTGAAATTGTTAGGTTAGATTACTTGTTAGATATTACTGCATGGTCGGAACTAGAAGCACAAGCATTTCGCTACACTCGCATTAAGACCTGCTCACCATGTGTATGTGACAAATAAAATTTGATATCTCCCTTCCCAGGCTCTAAGGCCTGAGAAGGTGGTACGGCTTGTGACAATATAGCATGTAACTTCTTCGCCAAGAAATCTTACAGCCCCAGGAACCGCTCCTCCGCTTACACAATTATTTATTTATTCATGGGCCTTCTCTCCACCTTGGCAGTGTCATTTATCATTATAGCTATAAAGGCCACAAAATCCACATTCTTAACCTTTAAAATGTCAGGATCCTGCTGGTGAAAGGCAACCCCTGCACCATGCAGTGAAGGCCTATCCACCACCATGGACTCTTCAAGTGCCCCCATTCACATCCTCAACCCTTTTAACAGCTGCTGCACATATGCTCTGGATAGCCCTGACTTTGGACTCCTCATTCTCTTTCACCCTTGTGGGGCATTTGAAAGATGTGGCTTCATGGTTCCCACCACAATTGCAACATGTCACATGTTCATTACTTTTATAACACATAACATGATATTTTCCACAACTTGGACATCTTGGCTTCTCCCTTCTGCAAACACTTGAAAGGACCTAAAGCTTTACATTGATCTCACTGAATTAGTCTTGGGATAAAGGCTCTGACTCTGTAGTTAAGATACGCTAACTGCACTTGAGTAGGGGGACTCCATATCAAAAACAAAAGAACAGAGAGACTTCACTTCTTCATTCACCACTCAATTCATCCGACGTGCATCAATCACTCCAGGAATATTTATAGTCTCGTCAACATCTACTTCCCATGAGATTCCAGATATAACCCCTTTGATGGGTGCCCTGTTCCTAAGAGACACACACAACCCTTTAAACGTATAAATTCGGGTGAGACGCAACACGTTTTTTCTGATGCTCAGAAGCACAAAAAAATCGAAACCAGCCCGCCTCTCATGATCCTCACAGCCTTCACTCTACCCAGCACTTTCTCCACCAGTTTAGATATCTCAAATGGATTCCTCAAGATTGGTCATTTGATCAGCTGCTCATTTACAAGCCATACTCCTACAAGACACAATGTGACATTCTAATAACTGTACTCTACTTTGCTCCGTTTTCCATTCTTTTGGACAATATTCGAATTCTCCTTGATTCTACCGCCATTAGATTCAGAATCCACTTCATCGTCCGCTTCCGCATTTGGCTGGCTAACTAGCTAGCGCCGTAGTAGGCTCATGCCAAAGACAGTTCAGGTTTAGAAATGGTCTGCACTACTGCCACTGGCAACAGTGTAGTTGCTCTGGGAGATTTTCTGGGGTGTAGTCATTATGCCGATTCTGTTCTATGGTAGGTCCCTCCCCGTTTCGTTCCGTTTGCTCCTGTTTGGTTCTTAAACGGTAAATGGTTTCCGTAATGAATACACCCCTGGTAATTTCTCGCTGAACACCATCTTGTTCTCTACAGTTGTTTTCCGCTTCCTTATTATGGCCACTGTGACGTGTAGCACCTCTCACCGGGGGTTTTTAGTTCTCCTTGCTCTTTTACCTTCTTCGAGGTTGATAGGTTGCTTGGTAGTGGTACCCTCCTTGGCAACAAACTTGGCAACCAAATGGTGATGATGATGAATTATGGTGTGTGGGCCAGACAAACATGACCCTGGCAAATTATTGTAATGTTTGCTTTGCCTTCACGATGACAAACACAACATTGTTTGTGGGTGAACTTTGCCTGGCATTGCGCTAGTGCGCTGAATCTGCTAGCTGACTCGCCCCCAATGACCTTCCACCTAGGCCTGGTGGGAAAGTTTTAAACAAAGGTTACCTGAGCGTTGAGGTAGCCATCAATGCAACATGCAATAATTTAAAAGATTTTACTGAGTTACAGTTCTTATAAGGAAATAAGTCAATTGAAATAAATTCATTAGGCCCTAATCCATTGATTGCACATGACTAGGAATACATATATGAATCTGTTGGTCACAGATACCTTAAAAAAAGGTAGGGGCATGGATCAGAAAATCAGTCAGTATCTGGTGTGACCACCATTTGCCTCATGCAGCATAAGATCTCCTTGCATAGAATTGATCAGGCTGTTGATTGTGACCTGTGGAATGTTGTCCCACTCCTCTTCAATGGCTGTGCATAGCTGCTGGATATTGGCGGGAACTGGAACACACTGTTGTACACGTCGATCCAGATTATCTCAAACCTGCTCAATGGGTGACATGTCTAGTGAATATGCAGGCCATGAAAGATCTGGGACATTTTCAGCTTTCAGGAATTGTGTACAGATCCTTGCTACATGAGACTGTGCATTATCATGCTGAAACATGAGGTGATAGCGGTGGATGAATTGCACGACAATGAGCCTCAGGATCTCATCATGGTATCTCTGTGCATTCAAATTGCCATTGATAAAATGCAATTGTGTTCGTTGTCCATAGGTTATGCCTGCCCTTACCATAACCCCACCACCACCATGGGGCACTTTGTTCACAACTTCGATATCAGAAAACCACTCGCCCACATGACACCATACACATGGTCTGCGGTTATGAGGCCGATTGGACGTACTGCCAAATTCTCTAAAATGACATTGGAGAGGGCTTATGGTAGAGAAATTAACAATAAATTCTCTGTCAACATCATTGGTGGACATTCCTGCACGCAGCATGCCAATTGCACGCTCCCTCAAAACTTGAAACATCTGTAGCATTGTGTTGTGTGTTTTCTGGATCTGTTAGTTGTTTAGCAACCCCTAGTGGCAGTTCAAGTGCAGCAGTGTAGAACTAACCTGTTTGTGTCATGTGACAGAAAGCCATTTCAGAAGTGAAGAAATGTAACAGAGTAGTTACAATCCTTCAACATCCTTTATAAGTGTTGTAAAATTCAATGTCTGTAAGTATATTTGTTTATTAACACAAGATAAATGCTTATCACATACATTTCATGTGTCTGTAAAAGATTAAGAACTGAGTTAGCTGTTAGCTTCTTTCCATTAGCTTCAGTGCTATTTCTCTCTAGGGACACCTAGTTTAGCAATATCAAGCATACAGTTGCATTCTAGTAACTTTATATATATATATATATATTTTTTTTTTTTTTGAATTTTTACCCCTTTTTCTCCCCAATTTCGTAGTATCCAATTGTTGTAGTAGCTACTATCTTGTCTCATCGCTACAACTCCCGTACGGGCTCGGGAGAGACGAAGGTTGAAAGTCATGCGTCCTCCGATACACAACCAACCAAGCCGCTGCTTCTTTAACACAGCGCACATCCAACCCGGAAGCCAGCCGCACCAATGCGCCGGAGGAAACACCGTGCACCTGGCCACCTTGGCTAGCGTACACTGCGCCCAGCCCGCCACAGGAGTCGCTGGTGCGCGATGAGACAAGGACACCCCTACCGACCAAGCCCTCCCTAACCCGGGCGACGCTAGGCCAATTGTGCGTCGCCCCACGGACCTCCCGGTCGCGGCCGGTTACGACAGAGCCTGGGCGCGAACCCAGGACTCTGATGGCACAGCTGGCGCTGCAGTACAGCGCCCTTAACCACTGCGCCACCCGGGAGGCCCTGTAACTTTATATTTGACTCTAGATTGAGTATTCTTATTCCTTATTGCGTACATTTAGTGCAGTTATTGTGTAAGACATTCTGTGCTCTATACTACTGTAACTGAAAATGTCATTTTTTGTTTGCTGCAGTTGCACACTGTGATTCAAGTAAACTTCCAAAATGCCAGCCTGCTAGTGAAAAGACAGGCATAGCTACCTATAAGAGAGGAACCTCCACGTAGAGCAGCAAGGATTTGAGAGCTAAGGGGCTGTCATCTTGGCGCAGAGCAAGCCATCACGACATCGCCAGCTTAAGTCTTGATCCTCCGTGCCACACTTACTACTTTCTGCCAGGATGTGAGGTAAGGAAAATGCTATGCAGCAAGATGAAAACAGAGACATGGAGAATTCGATGCACAGTCTAAGTTCTTGCTCTTACAAATCATCAGTCAGTTCGAGGTCGTCAGCCAGTTCAAGGGTGCCAAAGCGAGAGCCAAAGCAGAAGCAGCCCAAGCCAGAGCAGCTTATGCAAAGAGAGAGATAGGCATTAAGGTTGAGAAGGCCCGCCTCAAAGCTACCTTGGATGCCCTGCAGGAAGAGAAAGAGGCAGAAATACTGGAGGCAGCTTTACAGGAAGTAGATCTTGGTTTGGCCGGCAGGGTCTCACCCCCAATCCCACGTCAGAAAAGCCTTCAGCACACCTTAGAGCACGCTAGCCTTAGTTCAAGTCAGCAGTTCAACAGAGTGAGGAACGAAAAACCACTTGACTCTGCCGACACAGATACATCAGATAACATGCCCTGTGCCACCAACCAAACGCAGACAGATGAGCGGCTTACACCAGGTCATACGATCCTCGCCAGCACAAGCAAAGTCAACATCCCCACCACCTTGCCCGCAGCCAGTTGGTCACTACCAGGTTAGCCACATTAGATTATAAACCAGAGAACTATTGGGCTTGGAAAGCCTCCTTCCGTCAGAGTTAGGCCTTTCAGCGGGAGAGGAGCTTGTCCTTCTCATCAAATGGCTTGGCGCAGAGTCCTCCGAGCAGGCACGCAGAATAAAGGCAGTCCATGTCAGACATCCTCCACCTGCGTTGATGATGCTCTGAGAGAGACTTGAGGAAAGCTACTGCTCACCCGAAGCCATTGAAAGGTCTCTCTCTGCCATGTTGGATATCTTACCCAAGGTGACAAATAAAGAATCCCAGAGAATCCGTGACCTTAGAGATCTACTATTGGAGCTTGAAGCTGCAAAGCTTCAAGTCAGGACAGACCCCAGCTTTAACCTCTTCCCCTCCCATGCGGCAACCTGTCAGAAGAGACTAGCAGCAAGACAGACATGGGAAGACAATATCTGTCCACAAGACAGTGTCTTCAACTGAAAACACGGGGGATAAGAAGAAACAAGTGGATTTGAATAAGCACTGCCCCATCCACAATAGGCTCCATCTGTTAAAGAAGTGTAGAGGTTTCAGAGAGAAGTCCCTGGAAGACCACAAACAGTTCCTCAAAGAGAACTCTGTGTGTTTTCAGTGTTGCTCTTCCACAAATCATCTCGCCAAGAACTGGAAGGAAACGGGGGGAAATGCAACAAATGCGAAAGTGACCGGGACCACTCAGCACTCCATCCCGGCCCAGCTCTATGGAAGTTAAGCTCATCCCCTTCCTCTCCAGAGCATGGCGGGGAGGAAGAGGAACCAGCCAATCAGGAGATCACATCTAAGTGCACCAAGGTGTGTAGAGAAGAAATGAGCATCCTTCAAGATATGCCTCGTTAATGTGTTCCCCAAAGGACGTTGTGAAGATTCCAAAAGGATGTATGCTAAACTAGATGAACAAAGCAATCGGTCTCTAGCAAGATGAGAGTTCTTTGACATTTTCAAAGTCAAGGCGTGTGCGGGACTCACAGAGACAGCCGGTAGGAGGGCCTGTGGTTACGTTGTGGAGTCAGTCGATGAGAAGATGAGTCTCCGACTTCCCACACTCATCAAATGTAACCTAGTCTCTAACAACCACTTAGAAATTCCCACTCCAAAACACAGCTCGCCACCACAGTCATCTGATACGCATCGCAGATCCTACCTCTGGATCCTGACGCAGACATACTTCTCCTCTAGGGCAGAGATGTCTTTTTAAAAATAAAAAAAATGTAACCCTTTTTTCTCCCCAATTTCGTGGTATCCAATTGTTTTTAGTAGCTACCATCTTGTCTCATCGCTACAACTCCCGTATGGGCTCGGGAGAGACGAAGGTTGAAAGTCATGCGTCCTCCGATACACAACCCAACCAAGCCGCACTGCTTCTTAACACAGCGCGCATCCAACCCGGAAGCCAGCCGCACCAATGTGTCGGAGGAAACACCGTGCACCTGGCAACCTTGGTTAGCGCGCACTGCGCTCGGCCCGCCACAGGAGTCGCTGGTGCGCGATGAGACAAGGATATCCCTACCGGCCAAGCCCTCCCTAACCCAGACGACGCTAGGCCAATTGTGCGTCGCTCCACGGACCTCCCGACAGAGCCTGGGCGCGAACCCAGAGCCTCTGGTGACACAGCTGGCGCTGCAGTACAGCGCCCTTAATTAACCACTGCGCCACCCGGGAGGCCCAGGCAGAGATGTCTTGAGAGTACATGAAGTCAGGAACCAAATTAACGGTCCTGCGATGCTCCATTTGCCCAGAAACTAGACCTAGGTTGGGTTGTCATCTGCGACGTGTGTCTAAGAGGTGCCCACAAACATCTCAGGTGATCTCGTTCAATACATCCATCTTGGAAAATGGTTGTCCAACCTACCTCAGACCATGCAACAGTCAGGTTAGACTGAAGAAGGAGCTCAGTTACGGATCACAGCAGCAGATCCTTGACAAGCCAAACCTGCAAGACAACTCACTGACACTTACTGCAGAGAACCTGGGTCAGACAATCTGCTGTGGCACCACTAGCGATCACAAACTTGCACCTTCGATCAACGACACGAGATTCCTTCAGATCATGGACATTAAGGTCTGCCAAGACAGCTCCAACAGCTCAGTCACGCCCTTGCCCTTCCAGACACCCAGACGACGGCTGCCTAACAATAGGGAGTACGCTTAGTCATCTCACCCCACTCCGTTGTACTCTAGAAAAGCGGCCTCAGATGAAGGAGCACTTCCTCGAGTTTGTGCAGAAAATGCTCCTCAACGACCATGTAGTGGTAGCTCCACCACTCCAGGAAGGTCAATCACCTTAAAAAGCCAGACCAGATCCGTGTGGTGTTCGACTCAAGTGCACCATTTGAAGGAGTCTCCCTCAATGATGTACTCCTCACAGGCCTTGATCTCAACAACAGCCTGCTGGGGGTACTCATGAGGTTCAGGAAGGAACCCGTGGCCATCACTGCTGATATCCAGCACATGTTCCACTGCTTCGTGTTGAGGGAGGATCACAGAAACTTCCTCCGCTTCTTGTGGTATCGCAACAATGACCCCAGCAGTGACATTGTGGACTACAGAATGTGTGACCATGTCTTCGGCAATAGCCGTCAGATTCTGTCGTCATATACGGCCTAAGGAGCGCTGCCAAGGAAGAAAAATATGACTTTGGCCGCAATGTGAGAAGGTTGTTCTATGTCGATGACTCACTGAAGTTATTTGCAACCGAAACAGAAGCCATCAGTGTCCTTGAGCACAGGAATATAAACCTCCGAACTGATGATCTCCCCCTACAGCACAGTCTAGAAGTGTGTTGGAACATCACAGCAGACAATTCACATTCCAAGCGGTAGACGAGAAGAAGCCATACACACGCAGGGGAGTGCTCTCTACGGTCAATAGCCTATTTTAATCCACTTGGCTAGCCCCTGTCACCATACAAGGCATGCTACACCTCAGAGAGCTCTACGCGAGCGGAAGATTGGGATTCACCCCTTGCTGCAGACATGGAAGAGGAGTAGAACAAATGGAGAGATTCACTTCAAGACTTACAGGAGCTACAGATACCTCGCACCTACACGTATTACTCTACCTCTAATGCTCAGCTCAACGAGCTTTGTGTCTTCGCAGATGCATCGGTGAAAGTTATCGCAGCTGTAGCTTACCTGAAGCTGTGCTGGCAGTCGAGATTGCAGAGTTGATAGTTGAGGAGATGGATCTGAAGTTTGGCAGCATCACATACTATTCGGACATCAAAGTGGTGCTTTGGGTACATCCACAAACAAACAAGGCAGTTCTACGTCTATGTGAGCAACAGAGTTCAGTGTATCCGGCCATCCACATCCCCAGACCAATGCAGTTACGTGCCCACAGATCTCAACCCAGCTGCATAGCAGCAGAACGCAGTCTTCCTACTGACAGCAGTCTACGAAGGCTGCATCCTATCGTTGACAGTGATGGACTGCTCAAAGTTTGCGCAATTTGGCCTCCATCTAAATGAAGAACAAACGATGTCAACCCCATCATCATTCCAGGTCGTCACCACCTGGCAATCTTGCTTGTGCGTCACCACCATGAGGCTGTGAAGCATCGAGAGACATTTCACAGAGGGTGCCATCCAAGCAGATGGACGAAGATTCTCCGCGGGAAGACTGAACACCAGCAGATGGCAGAACTGCCAAATGAGCAGCTGCAGGTAGCACCACCTTTCAACAACGTAGTTGTGGACGGTTTCGGCACATGGGCGGTGGTCTCACGCAGCACCAGAGGAGGACACGCCAATAGCAAAAGGTGCGTGGTGATGTTCTCATGCACAAGAGCTGTTCACATAGAAGTAATTAAATCACTAAGTGCTTCCAGCTTCATAAACACCCTGAGATTATTCTCAGAGGCATAGCAAAGCAGGTACGTTCAGATTGCGGTACAAACTTTGTTGATGATACCGAGACCTGAGGATGGATTGATCAAGTTCTAGATCAGAGAGCACAGAGATGTATCTCCAAGAACAGAAATGTACCTACAGTTGAGGTTGGAAGTTTACATACACCTTAGCCAAATACATTTAAACTCTGTTTTTCACAATTCCTGACATTTAATCTTAGTAAGAATTCCCTATCTTAGGTCAGTTATGATCACCACTTTATTTTAAGTATGTGAAATGTCAGAATAATAGTAGAGGGAATGATTTATTTAAGCTTTTATTTCTTTCATCACATTCCCATTGGGTCAGAAGTTTACATGCTACCAAATACTAATTGAGTGTATTGCCTTTCAATTGTTTCACTTGGGTGAAACGTTTCGGGTAGCCTTCCACAAGCTTCCCACAATAAGTTGGGTTAATTTTGTCCCATTCCTCCTGACAGAGCTAGTGTAACTGAGTCAGGTTGGTAGGCCTCCTTGCTCGCTTTTTCGAGCAAGGAGGCCACACGCTTTTTCAGTTATGCCCACAAATTTTCTATGGGATTGAGGTCAGGGCTTTGTGATGGCCACTTTAATACCTTGACTTTGTTGTCCTTAATTAAGCCATTTTGCCACAACTTTGGAAGTATGCTTGGGGTCATTGTCCATTTGGAAGACCCATTTGTGACCCAGCTTTAACTGGATGTCTTGAGATGTTGCTTCAATATATCCACATAATTTTCCTCTCTCATGATGCCATCTATTTTGTGAAGTGCAATACTCCCTTATGCAGCAAAGCACCCCCACAACATGATGCTGCCACCCCCGTGCTTCACGGTTGGGATGGTGTTCTTCGTGTAACCGATGTGAAATGGCTAGCTAGTTAGCGGTGGTGCGCGCTAATAGCGTGACGTCGGTGACGTCACTCGCATTGAGACCTTGAAGTAGTGGTTCCCCTTGCTCTGCAAGAGTCGCAGCATTTGTGGAGCGATGAGTAACGATGCTTCATGGGTGTCAGTTGTTGATGTGTGCAGAGGGTCCCTGGTTCGAGCCCGGGTAGGGGCGAGGGGACGGACTAAAGTTATACTGCGACATTGATGCTGTTGACCCGGATCACTGGTTGCTGCGGAAAAGGAGGAGGTCAAAAGGGGGGTGAGTGAAATCGATATGAAGTGGCTAGCTAGTTAGCAGTGGTGCGCGCTAATAGTGTTTCAATCGGTGATGTCACTCGCTTTGAGACCTTGAAGTAGTGGTTCCCCTTGCTCTGCAAGAGCCGTGGCTTTGTGGAGCGATGGGTAACGATGCTTCGTGGGTGACTGTTGTCTGTGTGTCCAGAGGGTCCCTGGTTCGCGCCGAGGGGACGGACTAAAGTTATACTGTTACATTCGGCTTGCAAGCCTCCCCCCTTTTCCTCCAAACATAACGATGGTCATTATGGCCAAACAGTTCTATTTTTGTCATCAGACCAGAGTACATTTCTCCAAAAAGTACGATCTTTGTCCCCATGTGCAGTTGCAAACCGTAGTCTGGCTTTTGTTATGGTGGTTTTGGAGCAGTGGCTTCTTCCTTACTGAGCGGCCTTTCAGGCTATGTTGATATAAGACTCGTTTTACTGTTGATATCGATACTTTTGTACCTGTTTCCTCCAGCATCTTCACAAGGTCCTTTGCTGTTGTTTTGGGATTGATTTGCACTTTTCGCACCAAAGTACGTTCATCTCTAGGAGACAGAATGTGTCTCCTTCCTGAGCGGTATGACGGCTGCGTGGTCCCATGGTGTTTATACTTGCATACTGTTGTTTGTACAGATGAACGTGGTACCTTCAGGTGTTTGGAAATTGCTCCCAAGGATGAACCAGACTTTATTTTCCCATGATGTCACGCAAAGAGGCACTGAGTTTGAAGGTAGGCCTTGAAATACATCTACAGGTACACCTCCAATTGACTCAAATGATGTCAATTAGCCTATCAGAAGCTTCTAAAGCCATGACATCATTTTCTGGAATTTTCCAAGCTGTTTAAAGGCACAGTCAACTTAGTGCATGTAAACTTCTGACACACTGGAATTGTGATACAATTAATTATAAATTGAATAATCTGTCTGTAATTAATTGTTGGAAAAATGACTTGTGTCGTGCACAAAGTAAATGTCCTAACAGAATTTCCAAAACGATAGTTTGTTAACAATAAATTTGTGGAGTGGTTGAAAAACGGGTTTTAATGACTCCAACCTAAGTGTGTGTAAACTTCTGACTTCAACTGTAGGTGTTCAACCTACCTCACTCATCCCATATGGGTGGTACATGGGAGCGGATGATTGGCATTGCACGTCGCATACTTGACTGCATGTTCCTCCAACGTGGATCTTCATGCCTTACAAATGAAGTCCTGACAACACTGACGGCCAAGGTCATTGCTGTGATGAATGCCGGGCCCCTCGTCCCAGTATCTTCAGACCCAGAATAACCCCTTATCCTCACACCAGCTGTGCTCTTGACCCAGAAGACTGTTGTCCCCCCTTCCTCCACCAGGCAAGATCTGGGACGTAGAACTCTACAAGCAAGAGTGGAAGCAGGTACAAAGTCTAGCGGACACCTTTAGGAACAGGTGCCGGCTGGAGTATCTCTGCACGCTGCAGAGCCGACGTACGTGGCAGGACAAGAAGATAGATCTTAAAGAAGGGAATATGGTCTTAATGAAGGACAGTCTGGCTAAAAGAAATTAATGGCCAATGGCCATCGTTGTGAAGACCCTTCACAGCCGGGACGGGATGGTGAGGAAAGTCAACTTCATAGTTCCCTCCTTCTCTCGGCCTATCTCCGAAGTTGTTGTCCTTCTTACTTCATAATATCCCAGTGGTCAGAGTTAGGTTTATATGGGATCGTTAATGACCCCAGGCGGGGAGTGTTCTGGACCTGTTAGTTGTTTAGCACCCCCTAGTGGCAGTTTAAGTGCAGCAGTGTAGAATGTACCTTTTTGTGTCATGTGACAGGAAGTGTGTGACAGTAGTTACAATCCTTCAACATCCTTCTTTATAAGCTTTGTAAGATGCAATGTCTGTAAGTACATTTGTTTATTAACACAAGATAAATGTTTATCACAATTTTCCTGTTTCTGTAAAAGATTTAGTTAGCTGTTAGCTACTTTGCATTAGCTTCAGTGCTATTTCTCCCTAGGGACACCTAGTTTAGCAATATTAAGCATACAGTTGAATTCTAGTAACTTTATTTTATATTTGACTCTAAATGGAGTACTCTTATTCCTTATTTCATAAATTTAGTGCAGTTATTGTGTAAGACATTCTGTGCCCTTACTACAGTAACTGAAAACATGTCATTTTGTGTTTGTTGCAGTTTCACACTGTGATTCAAGTAAACTTCCAAAACGCCAGCCTGCTTCTCACAGACTATTTTTAAGAGTGTTTAGTTAATTGGATAGCTGGATAAGGACTACTGTATGTTTAGCAAGTCGAGTATAGTGTGAAAAAACTGTACATTTTAGAGTGTCCTTTTACTGTACCCAGCACAAGGTGCACCTGTATAATGATCATGCTGTTTAATCAACTTCTTGATATGCCACACCTGTTAGGTGGATGGATTATCTTGGCAAAGGAGAAATGCTCACTAACAGGGATGAAAACAAATTTGTGCACAACATTTGAGAGAAATGCATTTTTAGTGCATACGGAAAATGTATGGGGTCTTTTATTTCAGCTCATGCAACGAGCGTATAGTTTCTCTAAATTCGCAAATTTGAGGACTGCTAAATTCTGTAAATAAAGCTTATACACATTTTTATATTTTTAATTACAAGGCACAAGTGACTTAGCCAGGCAGGCTTATTTTGAGATGTACAGTAGCCTAGTAACTTACAAGTTGATTGCCTTTCTTTGACCCAGGTCAAGTGAATCACAGCTTCAGAGGGGCAAGGACATTTTAATATGTCCCACCCTCTGGCTCCTTGTTAGTGGGACTTCCAGACCCATAGGGGGAACCCCCAGACTTAGGAGGACCCCAGGCTCAGCTGGGGCTGTAGGAATACATTGCATAAATGCCACAGACTGAACCGTCTGGTAAAGCTACAGCTCAGACGCACACAGAGGAGTTGGTTTTCACTAGGCTGTCGCAGTTTGAGAGTTTAATTATTCCGCTCTCTCCATGCCTGCAGTGACCACTGGCTGCTCCTCTGTGACCTCACCACTGCTGCCTCTGTGATTGTTGTGGTGGTAGAAGGGCATGGGTTGCCAGGGGAGAGTTTGGCATGGCCAGTATCAACCTGAAATGTGCAGAACTGGTTCTCTCAGTTTGCAGACACTGGGACCTATGCCAAGGTAGAACATAGTAAACAAACAGGCTGAATTAGTTTACTATCGGCAGTATCTCAGAACAGGGAGAGGCAGGCAAATTCATCTCCATGAGGCCTAGCTAAGTGCATGGTTATCTCAGTCTGTACTGAAAGTATGTTAAACTTGTCTCTCATCCACTTCCAGGTTATCACCAAGGTTCACATCCTGGTGCCACTGGAGATACTAATGCCAGACACTTCCAGTACTGCCAGTGAGAAAGACAAAGGGACCAAACCATACAACCTCATCACAGAAAACATTCAGGTACTAGGTGGTCTGCCCATACTGCTGAAGTGAGACACCTTTGTTATGTCTTATGTGTTATTTGTTGCCTAACCTTTATGTTTCAGTCAGTAGCTTTCACTGCAATGAGAGAAAAGGGCTGGAGTACATCCAGCAGATGTGTGCCCCAGAGATACTTGGAGTTCATTCAGAACTCCATCTATGCACCCAAATCACTGAAAGTGAGCTTCAAAAGGTAGTGAGCAGACTGCCATGACCACTCGGGCTCCTGAATGGCACAGCGGTCTAAGCCACTGCATCTCAGTGCTAGAGGCGTCACTATAGACCCTAGTTCGATTCCTGGCTGAATCACAACCGGCCGTGATTGGGAGTCCCATAGGGAGGTGCACATTTGGCCCAGTGTTGTCCGGGTTTGGCCGGGGTAGGCCATCATTGTAAATAAGAATTTATTCTTAACTGACTTGCCTAGTTAAATAAAGGTTTCACATCAGCTCAACGTCTGCCACTAACCTGGAGTTGGTTGTCAACAACAGGACCACAGGTAGGGGGGCATGTCAGAAGTATGTGTAACAATAAAAAAAAATGTCATAAATAAATTATGCACAGGGCTGGTTGACCAGGTGGGGGAGAAGTATGGGTTGCCGATGCGCTTTAGCACAGCTCGAGGGTTCATCCAGATGAAACTGGAGGGGTGGCTTCACCTGATGGGAAGATCCAAGCTGACTTCATCAAGGTACCTCTAATAGCCTATTTGAACACCTCTATAACTGGCAATACTGAACAATTGCAATGATGAATAGGTTATACAGAGCTTTAAGTGAGGGAAACTCATTACAAGGTGTCATTGCTTCATGTTCATTATTTAAATTGGGCTGTACCTGTCAGAATTGCTGTGGCTCTATAGTACAACAACACGCGTCAGCATTCTCTATAGTAATGCATTTTTATACCTTTGCTGTTTTTTATAAATGGCTCTTCCCTCAGGTGACAAAGCACAAGGGCAACTACAGCTTCACCACAGCAGACCTGATGAAGATTACTGATCTCTGTGATTCCACATGTCCTATGTGTGAGTAAAGAGGCTAAATAGCCTCACAATTGACCCTTTGCTAAGCCCTGACCCCCTTAGTTAATATTGCAACCTCGGCCATAATTTTTAGCCATTTGATTAGCTGTTCAGGAGTACTTGGGGGTAGAAGCTGTTAAGAAGCCTTTTGGACCTAGACTTGGTGCTCCGGTACCGCTTCCCGTGCGTTAGCAGAGAGAAGTCTATGACTAGGGTGGCTGGAGTCTTTTTGACAATTTCTAGGGCCTTCCTCGGACACCGCCTGGTATAGAGGTCCTGGACGGCAGGAAGCTTGGCACCAGTGATGTACTGGGCCGTACACACTACCCTCTGTAGTGCTTTGCGGTTTGAGGCCGAGCAGTTGCCATAACAGGCAGTGATGCAACCAGTCATGCTCTGGATGGTGCAGCTGTAGAACCTTTTGAGGATCTGAGGACCCATACCAAATCTTTTCAGTCATACGAGGGGGGGGGGGGGGGGGTAGGCTTTGTTGTGCCCTCTTCACAACTGTCTTGGTGTGTTTGGTGTGTTCATTTCCGGTCACAACTTGCAGACGTGTTTACTTGTTTCTGTGTGTTTTGTTGCCAACCTTACGTTGATACCTGAAAACTTTACAGTTTTTACTTTTTAATTACCGTTTATATTTTTCGTTTTTCCCTCACTCAACTTTTTTTCATTCAACTTTTTCACTCCGGACGCTTTATCTGGACATGGTTCGTCAGGACCTCCAACACCGAAACTAAGTAGTAACATTAACATGATGCCTTCTAATTGTAGTCGCTGTATTCATAATATACAGGAGAACGATCGCCTTAAGGCGAGGATAGCTGTGCTGCAAGCCCAGCTTCAGACGCAATCTTTAGGCAAGGGTAATTTCAGTGTAGGAAAGGATGAAACAGCGTCTGTGCAACCAGTAAGTACAGATAGTAACATCAGTATAAATCCCCTTGCACGGTCCCAGCAGCCGGACAACTTTCTCATGGCATCTGGAGGGAAATGCTGTAGGAATGCTCAACCGGTGTCGCTCATTCAGCCGACGGAAACTTTCAACCGGTTTTCCCCATTAAGCAATGAGTTGGAGTCTGAGGCCGAGCCTTCTCCTGTCGCTACTCCTCCCGTTACGGTGTCTGAGACACCGAAGCTTCCCACCATTAGCTCTGACAAATTGAAAACCGTAGTCATTGACTCCATTACCCGCAGTATTAGACTTAAAACAAATCATCCAGCGATCATTCACTGTTTACCAGGGGGCAGTGCTACCAACGTTAAGGCTAATCTGAAGATGGTGCTGGCTAAAGCTAAAACTGGCGAGTGTAGAGAGTATAGAGATATTGTTATCCACGTCGGCACCAACGATGTTAGGATGAAACAGTCAGAGATCACCAAGCGCAACATAGCTTCAGCGTGTAAATCAGCTAGAAAGATGTGTCGGCATCGATTAATTGTCTCTGGCCCCCTCCCCATTAGGGGGAGTGATGAGCACTACAGCAGAGTCTCACAACTCAATCGCTGGTTGAAAACTGTTTTCTGCCCCTCCCATAAGATAGAATTTGTAGATAATTGGCCCTCTTTCTGGGACTCACCCACAAACAGGACCAAGTCTGGCCTGCTGAGGAGTGACGGACTCCATCCTAGCTGGAGGGGTGCTCTCCTCTTATCTACCAACATAGACAGGGCTCTAACTCCTCTAGCTCCACAATGAAGAAGGGTGCAGGCCAGGCAGCAGGCTGTTAGCCAGCCTGCCAGCTTAGTGGAGTCTGCCACTAGCACAGTCAGTGTAGTCAGCTCAGCTATCCCCATTGAGACCGTGTCTGTGCCTCGACCTAGATTGGGCAAAACTAAACATGGCGGTGTTCGCCTTAGCAATCTCACTAGGATAAATACCTCCTCCATTCCTGCCATCATTGAAAGTGATTGTGATACCTCACATGTTAGATCCCTTACTTCAAAGGCAGTTATAGTCATATCACTGATCATAATCTTGATGTGATTGGCCTGACTGAAACATGGCTTAAGCCTGATGAATTTACTGTGTTAAATGAGGCCTCACCTCCTGGTTACACTTGTGACCATATCCACCGTGCATCCCACAAAGGCGGAGGTGTTGCTAACATTTACAATAGCAAATTTCAATTTACAAAAAAAAGAAGACATTTGTCTTTTGAGCTTCTAGTCATAATCTATGCAGCCTACTCAATCACTTTTTATAGCTACTGTTTACAGGCCTCCTGGGCCATATACAGCGTTCCTCATTGAGTTCCCTGAATTCCTATTGGACCTTGTAGTCATAGCAGATAATATTCAAATTTTTGGTGACTTTAATATTCACATGGAAAAGTCCACAGACCCACTCCAAAAGGCTTTCGGAGCCATCATCGACTCAGTGGGTTTTGTCCAACATGTCTCTGGACCTACTCACTGTCACAGTCATACTCTGGACCTAGTTTTGTCCCATCAAATAAATGTTGTGGATCTTAATGTTTTTACTCATAATCCTGAACTATCGGACCACCATTTTATTACGTTTGCAATTGCAACAAATAATCTGCTCAGACCCCAACCAAGGAGCACCAAAAGTTGTGCTATAAATTCCCAGACAACACAAAGATTCCTTGATGCCCTTCCAGACTCCCTCTGCCTACCCAAGGACGTCAGAGGACAAAAATCAGTTAACCACCTAACTGAGGAACTCAATTTAACCTTGCGCAATACCCTAGATGCAGTTGCACCCCTAAAAACATTTGTCATAAGAAACTAGCTCCCTGGTATACAGAAAATACCCGAGCTCTGAAGCAAGCTTAGAGAAAATTGGAACGGAAATGGCGCAAAGCTAACTAAAAAGCAGCATTACCCAAGTGAGGATGGCTTTCACTTCAGCAGTAATAAATTCATGAACTTCTTTGAGGAAAAGATCATGATCATTAGAAAGCAAATTACTCTTTAAATCTGCATATTCCTTCAAAGCTCAGTTGCTCTGAGTCTGCACAACTCTGCCAGGACCTAGGTTCAAGAGAGACTCAAGTGTTTTAGTATTAAATCTCTTGACACAATGATAAAAATAATCATGGCCTCTAAACCTTCAAGCTGCATACTGGACCCTATTCAAACTAAACTACTGAAAGAGCTGCGTCCTGTGCTTGGCCCTCCTATGTTGAACATAATAAACGGCTCTCTATCCACCGGATGTGTATCAAACTCACTAAAAGAAGCAGTAATAAGGCCTCTCTTGAAAAAGCCAAACCTTGACCCAGAAATTATAAAAAACTAATCAGCCTATATCGAATCTTCTATTCCTCTCAAAAATTTTAGAAAAAGCGGTTGCGCGGTTGCGCAGTGCTGATTTTGATACCATCGATCACCACATTCTTTTGGAGCGATAAGAAACCCAAATTGGTCTACACGGACAAGTTCTGGCCTGGTTTAGATCTTATCTGTCGGAAAGATATCCGTTTGTCTCTGAATGGTTTGTCTTCTGACAAATCAACTGTAAATTTCGGTGTTCCTCAAGGTTCCGTTTTAGGACCACTATTGTTTTCACTATATATATATTTTACCTCTTGGGGATGTCATTCGAAAACATAACGTTAACCTCTCTGCGCACCGAACCCGTTAGCGGGATTAAATTCGACAACATAAATATCTCTACATAAATAGTCATATTAAACATTCATGAAAATACAAGTGTCTCACATGGGTCGAAAGCCTAGAATCTTGCTAATCCAACTGCCTTGTCAGATTTAAAAAAGGATTTACTGCGAAAGAATACGATACGATTATCTGAGGATAGAGCCCCATTAAAAAAAACTATTTCAACCAGCACAGGCGTAACAACATCACAAATTGCAATAAAATAAATAGTTTACCTTTGACGATCTTCCTCTGTTTGCAATCCCAATGCTCATTGTTACACAATGAATATGCTTTTGTTTGATCAAATACATTTTTATAGCCTAACACGATACATTTTGTGAACCGCTTGTGTCGTGAATTCCGTCTCATTCCATTTTCGACGACACATTCAATGTAAATACACACACTAAACGTGACTTTATCCAGTCATGTTTGGTTTCATTGCAATCAACTGGTTTGTTTGTAACACAACCAAACGTGATGGGTCATTTCGCGGGACGTATTGACTGAAAGAAACCGATTTGAAGACAACAAGTAATGACATTGTGCACCAATGATATGACCGCTGTTTCGTTGATTGACTGTATTTTAACCCAATGACCACTGATCGTCTTGAAATCTAGATGGGTAGATAGCCAATGAGCTGAGGTAAACAGCAATATGTAATGTTTATGTGTTGGAAGACCAACCCATGTAGTAAACTCCGGCGTAAAGAGGGTCATTCGCCATTGAAGATTCATACCGGAAGGAGCCACGCATGTAACGCACAGCATTATTTTGGTAAAGCGCATCTTCAGCTGTTTATATATCAATCAGTATGGCGACTAAGTCAGGGAACGCTAAATCTAAGTCTAGATATACAGATGTACACACAATTATAGAAGAAATTGATCGGGAAAGTGAGACAGAGATTGTTGGAGGACGATTCATTTAGCAACTCCCAAATGGAGGAATATTTTTTGAACGGAGAGGACATCGTTTTGGACTGGTAAATTCTTCTCATGCTAATGCACTTGTTTGAAATTAATAATATAAAATATTATTTGTGATTTTTTAAACATTTTAGTAGCAATATATACAAATGTAATGAAATGTGTAAAGTACACGTTGTCTATACATTGTGTGACCCATAGCCTATGTTTGTGTGTTTATATATACTGTACATATTGTGGATTAGAGGGAGCATGGCCGAGATGCGTGTCTGCCGCTCCACCCCACCCCACCCCCACATGAAATATTTGAGGCTGTTGGGGGGGGGGGGCCCACAACAATGGCCAAAGTGAAATGGAGACAGTAGATCTAGTAGGTCTATAATAATATATTCAACCTTATGTTCCCTGTACTCTATATATATCTGTTTATTATACCTGTTGATACAGGGCTCATATGTGAAACTATTCTAACTGAACATTTTCTTTCACAGTGACACTGACTCTTCATCCAGCTGGACACCTGTTGTCTCAGCGCTACTGGGGCATGGACCGCAAAAAATGTCCCCATTCCAACTGTAATAAAGGACTACAACAAGAGCATGGGAGGTGTGGACCTGTCAGATGTGCTGATGGGCTATTACAATGATCTCCATAAGATGATGAAATGGTACAAGACTTTCATCGACATTGCTGTGGTGAATGCATTCATCCTACACAAGGAAATGGCTAAGAGCTGTGGAAAGCCCCCCATCTCACAGCTAGCCTTCAGAGAGCTGCTCATCAAGGAGCTTGCTGGCTACAGCACCACTGCACCACGTTCTGGCCCCTCTACCTCTGTCCCTTCTGCTCCTGTCACAAGTGGTGTTCCTCTGCCCAAATTTATTTCTGCAGGCATGGATGTGCCTCAGGGCCAAAAGGGCACAGCATGGAGGCGTCGCTGTGATCTTTACAAAATGAAGTCCCCCATCACCTGCACCACATGCTTGGTGACAGTCTGCTTTACAGCAGAAAGAGACTGCTATGGCACCTGGCATCAGCAGCACAATATTGTGTAGAGGACTGAGGGTCTTCCAAATATTGAAAGTGTTATTTTGTAAATGTATATTTTTTTTCCATGTTTTTTCTCAATTTTGGGGGGGGTGTTAGAATACCATTTTGGTATTTTGTATATAGTTATTCCATTCAAAATGTATAACTTCACCAATTTGGCCACTTGGGTACATTTGGGCTACTTGTGTGGGACACCTGGGTGACTTCATGATAAATGTCATGTAGCACACTCATTTTGGAAGTTATCATTCTGAAACTTTGCACAAGTACTGTTGCCGTCTTATGGTTTTCACTAAAATTGTCCCCATCATCCTATCTGAATGTTTGTTTTGTCTTGTTCATTTTAAAGATGATACAACAATAAAAATAAAAAACGTATGTTTTCTTTCATTGTATTATCTAAACCAGATCTATTGTGTTATATTATCCTACATTCAATTCACATTTACACAAACTTCTGAGTGTTTTCTTTCAAATGAAACCAAGAATATGCATATCCTTGGTTCTGGGCCTGAGCTACAGGCAGTTAGATTTGGGTATGTCTTCAGGCGGAAATGGAAAAAAGTAGGTAGGTAGCTGTAAGAGGTTAACTTTCACTGCTATGCGGATGACACACAGCTGTACATTTCAATGAAACATGGTGAAGCTCCAAAATTGCCCTCGCTAGAAGCCTGTGTTTCAGACATAAGGAAGTGGATGGTTGCAAACTTTCTACTTTTAAACTCAGACTAAACAGAGATGCTTGTTCTAGGTCCCAAGAAACAAAGAGATCTTCTGTTGAATCTGACAATTAATCTTGATGGTTGTACAGTCGTCTCAAATAAAACTATGAAGGACCTCGGCGTTACTCTGGTCCCTGATCTCTCTTTTGACGAACATATCAAGACTGTTTCAAGGACAGCTTTTTTCCCATCTACGTAACATTGCAAAAATCAGAAACTTTCTGTCCAAAAATGATGCATAAAAATTAATCCATGCTTTTGTTACTTCTAGGTTAGACTACTGCAATGCTCTACTTTCCGGCTACCCGGATAATGCACTAAATAAACTTCAGTTAGTGCTAAATACGGCTGCTAGAATCCTGACTAGAACCAAAAAATGTGATCATATTACTCCAGTGCTAGCCTCCCTACACTGGCTTCCTGTTAAGGCAAGGGCTGATTTCAAGGTTTTACTGCTAACCTACAAAGCATTACATGGGCTTGCTCCTACCTATCTTTCTGATTTGGTCCTGCCGTACATACCTACACGTACGCTACGGTCGCAAGATGCAGGCCTTCTAATTGTCCCTAGAATTTCTAAGCAAACAGCTTGAGGTAGGGCTTTCTCCTATAGAGCTCCATTTTTATGGAATGGTCTGCCTACCCATGTGAGAGACACAAACTCGGTCTCATCCTTTAAGTCTTTACTGAAGACTCATCTCTTCAGTGGGTCATATGATTCAGTGTAGTCTGGCCCAGGAGTGTGAAGGTGAACGGAAAGGATCTGGAGCAACGAACCACCCTTGCTGTCTCTGCCTGGCCGGTTCCCCTCTCTCCACTGGGATTCTCTGCCTCTAACCCTATTTCAGGGGCTGAGTCACTGGCGCTCTTACATGCCATCCCTAGGAGGGGTGCGTCACTTGAGTGGGTTGAGTCACTCAAGTGATCTTCCTGTCTGGGTTGGCGCCCCCCCTTGGGTTGTGCCGTGGCAGAGATCTTTGTGGGCTACACTCGGCCTTGTCTCAGGACGGCAAGTTGGTGGTTGAAGATATCCCTCTAGTGGTGTGGGGGCTGTGCTTTGGCAAAGTGGGTGGGGTTATATCATCGGATGGGGCCACAGTGTCTCCTGACCCCTCCTGTCTCAGCCTCCAGTATTTATGCTGCAGTAGCTTGTGTCGGGGGGCTAGGGTCAGTTTGTTATATCTGAAGTACTTCTGTCTTATCCAGTGTCCTGTGTGAATTTAAGTATGCTCCCTCTAATTCTCTCTTTCTCTCTCTCGGAGGACCTGAGCCCTAGGACAATGCCTCAGGACTACCTGGCATGATGACTCCTTGCTGTCCCCAGTCCACCTGGCCGTGCTGCTGCTCCAGTTCCAACTGTTCTGGCAGTGGCTATGGAATCCTGACCTGTTCACCGGACCTGCTACCTGTTCCCGACCTGCTGTTTTCAACGCTCTAGAGACAGCAGGAGTGGTAGAGATACTCTTAATGATCGGCTATGAAAAGCCAACTGACATTTAGTCCTGAGGTGCTGACTTGCTGCACCCTCGACAACTACTGTGATTATTATTTGACCATGCTGGTCATTTATGAAAATTTTAACATCGTGGCCAGCCAGAAGAGGACTGGCCACCCCTCAGTCTTGTTCCTCTCTAGGTTTCTTCCTATGTTCTGATCTTTCTAGGGAGTTTTTCCTAGCCGCCGTGCTTCTACACCTGCATTGCTTGCTGTTTGGGGTTTTAGGCTGGGTTTCTGTACAGCACTTTGAGATATCAGCTGATGTACGAAGGGCTATATAAATACATTTGATTTGTTTGGACCATGATAGTTTGTTGGTGATGTGGACACCAAGGAACTTGAAGCTCTCAACCTGTTCCACTACAGCTCCGTTGATAAGAATGGGGGTGTGCTCATCCTCCTTTTCCTGTAGTTCACAATCATCTCCTTTGTCTTGAACACACTGAGATAGAGCTCGTTATCCTGGCACCACACGGCTAGGTCTCTGACCTCCCTATAGGCTGTCTTGCCGACAACACAAACTTAATAATGGTGTTGGAGTCGTGCCTGGCCATTTAATTATATATATATATATTTAACCTTTATTTAAATAAGGTAGTTAGTTAAGAACAAATGACAGGGAACAATGGCCTTGTTCAGGGGCAGAATGACAGATTTCTTTACCTTGTAAGCTCTGGGATTTGATCCAGCAACCTTTCGGTTACTGGCCCAACGCTCACTAGGCTACCTGCCGCCGCCATGCAGTCTTGGGTGAACAGGCAGTACAGGAGGGGACTGAGCACGCACTCATGAGGGGCTCCCGTGTTGAGGATCAGCATGGCAGATATGGTTACCTACCCTTACCACCTGGGGGCGGTCCGTCAGGAAGTCCAGGATCCAGTTGTTTAATCCCAGGGTCCTTAGCATAGTGATGACCTTTGAGGGCACTGTGGTGTGCTGAGCTGTCGTCAATTAATGGCATTCTCACGTAGGTGTTCCTTTTGTCCCGGTGGGAAAGGGCAATAGAGATTGCATCATCTGTGGATCTTTTGAGTCAGTATGCAAATTGGAGTGGGTCTAGGCTTTCTGGGATAATGGTGTTGTGAGCCATGACCAGCCTTTCAAAGCACTTCTTGGCTACAGATGTGAGTGCTATGGGTCGGTAGTCATTAGTCATTTAGGCAGGTTCCCTTACACGGAACCCAAACTGGCTGCGCACGTGCGCCATCGTGTGCCATTGTGCATAAATGTATTTTGTCCCCCCACACCAAACGTGATCACGGCACGCAGGTTAAAATATCAAAACAAACTCTGAACCAATTATATTAATTTGGGGACAGGTCGAAAAGCATTAAACATTTATGGCAATTTAGCTAGTTAGCTTGCACTTGCTAGCTAATTTGTTCCATTTAGCTAGCTTGCTGTTGCTAGCTAATTTGTCCTGGGATATAAACATTGAGTTGTTATTTTACCTGAAATGCACAAGGACCTCTACTCTGCCAATTAATCCACACATAAAACAGTCAACCAAATCATTTCTAGTCATCTCTCTTCCTTCCAGTCTTTTTCTTCTCTTGACTTCATATTGCGATGGGCAACTTTCATAAATTAGGTGCATTACCGCCACTGACATCGTTCGTCTTTCACACCCACTTGGGTATAACCAATGAGGAGATGGGAGAGGCAGGACTTGCGGCGCGATCTGTGTCAGAAATATAACTGATTTCTATTTTAGCCCTTGGCAACGCAGATGCTCAATGGCGCGTGCAATAATTGAATAACATACATTTATTAATCTATTTTGCAACGCTTGCGTGTGGTCTGCCATTTAGTGTTCTTGGGCATAGGGACTATGGTGGTCTGCTTGAAACATGTTGGTATTACGGACTCCGTCCTGGTAATCAGTCTTCCGGAACAGCTGATGCTCTCATGCATGCTTCAGTGTTGCTTTCCTCAAAGTGAGCATAGAAGTAATTTAGCTCGTCTAGTAGGCTCCTGCCACTGGGCAGCTCACGGCTGCCCATTTAACCACTAATGAAATCCCCTCACATTGATCCAAACTAGGTTTTGCTAATCAGGAAACTCTTGGGTATGTTGTGGACTGTCATTATAATTGCTTTACGGGGAACCTGTTAAAATCATGTTTGTAGTATAGCTAGCCACTGAATGGCATTGAATTCAGTCAGCGTGCAGTGAAAGCTATAACTACTTTTGGAGCAAACCAGTGCTCTCAAATCGTATCCTGATGTCAACAGCAGATGAGAGTTGTATTCATAACATTGCTAAATAACTAGTTAATATAACTTTTTTCTCAAAATGTATGTTAAGTGACTAGCTTAGCAACGTTTGGTGGTCAATGAGACAGAGAGCTAGCTAGTAGCTAACCAACTGAACTTGCAAACATTATAACAAAAGTATAATTTCTGATTTAAAAAAATACTCAAACAGGCTCTGCATTTCAGCAATCACAGTAGCAAGTCGTCCTGGTGCACAGTTTAATTATTTAGCTGTTGAATTTTTTTTGTTGCTTTTGCACTCACTGGCTTTCATGTGATATAAACGTGAGCTTGTCCAAGGTGTCAGATTTGATGACAGTTGCTATCCATTGGAGTGCTGCCATTGGTTGCCCAAAATTATGGGGAAGAGCTACATTTTCATTGAATAATGTGATCATAAAAATAGTTTCTTTGCTTTGTTCTGATTGACCAACCTACCGTTTATTTCTGTATTTATCATGTGGCATGAAATAAAACTGGGGGAAATTGGATGTACTGATTGTTTACCCAGTAGATGGGGCTGTTTGGTTTGTTGTGGAGTTTTAGATCATGTTGACCTGTTTACACCTGTCTCTTCCCAGGGTGGTACCAGCTGCTGAGTACAGTTCATGAGCATATCCACTGCCTATACAAGCTGTCCGATGCTGTGTCTATGCTAGACATGCTGCTGTCACTAGCCAATGCATGCACCATCTCAGACTGTTAAGTCAAGCAGGAAAGTGAATAAATGTAATCAATTAAACATTTTTCACCCAACATTTCTGCAATAGATCATAAAAACAGTTGTTCAAATTCATAGACACGCTAACCATATGATCCAGTCAGATTCAAGCTATCCCTGGAGTTGGTTGACCTCAGTCTAGTCAGTATCTGAAGAAACAACCACCCACTCATCCTTCTCACATAGCAGCCAGTCAATGCAGCATGATTGAATAGTGTGTCAGCAGCAGCGCCCTCTCTTCTCCTCTCTGATTGACAAAGAGGCTGCTGTGCTCTGCTGTCTATGTAACATTGGTTGCCCTGTCAGCTTCAGTTGTCTGGGCAGCAGCCCCAATAGCAATGTGGTTGGTAACCACTGGCCCCCCCAGCTGTCTGAAAGGATCTCTGTAGAGACACGTGCTGACTGCCGGCCTTCTCCGTCTCATTCATCTCACTTTCAGATGACCCGAGTTACGTAACCATTACTGTATTTGACCAGACCAATCTCTCTGCATTACACGACAACTGTAGATGTCTGTTTTGACTGCATGTACTGTACGCTAGTAGTGTTTGGAATTCACATGAAATTAGTAATAAAATAACAAACGCAACTGAATTTCATTCACAGCAATTCAACCCAGATGGAACATTTTTTTTACCAACAATGTAATGATCAATTATCAAAGTGTTCTTCCTGAAGTTATCCTGCTCTGTGCCTGCAACGCGTCCTTAGTTCACAGACACACTGGCCATCAAGCAGGGTCATTACCCCATTCTGGATCTTATCACTGGCCAGCAGCCCATGTCCAACAACAGCTACATCTCTGAGGGCAGCAACATTGTCATCATCGCTGGGCTCAACATGAGCGGCAAGTCCACCTACCTCAAACAGGTGGTGCTGTGCCAGATCATGGATCAGATAGGTAGGTGGAGAAACCACACACTTCATTCAAAATGGAACGTTGTTTTATAGTACTTGAATTAACTTAATTTTCAGTGTGCCAGTGTTGTAACCATTCAACAGGCTTACTCACAGGTTATGTATATAATGAGTCTGATTTGTCCTAGGCTCTTTTGTAACTACTTCCGCATTGCTGAACAGATTTTCACCAGAATCGGGGTGGATGACAACTTTAAGACAAACTCCTCAACCTTCATGGTGGAAATGAAGGTGGTACATTTTCAATACATACTGGCCTTTCTGATGCAGGGATATGGTATGGACTTTTACAATCTTGGCAAAATAGTTTTGTTTCATTTTGTCTGGGTATTCCCAAGGTCTCTTATATAATCCATAATGTGAAGTGACAAGTCTCTCATCATAGACGCGCTTGGGCATAGCACCAGTGCTGAGTGGGGCGTCGTCATATGTCACTCTATCTGCAAGTTCCTCGTTAGCCTCAGGGTAGGTACACTGTCCAACCAGCACAGTGCCTCTGTCTGAAACAATAGATGATTAATTGGATTGTTGTGTATGAATCATAGAAGCCTTAATTTTCTTTGACTTCCTGTTACTTGCACTGCTCAGATCAAACTATCATAAGTTAAATGTGTACTCTGCTCTGTTTCCCTGGTGGTCTCAGGTGTTCACTCTGTTTGTCACACACTTCCTGGAGCTACAGTATGTGAGCTGGAGACATTGTACCCCAATGTGGAAAACCAGCACATGGAGGTTCAGCACACCTGCACTGGCAACACGGGTACAGAGAGTGTTGTCTACACTTTCCTGCTGAGCCATGGAAGCTCATATTTCCTAGGGTAAGGAAATATGATTGAACATTCTTAAAGGGGAGCTGAACTTCCTGATTTACCCTCGGTTGCAATTCTCCTCATTAGGAAATGCGACTGAAAACAAGATTTGGGTTTGGAGGCAGGCTTTGACGTGTGTGTGTGTTCGAATGTGGAAAGCGTTTGTACTTTAACTCTGCCAAATACTACACAGTTAGTCACTCACCCTTCTAGAAAACGTGAAACAGCCTAATCAGATCTTGTCTGGAAGTTTCCTAGACTAGCTAGCCAACTTCTTTTGCCAATTAGTTTCAGCCAGCTGTGTGCAACAGTAGAAAAGTTGGCTATCCAATCTGTGGGGCTAGTTAAGGACGGTCAATAAATTACACAATGTAAATTAGACAATATTTTCATGTTGCACACCTTTTAGTTGTCTCATTAAATGCTTTCAACATCGTATATTAATTTCTGTAATTTATAGTTGGTCTAAGTCATTTGGTGCTATTGACATTTAAATATACATTGTGTAATTTACTGAGGTCCCCAACTAGGCCCTTAGGCTTAGGGGATATTGAATGTCAAACCAAATTGGACATGGGCATTACAATTGGGTCTAACCTGTCGTCTTCCTCCTCTGTATCACCTGGCCACCCGGCTCCTGTAAACATCCAGGGACTCCATACTGGACCTTGACAGCCTGCGAATCTATCTAAAGGGCCCGAAAAGACACTATGAAACAGAATAACATGTGTCCATGGAGACAGAGGATGTCAGGTTGGGATGGGTCAATGAAGGAGGTGAGAGGAATTGAGGAAGCTTGTGGATTTAAATTGTTGTTCGCTACAAAAAAGGTTCAATAACAATATCCTATATGATATTAAATTACAAGTTGTTAGGTGTAATATTTAATAAAGAGTTCATTATTAATGTGACATTAAGTTGGACAAGGGACAGGGGCCCAAATGTAAACAGCCATGTAGGTTTAAAACCCCTAGAGCTAGCATGGAAACCCGACATAGTATTTAATTCTACATCGGGCATTAATTAGCATTTGGGTCAGGAAAGTTTCCTCTCATGACCACTACAAGCCAGCATGTTGAATAAAATTGTATTTTAACTTACTTTACCGGTTGTCCATGTGGTTTTTGCAAGTAGGAATGTGTAAGAATAATTACAACTATTCAAAGCGCTGGTTGCATTCAGATTTCTATCACCTCAAGCATCACAAGATGAATACTTGCCGAGCTCGTGCATGTGTTTACATGGTTCTTGGCATTCTTCTGGTGATAGAAATCCGAATGAACTACCAGTGCTTTGAAAAGTTTGTAATTATGCTTTCTGGTGGATATTGTCCCACATTCCTACCCGCAAATAGACCAACCGGCAAAGTAATTTAAAATATAATTTAACACTTTTGCTTGAGGTCTTGAGGAAACTTTCATAATCACTAATTTATGCCCGACATAGAATTAATTAAATTCAATGTCGGGTTTCCAGGCTACCCTGGTGCACCCGGGGTGGTTGTAGTCTAATCGGGTGCATAGAGCAAGAGGCCATGCCTTCTCCACATCCTCTTATCCAGTCCCATCCCTTCATTGAATCATACGCTATGTGCTGAGACAGACCGACCCGCCCCCGCGAAACCGAAACACAAGATACGGGCTTGGGTTGGAGCTGCTCCGGGGAACTCGCCATTTCATTTCAACATTTAGGGAACTTTGGCACTAAGATACAGGTATGTGCATTGCATTTCCTCCTACAACATTTGTTCTTTTTAAACCGATCTAGTCATTCAAGGATTTTCGTAGCTGAAACCGTTATCTGGGCCTGGCACTGCCTGAAAATAGGGACGCGAGAGTGGGTCAGAGATTTCAGAATAGAGGGGGCGCTAGGTCACTTTATAGGCGAGGCCTTTTGTTAGGATTGGCTTCTCAGGTGCTGTACACTGGATTGGGTTTCAGAATAAAGTCAACATTAGCTGTGATTTTCCTTAAACGTTATTTGTAAAATAAAGTATGTGTAGTTTAGACTAGAGCATTTCACCTATTTCAAATATAGAATAGCGTTAGCTGTGTCCGTGCATCTCGAGACGTCTTGTCAGTGAGTGATGAGCCTTTCCGCAAATGTCACGATTCGTAGCTGGCAAGTTAGCTGGGTTGTTGAAGAAAAGCTAGTTAACTAGATAAACGCCCAGACCCCCCCCCCCCCCAAAAAAATTGGCCTACCCCTTTTGTGCCTATAGCTAATATGAGGTAGGCGTCACTGGAAACCCGGAGTGGTTAGCTAACTAGCCACCAACATGTGCGCCCCTTGTCAAATAATGACATTAGCACGGCTTTGTAGCTAGCAGGTTCGTAGCCATCGCGTCAGTACATCTTAACCAGGATAATTTCGCTGTCGTGTCCAACTCAGGTGTACGTTGCTAGCCAAGTTAACGTTAGTTATATAATACATTCGCATTATGATTAGCTAGTCTAGTGTCACTAGTAGTGATTCACGTTAGCTAATAGAGAAATATCTAACCACAGTGCTGCACACTAGCTTACTTAGCTAAATTACGTGCAAGGCCATGACATGTTAGCAAAGACTGAACATTATCGTCTTGAAACGGAACTGATCAGCCTAAGACTAGGCAATACCAGAGTTGTGCTTAGAACGCATGCTACTAGCCTGTACTTAAAACATGCTACGAACATCCCTTGTAGGCAATTTTTAGGTGTAAAGAAATTACTACTTTATCTGTAGAATAGTTTCATTACCTAGCGGTTTACATCATTACAAGCTATGCAACGTTTCAATGGACAGCAGGATGTCTTTTGAATTGTTAGGCTTATCATATGTTCTCTAATAGTGATTGTTCCGAGCCTCACGTAAAGGTACATTTCTGTCCTACCATCTGTAGTAACGTTCGCTGTTGCGATTGAAGAATGAGTGATCCTTGAGGTATGTGTTTAACTTCAGGTATTTTGAAAATGCTCTCTGCATGTCATAACATTTTTACTGTGTTAGCTAAATCCCCCAAGTGCGGTGTAATTTTACAGACAGTGACTTATGACAGGGGCCAACTACAAAATGTAGTGCATAACATTTGGGAAATGCTCACCTTATGTTGCAGCCATTAAGAATTTATACAGTAGACTATACTTCCATATTTCCACCAGTCCTGCCTGCATCACTGACCAAGATGCTGTTTGTATTGTATACAGCCATTCATAGAACCACGTCATCACCCCATTTCACCTTTGAGTGAGGCCTTGTTCTCTTCCTGCATTCTCTGACTATGTAAATATGGGGGAGATGCACAAAATTCTCCCCTCCCACTCCCCCAGTATCTCATCTAAATTTTTCATAAACGGAGACCATTAAAGAGAATAGATAATTTAAACGATTTACAGATTGAGGCATTTAGGACCAACTGCCTTCACCACTCCCCTGCACTTTCGAAGAGGCCAGTGCAAGTATTTGACCTGCTCCTTTTTAAAAGTCATTGGGTAGAGAAATTGTCACTGGTTAGCCTACTCACAGGTAATTTTCCTTACATCAGTAGTGATTGGTCAGTTAGGACAGTGTGCATGGAAACCTCTAGTGAGTCTTATTCCAGATATGGCTTGAGGGGGTAGTTCTATTTGTGTGCACCCACAGGGCTGGCTGCTGAGATACCTTATCAGCCTCTGGCTCCAGAAAGGAGTATTGTGGGATACTGAACTCACCCACGCTAGAGTAAACCTCATGGCTTAACCTGGATACTGAGGGATGTAAAGGCTGGTTCTAATCAATGTCACCGTCTCTCGTGCGGTTACATGATCACCAATGTGGTTATTGTGGAAAGTCGGATGAATATAAGTTAGATTAAAATGTTTACATGCTTTGCAAGAACAATTTCCCCAATCCTGTTTACATGGACATCTGAAATATGCAGAAAACCAGCATTCAAAATGAACGTACTACCTCAGCGAACATTATATTTTTGCAAAACATTTGAGTACAGACATCTAAAGTTTGAAAACCTCTAAGACTCATGCATTCCGCTGTTCCAGACACACTAAAGAGAGGCCTGCCCGGGCGTGGTGCAGATCAAATACACTGCCAATAAGGTTTTTACATGTTCTAATTAGAAAGATTGCTCAGAAAACCAGGTTATAATTGGTGTATGCTTACTTCAATTTTGATCTCACGCAGATTTAAGATAAGCGTAGTAAAGTGACTATTGCATAATCTACCTACTGCCATCAGTTTTAATATCAAATGATTACTGTGCATGTAAACGTAAACAGTATCTGTTGGGTTTATTGAAGTTGTAAATTATGCTTGTTCGAGAATATAGGCCCTAGAGGACCGATACTGTATTTTGATGGATCCCCATTAGCTGTCAAGGCAGCAGCGACTCTTCCTGGGGTCCAGCAACATAAGATTGTTAGTTTAAATACGTGACACTTCATAACACCTTACCCAACAGTGTAATACCTCAGGCCACCGCACATCTACAATACAAAATCCATTTATACATGTGTCTTATATAGACTTGTCCCTTCAGTCCCTGCTGTGCCATAAGTTGTATTTTTAAATTTGATTCTACTACTTCATCAGTTGCCTGATTTAGACTAGAGTTCCATGTAGTACTGTGCGCCTCCCATAGGCTATTCTTAATTTGGGAATTGTGAAGAGACCTTTGGTGGGATGTCTTGTGGGGTATGGATGGGTGTCTGAGCTGTGTGCTAGTGGATTAAAGGACACCCCGGTGCATTCAGCATTTCAACACTTCTTACAAAAACAAGTAATGATAAAGTCACTCTCCTCCACTTTGAGCCATGAGAGATTTACATGCATGTTAATGTTAGCTCTGTGTACATTTAAAAGCCAGCCATGCTGCCCTGTTCTGAGCCAACTGTAATTTGAGGTCCCTCTGTGGCACCTGACCACCTGATTGAACAGTATTCCAGGTGGAACAAAACTAGAGCCTGTAGGACCTGTGTTTTTAGAAAGGCAGAGCAGTGCTTTAATATGGACAGACTTCCCCATCTTAGCTATTGTTGAATCAACATGTTATGACCAGGACAGTTTACAATCCAGAGATACAAAGCAGTTTGTCACTACGTTATTTATTACAAGATTTAGTGAATGTCCCAAATACAATGCTTTTAGTCCTAAATACCTTTATTTAAACAGGTAGGCCAGTTGAGAACAAGTTCTCATTTACAACTGCGACCTGGCCAATATAAAGCAAAGCAGTGTGACAAAGACAGTTACACATGGGATAAACAAATGTACAGTCAATAACAATAGAAAAAACTATGTACAGTGTGTGCAAATGTAAGATTAGGGAGGTAAAGGCAATAAATAGGCCATAGTGGCGAAAAAATTGCAATTTAGCATTAACACTGGAGTGAGATGTGCAAGTAGATACTGTGGTGCAAAAGAACATGGATGAGGTAGTTGGGTAAGCTGCTCTGACAGCTGATTCTTAAAGTTAGTGAGAAGTCTCCAGCGATTTTTGCAATCATTCCAGTCATTGGCAGCAGAGAACTGGAAGGAAAGGCAGGCAAAGTAGGAATAGGCTTTGGGGGTGACCAGTGAAATATACCTGCTGAAGCGTGTGCGTTGCTATGGTGAACAGTGAGCTGAGATAACGTTCTACATTTCTGGAAAGGTGGATTTAAAAAAAAAAAAATAGTAGAAGCCCGGAAATGTTTGGGCACAGACCTGGTTAGTTTGACAGTACACTGCAGGCCATCTCTGCAGTAGATTGCAACTCCACCCGCTTTGGCAGTTCTAGCTTGATTGAAAATGTTGTAGTTGGGGGTGGACATTTCAGAATTTTGTTGCCTTCATAAGCCAGGATTCAGACAGGGCTAGGACATCAGGGTTGGTGGTGTGCTAAAGCTGTGAATAAAACAAACTTAGGGAGGAGGCTTTGATGTTAACATGCATGAAACCAAGGCTTTTACTGTTACAGAAGTCATCAAATGTCATTGTCGGTGAGGTGTGGACATTTTGCAGGTGAAAGATTGTTCATTTGCACAATTTTGTTGCATACTTTTCTGAAGGAAGAGCTGCATGTGTACACGGAGCAGAGGGGAGGAGAAAAACGCTAATAGGAAGAACGGGGGGGGGGGAATGATAGCTGTACAAACTCATCCAGAGCTCCCGACTTCTGGCAGAAAGGCATACGATGATGGAAAACATGAAGTTACACTTGTAGGAAATTCACGTGCACCGCACAGAGACTCGCAGATATAGGACGCTATGGACTCACCGTCTCCCGTTGTGCTATTTGCAAATGTGACTGGTCAACTTCATAATGTCAAATGTGACGGTGAAATAAAGAATACAATCTCCTAATGTATTTCACAAGTTGACTGCAGGTATTAACTAAAAGTAGCTACAAAACATGTATTGAAAAACTTCATACGCCGTACAAATATTTAAGACGCAACATGTCAACTGTTAGTCCCATGTTTTATGAGCTGAAATAAGATCAAGGAAATGTTCCATATGCAAAGCTTCTCAAATTGTGTGCACATGTTTACATCCCTGTTAATGAGCATCTCTCCTTTGCTAAGATACCTGTCAAGTGGATGGATTGTAACATATCAAGAAGCTGATGAAACAGCATGATCATTACACAGGGCACCTTGTGCTGGGGACAATAAAAGGTCAGTTGTCACACAACGCCACAGGTGTCTGAGGGAGCATGCAATCAGCATACTGACTGCAGAAATGCCCAACAGAGCTGTTGCCAGAATTGAATGTTCATTTCTCTACCATAAGCTGTCCCACAGCCCTCACAACCTCAGACCACGTGTATGGTGTTGTGTGGGCGAGCAGTTTATCCGCCGTCATCACCTCATGTTTCAGCATGATAATGCAAGGATCTGTACACAATTCCTGCAAGCTGAAAAATTCCCAGTTCCTGTATACTCACCATACATGTCACCCATATTTGGGATGCTCTGGATCAACGTGTGCCAGTTCCCACCAATAACCAGCAACATTTCAGACTACAATCAACAGCCTAATCAAATATTCAAAGGAGATGTGGCACTCCATCAGGCAAATGGTCACACCAGATACTGACTTTCTGATCCACGGCACTTTTTTATTAACTTCTTGACGCACCCATCCCTTTAGCGGGATCATTTATCAACACCCGCTGAATTCAAATTAAATTACTAAAAATACTTCATTTTCATGAAATCACAATTGCAATATAGAAAAACACAGCGTAGCTCATTGTTAGTCCACCTGGCGTGTCAGATTTCAATACAGATTTTTTGCCGAAAGCATAACAAGTGTTTAAGTAAGAACATCTTTCAGTAGACAAACTATTAAACACTAGCAGCCAAGTCGATTGGTCACGAAAGTCAGAAATGCAATAGATTAAATCGCTTACCTTTGATCTTCGGATGTTTGCACTCACGAGACTCCCAGTTACACAAATTCCTTTTGTTCCATAAAGATTATTTTTATATCCAAAATACCTCCATTTGTTTGGCGCGTTTTGTTCAGAAATCCACAGGCTCGAGCGGTCACGACATCGCAGACGAATTCCAAAAAGTATCCGTAATGTCCACAGAAACATGTCAAACGTTTTTATAATCAATCCTCAGGTTGTTTTTAAAATATATAATCGATAATATATCAACCGGAACTGTCGCTTTTTCAATAGGAGAGGGAGAGACAATGGCTGCCCCACTGTGGCGCAAGCGAAACTCTGCGAACACCCAGCTATCCACTGACGCGATATCTTTCTCACGCATTTTTCAAAATAAAAGCCTGAAACTGTGTCTAAAGACTAACACCTTGAGGAAGCCATAGGAAAAGGAATCAGATTGATATCCCTTTAAAAATGGAGGCAAGGCATCCAATGGACAAAGCTTTCAGGAGAAACAGCACTTCCTGGTTTGATTTTCCTCAGGTTTTCACCTGCAATATCAGTTCTGTTATACTCAGACTATTTTGACAGTTTTTGGAAACTTTAGAGTTTTCGATCCTAAATCTGACAATTATATGCATTTTCTAGTTTCTGGGCCTGAGAAATAAGCAGTTTCAAATGGGTACGTTTTTTAGACAAAAACAAAAATCCTGCCCCCTACACTCAAGTTAAAGGTATCTGTGACCAACATCTGTCTGTTTAACCAGTCATGTGAAATCCATAGATGAGGTTATAAGGAATTTATTTCAATTGACTTATTTCCTTTAATATTTGAAATGGTTGCATTTATATTCAGTAAATAGTTGACTTTGTCTAATGAAAAGGTATTAACTAATCCGTGTCTTTTCCAAATACCCCGGTATACCGCCCAAGCCTAGTTACTAAACATAGATGGTACTAACAAATGACAAGCTACAGGTCAGGTGTAGTGCCCTGAAAGGTTGTTTCGCCACGTTGACAATTTATCATGGGGGTTCCTGAGGCCTGTCCCTGCCAAAACAGGAGGTCCGGGGAATGGTCCAAGAGAGCTTTGTCTTCAGGCTCATTTCCATGCGTGGATATGGCTCCTGCTGCAATGGGAAATGTTTGCACCCTCCAGTCTGAGGCATAGTCAGGGCAGAAAGCAATCAGGCATGTATGACGCAACTCACCCACCGCAATCCTGTCCACACTGCCTAGTGTTCTATTCTGCTTAAGAGGTCTTAACTTTCACATCTCCAATTGTCCCAACTAGTGTTTTCTGCTCTTGCAGGACAAGACTGAAATAACTGAGGGTGGGTGCTCTGGTTTGGTGCTGAGAGTTAACACAAGACAGTGCCAGAGCACAAAACAAGACATGCTAATCAAAAAAGGCCATTGTCAAGATCTATAGAACTCAGAATATAAGAAAAGGAAGTAGTCTAAGTAAAGTGTCACTCTGGCAATAAACCTACAAAGTTAATGTTATACATGTTAAAAATAATAATAATAATAAAATTTAAAAAACACCTACTTCAGCACCCAGTACACACAACAAAGGACTTAAGCCACCACAAACAATGAGGTAAAAAAAAAAAACAGCTGCTTATATAGGTGAGGAAGGGAGAGGAATGCTGATTATCAGAGTAAGTTCAGGTGTGGTGAGTTGGCAGGAGAAGGGGTGTGTCCAGAGGGTAATTAGGGAATTGGTGAGGTGGCACTCTCCTTCAGGGGGTTGACGTTAATATATAGAACTCTTAAATATTGGCATGAATTCACCTTTAACCACAACAACCACGCAAAATGTAGCTCATGGGCAATTCCATGGTAATGGAGACTCAGATTTTTCACTTTAAAATCTATACCAAACAAAAGCCATTGATTTCAAAGTTTAACAATCCATTGAACTCTGCGCAAGGACTACTTAACAATTTCCACAGAATTTTACAAAAACACATTTACAAGAAGAACTGTGCAGATGAAATGTTGTGTTACTGTAAACGTTGTTTGTTTTCTTTCTGTGTAAATTGTCAAGTAGTCATTGTGCATAGAGTTGAATGGTTTGTTAAACTTTGAAATCAATGATTTTTGTTTGGCACACATTCTAAGTGAAAGATTCTCCACGGTAAATCTGTTACTGTGGAATTGCCCCCATATGCATTCGTGCTCTGTGAGAACTCACTTGAATACAATTTATTTCTACTTGGAGAAGTTTTGTAATTGGAAATGGTCTGAAGCAATCTCTCAGAATGAGGAACAAGTGAATGATAAGTTAGCCTTACATGATGACAGTTGTTGGATATATATCTATCTGGCTGCTTGCTGGAGTATGTGTGTGTTTGTTTGTGCATGAGTCGGTGTGTGTGTGTGTGTGTCAGGTGTGAAATAATGGGAAAGGTTTTACAGGCCTAGGTGAAACTGACTGCTGCACCTCAAGCCCATCAGGCCCAGAGAAGCACTGCAGCGGGATGTTATTCTTAATGTATTATCATGGGTAATCTGCTTAATCCAAATTAGGGCCTAACTAAGAGGCCCAGCATAGGAGATGTGCTAGCTAGACAGAGGGGGCTGAGTCCTGTGCTATTGCTGACACCAATCTGAATCCAGAGCAAGCGGGTATTGTCCTGTCAGCCACGGTTGGCGCAACTGTTTGTATTGTTGACAACAATAGTACACTTCAAACTAGACCATGCCCCAGGGCTGAAATGTTTTAATTTCCACTCGGTGTACAAATAAAGTGATGCCTGACTAAGTAAAACAATCTCTGTTCAGGTGGTTGTTGGACAGGCATTTTTTTCTACTAATGTTATTTGGCAATGTAATGATCCTCGCGGTGAGTTTTACCACTATATTGTCTTCCACTATTGTGGTTTCTTGAAACTAATAGAGCCTACTATGTTTGCATTGATACTTGGTCTCCTTCCTCATCTCGTTTTCTACCACAGACTACCATATCCTGTTTTAAAGGCACCTAAATCTTGTATCTTGCCCATTGACCTTTTGAATGGCAAAAATACATTGCATTTGGAAAGTATTCAGACCCCTTCCCCTTTTCCATTTTTTTTTACGTTGCAGCCTTATTCTAAAATGGATTAAAAATAAATTTAAAAATCCTCACCAATCTACACACAATACCCCATAATGACAAAGTGAAAGCAGGTTTTTAGAAAGTTGTGCAAATGTACTAAAAATAAACAGATACCTTATTTACACAAGGTTTCAGACCCTTTGTTGTGAGACTCGAAATTGAGCTCAGGTTCATCCTGTTCCCATTGATCATCCTTGAGATGGACTCCAATCAAGTTGTAGAAACACCTGTGGAAAATTCAATTGATTGGACATAATTTGGAAAGACACACACCTGTCTATATAAGGTCTCATAGTTGGCAGTGCATCTCAGAGCAAAAACCAAGCAATGAGGTTGACGGAATTGTCCGTAGAGCACCGAGACAGGATTGTGTGGAGGCACAGATCTGGGGAAGGGTACCAAAAATTGTCTGCAGCATTGAAGGTCCCCAAGAACACAGTGGCCTCCATTCTTAACCACCCCGACTTCCTAGAGCTGGCCAAACTGAGCAATCGGGGGGGAAAAGGCCCTTGGTCAGGGAGATGACCAAGAACCCGATGGTCACTCTGACAGAGCTTCAGAGTTCCTCTGTGGAGATGGGAGAACCTTCCAGAAGGACAACCATTTCTGCAGCACTCCACCACCAATCAGGCCTTTATGCTAGAGTGGCCAGACGGAAGCCACTCCTCAGTAAAATGCACATGAAATCCTGCTTAGAGTTTGTCAAAATGCACCTAAAGGACTCTGACCATAATAAACAAGATTGAACTCTTTGGCCTGAATGCTAAGAGGAGGAAACCTGGCACCATTCCTACGATGAAGCATTGTGGTGGCAACATCATGCTGTGGGTATATTTTTCTGCAGCAGTGTCTGGGAGACTAGTCACAATCAAGGGAAACATGAACAGAAGAAAGTATAGAAAGATCCTTGATGAAAACCTGCTCCAGAATGCTCAGGGCCTCAGACTGGGGACGAAGGTTCACCTTCCAACAGGAAAACAACCCTAAACACACAGCCACGACAATGCAGGAGTGGCTTCAGGACGAGTCTCAGTGGCTCAGCCGGAGCCAGGACTTGAGCATCTCTGGAGAGATCTGAAAACAACTGTGCAGCGACGCTCCCCATCCAACCTGACAGAGCTTGAGAGGATCTGCAGAGAAGAATGAGAGAAACTCCCCAAATGCCAAGCTTGTAGCGTCATACCCAAGAAGACTCGAGGCTGTAGTCACTGCCAAGGATGCTTCAACAAAGTACTGAGTGAAGGGTCTGAATACAAATCAAAGTCAGAGAGGCTGCAACCTACATTGAGACCCAATCCCTTGCTACTTTAATAAATGGATCACTAGTTACTTTAAACAGTGCCAATTTGAAATAATCCTTACATATCTTACATTACTCATATCACATGTATACTACCGTTCAAAAGTTTGGGGTCACTTAGAAATGTCCTTGTTTTTGAAAGAAAAGTCCAGTGTCTGTGTTCTCTAGCCAAACATAATATTTTAATTTTATTGACCAGTCTGAGATATGGCTTTTTCTTTGCAACTCTGCCTAGAAGGCCAGCATCCTGGAGTCGCCTCTTCACTGTTGACGTCGAGACTGGTGTTTTGCAGGTACTATTTAATGAAGCTGCCAGTTGAGGACTTGAGGCGTCTGTTTCTCAAACTAGAAACTAATGTACCCTTCCTCTTGCTCAGTTGTGCAAGGCTTAAATCTTTCTTTACCCGTCTCCTCCCCTTCATCTACACTGACCACATTACATGGACACCAATATCCCGTTATTATTCGGGATACTCAAGTATTCTGTTTTTGAGTTGACACATATCCCGAAAATGCTTCTATTATGAGAAACCCGGATAAGATGCCTGGGAAATGCTAATCTAAGACTGGATACTGTGCATGTAAGCAACTTATCCTGTTTTACTGCTGTTTTTTGCAGTCTGGTCAGTTTTGCATATCATGGGTGATTTTATGTTTTCATTTTATTGTCAAACAAATTACTTCAAAAAGTAGACTATATGCTCAGTTCGATCCACCATAATTTTGCCTACTATAATGGGTGGCAGGGTAGCCTAGTGGTTAGAAAGTTGGACTAGTAAATTCAAACCCCCGAGCTGACAAGGTACAAATCTGTCGTTCTGCCCCTGAACAGGCAGTTAACCCACTGTTCCTAGGCCGTCATTGAAAATAAGAATTTGTTCTTAACTGACTTGCCTAGTTAAATAAAGGTAAAAATAAAATATATATATCATTTTATTTTTTACTGCAGGCCACTTTCATCACCTAATTTAGACATTTCTGCTTTGGTAGGCGATATTATAATTCACAACATTTGGTAGCCATTTGTCAACATTAGTTTGATACATGTAGCTTCTTTTCTGCCACAACTTGTTGCCTCAGAAGTCTAAATAGAGTAGTGCTCAACGAAATATTGTCTTACATAACTAGATTACTAATGCATGCATTCTATCTAATGCTTTGTTTAGTGACCGGGGAGAAAACAGTGGAAAGATTAGTCCTGTGCAAAATGTCCAAATGTCATCAGCTTGACCGGTTTTAAGGAAATGAAAAGTCCACATGTTTCTGTTAAGACTTCGGTTTGTCTTGGGTGCATATTTTATGTGGTTGAAATACTATCTACTTGCATAACACCCGTGTCAAAAGAACACATTACATAGCTTTCACATTTTCTCAAGAAATGCTGAAAGGAAGAAATCCTATTTCTCCACTCTTGTTCCCGAGACAAAATTAACATTTGTTGTATAATTTCACTGCAAGAAATGAATAATTCTGCAGGAGTTAATATTATATTACGCTACATGTGAGAGAGGTTAAAGGCCGACACTCAGTGTGCCTATTTCAAATACTATTTTACCCATATACTTAAATTAGGTATATTGTGTTTATTCATGGCTACAAGGATACTCGTGAGTGGGATAAGACCTTAAGTGGGATATGAGCCACTATGCGGAATACTGTGCGCATGTAAACATGGTCACTGATTGAATTGGATTTAACAAGGACATTAAGGGATCATAGCTTTCACCTGGTCCGTCTGTCATGGGAAGAGCAGAGCTGTGTTTGAATGCTCATACTAACTCTACTATTTGTGACGTAAATGTAGTATGCTTACTGGTCATAGTATGGATCTAGTTAGAATGCCAAACGTTCCGGGATGTCGTACTACATTCGCCAAAATACGAAGTATACAAGCAGTGGACACTATTTCCGTGATTTTAGGGCCCATAATGCAATTGATCAGAAAATGGGCGTGGCTTCACAATGTTTTCAGATTTTGGGGGGGGGGGGGGGTATTTTATTAGGATCCCCATTAGCTTTTGGCTACTCTTCCTGGGGTCCACACAAAACATAATACAGAATGACATAATACTGAACATCAATAGACAAGACCAGCTCAGACAGAACTACATACATTGCAGAAAACGGTGGAAATATGCAGCCGAAGTCCAACAAAAGCGGATACAAATTCATTGCTTTAACTAATTATGACAAATGTTAAAATGTTGAGCAATGTAATAAAGTAATGACTTTTCAAATAAGTTACCTTAGACGCTATGTCGGCTGACAATTTGTTAGCTACACTATCCTTACGAACCGCATAGAATATCATTACAGCAGTATGTACCACCGGTATGTTAGCTAGCTGCCTAACGTTAGTTGGCTATTAATACATCGAACTTGCCTGTATATTAACTATATGCTATCTAACTAACTAACCAACGTTTATTGACTTGATTATTCCCGTCATAATTAGCTTAGCTAAGTAGTATAGTCGTGCGTTAGCAATGGACATTCGGGTGCGTAAATTTGCTCTGGCTATCTACTCCGATTTCAGCTCACTCTTATCTGAGTGTACCAGAGACCAGAATAACTGATGAATCTACGAACGCTCAACACCTGTTGAATATGGTAGTAAACGTCGGCAAAAAAAGCATCATTAAATTGTTGCCAGCAGCACAGTCACCAACGCTCTGAATAACATGAAAACAGCTTAACCGACTGCTGCTTATTTGTTGTTCTTATCTCTTACTTTCTTTGTTGGTATTTTCTTAAAACTGCATTGTTGGTTAAGGGCTTGTAAGTAAGCATTTCACTGTAAGGTCTACCAACTCCTTTTGTATTCAGTGCATGTGACAAATACAAATGTTTTTGATTTGTCAGAGTGAGGTGTTCTCTCATTTGTGTCTGGTAGTAGCAAACCAGTTAGCTTGGGTGATTGACTGCCGTTGTATGGTTAGAACGCTCAGATCAACCCTACTCCTCGGCCAGAGCGTTCAGTGTGCGCTCTGAGAGCGAAATGCTCTGAAGTAACAAACGGACAATCTGACAAAGCTTTTAATTTACTAATGCCCAGAGCACACTGAGCACTCTCTGGCACTCCGGATTGAATTTAAGAATGCACCCGAAGTCGTAAAATGTATAGCTAGTAATTTGTTATGCTAGCAAAAGGTTGCATAGCAACAGCATCAACTTCTGGTAGACAGGCGAGCACTAGTACACACAACTGAAAGGATACCGTTCTTTTACAGTATACTAAAATGAACTAATAGTATGTAGTATATACTCATTAAGTATGTAGTATACAGTATGTTAGTATGGGTATTCAAACACCGCTCAGGTGTTTCTAATGTTTTGTACACTGTTTATGTCCAGCATCCTGTGTAAATGCTAAGGGACATGCGTAGGCTTTACCTTGCTTGACAACAACATATTGCTGTGTCTTGGGCCTGCCAGGAGAAGAGAATTTTCACCTCTCAACAGGCTGGTGCAAAACTGCAGCTGCAGCACTGGGACAATATTTACACGTTGGTGTATTTTTGCCCCTTGCAAAGCCTTCCTCAATTGAGTTTAGAGTGTCATGTCACCCTCGAGGTGCAATCCATCAGGGTGTCCATTTTGTTTCTTTCATCTAGCTAATACACACACTATGGACATGATAAAAGGTAGACAGATTAATTCAGTGCATATTGTTTCTCGTATGTACATTGTTTGTAAGGGTTACCAACTTTAGTAGCTAGTCTACCGTGTTTGTATGTAAAGAAAGTATTAGGCTGTAGGCTAGGACAGTGTACTCTACTAGTCTAATAGACCCTATCACAGAGATGAGAGAACTATGGGTGAGGGAAGACACAAAGGTGTCCTCTGTACATGCTAATTACCCCTCCCTACACACACACATTCCCTCTGCACAGGGCTGTCTCCCTCTGACTGCAGATAACCTCCAGGAGTTGTCATATTTCTTACCAATAAATGTATGCAGTGTGGAAAAGGCATTAGCATTTTTGCTGTAGTATATCAAACCCATAACGTATTGAGGAAGTGTCAGCAGCAGCGCCAGCGTCCTCTTATTAGGGAGGCACTGGGAGAGGTGGAATGTGTTCTGGCACCACAGCTATTCGTGTCAGACTGATCTGGAATGTCTGGAAGCGCCTGTAGCTGTTCATCTTGTAAATCATGTTACCCCATTTCCCCTTTCACTGGGCTGCCCTGGCATGGATGGGGCTGTGCCAGTGTCTGACTGGCCTTGAAGTTTGGAATTGACCTAGTCCGTGTGAGAATCAACTTTTTCATCTAAAATATGTGGCAACAAAGAAGAGGTATAGGACATTTAGAAATGAACTGATCAGCTATTTTGCTATGCATTATTTGCAGCTATGAAGCATTTGTTAAATGTCTTATGTTGACAGTTGGCTTATCATGTGCATGATACTCATGACTCATTCTTGCTCTGTCTCTCTTCAGAATGGCGCTGGACATCTATGACTCTCAGTACTTAGTGATCCTGGCCCCATCCCTGGTCATTGCCCTCATCTTCCTCTTCTTCTGGCTCTTCATGAAGGAGACCTCTTATGATGAGGTGCTAGCCAGGCAGAAACGAGATCTCAAGCTGCCACCCTCCAAACCAGACACTCGCAAGAAGAATGACAAGAAAAAGAGCAAGAAGAAGGAGAGCAGTAGCGGAGGAGGTGGTGGGGGAGGAGGAGAGTCAGAGGAAGACCTGCGGGACTTTGACATGGCTGATGCCGTGAGCAGCTCCACCGCTGAGGAGGAGGAGCCTACCCCTATGGCCCCGCCCACCCCGGTTCCTGTCCCTGTGGCAGCGCCAGCCGAGGCCCCTGTAGGTGTGAGGGAGAGGAAGAAGAAGGAGAAGAAAGCTGCCAAAGCTGCAGCTGCTCCCCCTGCCGAGGAACCTGAGGTGAACGGCTCCAAGCCAGCTGGCCGCAAAGCAGAGCCCCCTGCCCCAGTGGCTAAACCCAGTCCCCCCTCACCCCAGCTTGACCACCAGTCTCAGCCCCCATGCCAGGCCCAGACCCCACCCCAGCCCTCTGGCAAGAAGAAGAAGGAGAAGAAGCAGAAGACAGAGTCTGGTGAGTAGAAGGCCAGAGTGGCTTTAGTAGGATGAGGATGTGTGGTGCCCGGGGCACTTGCCTGTGTCTGCAAACGGGGCTAGCATCTTCCCTGAGGCCACTCATTAGTGTCTATCCTCCCAAATCAAATCTGATTATTTAAAGCACTGTATGAGTAGGGAGCGGGAGGGAGTTTGTTAAAATGGCCATAACCTCAAAATACCTTCTACACAAATGTGTCTATCATAGTGGCATCCTTTTTCCTCGTATCTCCTAAACCTAATTGTCCTCTTGTTCGTTCCTGTCTAGTGGAGGAAGAGATTAAGGTGGAGAAGGCTCCAGCTCCAGTCAAAAAGGAGGCTCCAGTGCTGGTGGAAACCAAAGCACAGGATGGTCCTGCCCCCCCAGACACCACCACAACCAGTGGCAAGAAAAGAAACTCTGCCAAGAAGCAGAAGACTGAGCATGGTAAGGATGATGAATACTTACTGTAGTGTAATCAAAGTCAGAACAGGTTCAGAGACATTGTTTGACGCTGCTAGCAAAAAGCAGAATATATCTAAATCTGCCTTTTTTTGAAAATGAAATCCTTGGGCCAACAATATCTTGATTTATGTGTCTGGCACCAAATATGACCATGTGCTTCTGTCTCCCCCAGCCCCAGTGGATGATGTCCAGGCTGACTCTGCGACTTCTGCCAACCACAATGATGACGCGCCCTCCAAGGGGAGTGGCAAGAAACAGAAGAACGAGGCCAACAAAGGTGCGAAACCTACGCTCTAACATATAGCTGCTATACCATGTTTATACAACGGGTGTGTCTAATCCTGAATGCTGATTGGTTAAAACTTCATTCCGGCCAGTGTCTATTCCGCAAGTTACCACTGGCTAAATTTATGATGTTAAAATGGCTATTTACTGTGTTCCATCTGACTGCGCAATCCACTGTCTCATCAGCCCAGCCAGGCAATTTATCAACTTGATCTCCACTATAAAAAGCATCTAGACATTATCTCACATTTCTTTTAGACTAACATTTAGTTTTCAACAGCAGAGATTTGTATAAACCTTGCTGTCTGTCTCTCTGACATTTGCAACATTGTTTCAATATTCAAATTCGATCTCCAGCCGTAATGTTGTGAACGTGTCAGGAGTCGGGATGAGACAGACAGCCAGGCAGCTTTTCTCAGCCAGTCGGAATCATGAATCAGCTTCATTTTTATGGATATACAAATAACTATCAATGGAAAACAGGTCAAACGAAACAAGGTGCAGCTAGTTTGCCATCTTTCCAGCTTCAGTTGGAAGTGATTGTGTTACCTGGGTTGTTGGCTGTCTCCTCTGAACAACGGTGTCCTGACGAGAGAGCACATTTTCTATGCCAGGCGAAATTGTGCATTTGTGCTTTTGTTATGGCTGTATCCAAATAAATGTCACTTATTAAACGAACGCAAATGCAGCTACTTTGCTGTTATTCTGGCTGCACTATTTGATGTGACTGTAAGTTAGCCATAGTTGGCTAGCTAGCAAGCAATGTATAAGAACGTTGCCAGCCTGTATGGCAATGGAGCATTTTGAATGAACGACTGGGTCACGTCCATAGACAGAACAAAAAGACTGAACGACTGGGTCGTGTCTCTAGCAACCGAACCAATAGAACGAACGATCAGCCGGCTTGGGTACCAACCCTAGATTTGTGTCCGGACTATATCTTGTGGAAGGATGAAATAGTATGAATAAACAACACCCGTGCCAATATATCCTCCAAACACCGGCTTCTCTGGCATTATAACTTAATTAAAGCTGACATATGAACAGTGATATTTTATAAATGTATTTACACTGCACTAATTTATTCAACACATCAGCTAACATACAACACATACTATAATTCATCCTCTACCTGTATGTGTGTATATTTGCAGAGAATTCTGAGGTGAAGCTGAAGGAGCTGCTAGTGGGCCTGGGCAGTCTGGCCCTGTCACAGGCAGAGGCTGTGAGTGTGGTTACTGTGCTTAAAGAAAAGAACCCGTCTGCCCTGGACGCTTGGCAGAAGTCTGCAGTGAAGACTGACCCCTCATCCCTGGAGAGAGAGAGGCTCCTCACCACTCTGCAGGAGGAGGCCTCCATCGCCAAGGACAAGGTCCAGCAGCTCAGCAAGGTACAGCTGTACACACTCATAAGATAACCCTAAGATACCGGTACAATAATGCATATCCATTGACTACATCACTGGTTGACTACCTGTGGCTTGGTGACATTTCACTGCTGCTGTTTCTCCCTTTCCTCTGTTAGGAGCTGCAGCAGGAGAAGCAGAAGACTGTGAGAGCGGAGGCAGTTCTGAGGGACCAGCGTGGGGCAATGGAGAAGGAGCTGAATGTCGTGCAGGCTAAAGCCCAGGGAGAGCTTCAGGGCATGCAGATGAAGGTGAGCACCATCCACCACTGATACAACCTTTACCTTAACAGGCCAAACCTCAACTACCATCACCATCACCCTTTTACTGTCATGCTTCATACTCAGACATCAGTCCTAAGGCAGTATACAGAGTACTGTTTCTGATGCTGTATGTTAGGTGGTTAGAGCAACAGGTAGCCTAGTAGTTAGAGTGTTGGGCCTAGTAGTTAGAGTGTTGGGCCAGTAACCGAAAGGTTGCTAGATCAAATCCCCGAGCTGACAAGGTAAAAATCTGTCGTTCTGCCCCTGAACAATGCAGTTAACCCACTGTTCCTAGGCCGTCATTGTAAATAAGAATTTGTTCTTAACTGACTTGCCTAGTTATGTTAAATTGACTCCCAGTGATTTGTACTGTGTAGTTCCAGAAGCTGAGGGAGCAGCTGGAGGGTCAGATTGCCAGGCTGCAGCAGGAGAACGGCATCCTGAGAGACGCAGTCAGCTCTGCCACCAACCAGATGGAGAGCAAGTGAGAGCCACTTCCCAGCCCTCCTAGTTTGTAAAATGTTAAGGTCTTCGTTGTCCCCCACGTTCGTACGTTAGTCGCACACATACCTCGGACAGCACTGGCTTAATTCTGACTAAACTTGGGTGAATGATGCGTCTTGCCAAAGAGATCCTGCATTTACAAAAGTACACTGATTGGCCAGATGGTGGTGCTATAACAAAAGATTGAAAATGCTAACTTTGAAAGGTCACGCTGCTCACCCCATTTGACCTAGAGTCATGAAATTTGGTGCATAGGTCCCTCTACTCACAGGGAGCAATTTTGCCGTTAAGAATTTTCGGCCATTTAGAATTTTGTGGAAAACACTTAAAACGCTACTCTTCTGGCACTGAAGGACTGAACTGCGTGAATCTTGGTATCAAATTTTATTAGTCACATGCACTGCACAAAAGTTGTAGATCTTACAGTGAAATTGACTTAAAAGCCCCTAACCAACAATGCAGTTTAAAAAATAAGAATAAGAAATAAAAGTAACAAGTCGTTAAAGAGCAGCAGTAAAATAACAGCAAGACTATACAGGGGAGGGGGTACCAGTACAGAGTCCATGTGTGTGTGTGTGTGTGGGGGGGGGCACCGGTTAGTCTAGGTAATAGGTACATGTCGGTAGAGTTATTAAAGTAACTTCATAGATAATATCAGAGAGTAGCAGCGGCGTAAAAGGGGGGGCAATGCAAATAGTCTGGGTAGCCATTTAATTAGATGTTCAGGAGTCTTATGGCTTGGGGGTAGAAGCTGTTTAGAAGGATTTTGGACCTAGACCTGGCGCTCCCATACCACTTGCCATGTGGCAACAGAGAGAACAGTCTATGACTAGGGTGGCTGGAGTCTTTGACAATTTTTAGGGCCTTCCTCTGAAGGCATCACTGCCATACCAGGCAATCGGATGCTCTCGATGGAGCAGCTGTAGAACCTTTTGAGGATCTGAGGACCCATGCCAAATCTTTTCAGTCTCCTGAGGGGGAATAGGTTTTGTCGTGCCCTCTTCACGACTGTCTTGGTGTGCTTGGACCATGTTAGTTTCTTGGTGATGTGGACACAAAGGTACTTGAAGCGCTCAACCTGCTCCACTACAGCCCCGTCGATGAGAATGGGGGCGTGCTCGGTCCTCCTTTTCCTGTAGTCCACAATCATCTCCTTTGTTTTGATCACGTTGAGGGAGAGTCTCATCGGTGATCAGGCCTACCACTGTTGTGGCATCGGCAAACTTAATGAAGGTGTTGGAGTCGTGCCTGGCTGTGCAGTCATGGGTGAACAGGGAGTACAGGAGGGGATTGAGCACGCACCGCTAAGGGGCCCCTGTGTTGAGTATCAGCATGGCGGATGTGCTGTTACCTATCCTTACCACCTGGGGGCGACCTGTCAGGAAGTCTAGGATCCAGTTGCAGAGGGAGGTGTTTATTCCCAGGGACCTTAGCTAATTGATGAGCTTTGAGGGCAATATGGTGTTGAACGCTGAGCTGTAGTCAATGAATAGGATTCTTAAAAGGTGTCCAGGTCTTACTCACATCGGCTGCGGAGAGCCTGATCACGCAGTCGTCCAGAACAGCTGGTGCTCTCATGCATGTTTCAGTGTTTTTTCCTCGAAGCGAAGATAAATTACTTCTAACTCGTCTGGTAGGCTTGTGTCACTGGGCAGCTCTCGGCTGTGCTTCACTTTATAGTCTGTAATGGTTTGCAAGCCCTGCCACCTCCGACGGGCATCGGAGCCGGTGTAGTACGATTCGATCTTAGTCCTGTGTTGACACTTTGCCTGTTTGATGGTTTGTCAGAGAGCATAGTGGGATTTCTTATCAGCTTCCGGGTTAGAGTCCCGTTCCTTGAAAGTGGCAGCTCTAGCCTTTAGCTCAGTGCGGATGTTGCCTGTAATCCATGGCTTCTGGTTGGGGTATGTACGTACGGTCACTGTGGGGACGACATCATCAATGCACTTATTGATGAAGCCAGTGACTGATGTAGCGTACTCCTCAATGCCATTTGAAGAATCCCAGAACATATTCCAGTTTGTGCTAACAAAACAATCCTGTAGCTTAGCATCTGCTTCATCTGCCCACTTTTTTATTGACCGAAATCAGGAGGTTAGAATTATGGTCATTATTTGCCAAATGGAGGGTGAGGGAGAGCTTTGTACGCGTCTCTGTGTGTGGAGGAAAGGTGGTCTAGAGTTTTTTTTTTTCTCCCTCTGGTTGCACATTAAACATCCTGATTTGGAATTTGGTGAAACAGATTTAAGTTTCCCTGCATTAAAGTCCCCGGCCACTAGGAGTGCCGCTTCTGGATGAGCATTTTCCTGTTTGCTTATGGCGATATACAGCTCATCGAGTGCGGTCTTAGTGCCAGCATCGGTCTGTGGTGGTATATAGACATCTATGAAAACTCTCTAGGTAAATGGTGTGGTCTACAGCTTATCATGAGATACTCTACCTCTGGCGAGCAAAACCTAGAGACTTTCTTAGATATCATGCACCAGCTGTTTTTTTACATGTATGCATAGTCCTCCACCCCTTGTCTTACCAGACACTGCTGTTCAATCCTGCCGATACAGAGAAGAAACCAGCCTGCTGTATTTTGATAAGGCCGTTGTTCAGCCACGACTCCGTGAAGCATAAGATATTACAGTTTTTAATGCTAATGAATGCTTATTTCTAATGAATGCACGTTAGTTAGTAGAACGGAAGGCAGGTGGGGTTTATTCGATCGCCTACGAATTCTCAGAAGGCAGCCCGGCCTCCGTCCTTTTTTTTTCTTCACACAAATGACAGGGATTTGGGCGTGTTCCCGGGAAAGCAGTATGTCCTTCACGTCAGGCTCGTCGGGACTCGTTGAAGGAAAAAAAGCTTCTGCCAGTTCATTGTGAGTAATCGCTGTTCTGATGTCCAGAAGTTATTTTTGGTCATAAGAGACGGTAGCAGCAACATTATGTACAAAATATGTTTTTAAAACGTCTTCACCGGCGCCGTCTTGAATCACATATGTGGTATCTATGGACAAAGGTCTCTCAACACAATATTTTCCAGACTAGTACCTAAAACAATATTGACCAATAAAACTTTGCCGTGGGCGTGGTCTGGCACATAAATGCATAAATGGATATTCATATTGTAACAACATTTGATACATATGTTGTAAACAGTGTCAAGACTAAACATATGCAACAGTTATATTGACCTCACGGTGACGCTATAACGGGCACATGTTTATCTCTTTGATCTGTTTGACTCAGTGATGAAATTTGGCACCCATGCTCAGGGATATGAGTCTATCTAACCCACGTGATATCTGACACCACTGGCCCACTTTCTATGAAACTTGGGTGAATAATGCGTCTTTCCGTAGAGATGAACCATTTGCTAAATTACACTGATTGGCCCAAGGGGGACGCTGTAGTAGTCAACTGTACGTAGTCAGCTGTTTGTTCACTCGCACACCCGCCCAAAATTGCTAATAACCCATCAGCAACCGCCCGACTATATGTGATAAAGTGAAAATCTGAGGCCTGCAACCAACCCTAACCCGCTAATATAGAAAATGCGTTGTAGGCTAAAGTCAGAGGGCGGAATATATTTTTTTGACGGGGTACAGGATTTTTTTTGCCTGATTTTTAGATATGTTTCTGCTTATAATTTCCAACATTTTTGTAAGCTATTTTTTTATTCAACTTGTCTAGTTAGATGTATGCAGCTTCTCTTCTGTCATTATATGTTGCCATAGAAGCCTAAATAAACCCTTGCTCACCAGAATGTCATAAATCGATTGAAGCATTCATTCTATCTAGTTGACATCGGTAAAGTTTTCTGTATTCTCTGCTTCTTTCGCGGAGCAAAGACGTTTAAGGACCGGGGAGAAAATGCAATAACAAAAACAAAACTGCAAAGATTTTCAGTGCAAAATGTACCAAATGACATCAGTTTGACTGGTTGTAAGGAAATAGAAAGCTGTGAAAACGACCCAACGTGTTTCTGATACGATTTTAGCTTGGCTTCGATGCATATTTCATGTGGTTGAAATACTGTCAGCTTTTATGATGCTAATAAAGATGGCACCTCTACAGATGGTATCTAACTGAGCATTCGCATTCTCTCAAGATGCTGAAATAAATAAATCATATTCCTCCACTCCTGTTCCCAAGTCCAAATTTTGCCTACATTTGGTGTATCATTTTACTCCCAAGAAATGCTTCATTCTGCAGGAGTTAATATTAAGGCTGTGAAAGAGGTTATTGACCTACAGTGTGTCCAGATTTCAGTTTCCATTTAACCCATCTTAACAGTAGGACACAGTTCCTTTGATGTGCCATAGGCCTATTTGAAGTCCCCATCTTGTGACTGTTGAATTTGTGTAGCGCTTCACATAACATAGCCAGACACCACTGACCCCATTTTGACGAAATTTGGGTGAATGATTCGTCTTGCCATAGGGATCTGTAATTTACAAAATTACACTGATTGGGGGATGACATGTTTAGTGTTGCCTTGTTTGGTATTGTATCGCATCGTAGAAATACTAGTTGTCTTTGAAGCATGGCATTGATGAGTGTGTGGGTTGTAATAGTTGGTGTGGTGTGTATGGCAGGCAGTCGTCGGAGCTGAACCAGCTGCGCTCGGAGTACTCTGGTCTGATGAAAGAGCTGGCGGAGAACAACAACAAGCTGCAGCAGGAGGAGCACCAGAGGAAGTCGCTGGAGGTCAACTACAAGCAGAACGTGTCTCAGCTGGAGGTGTGCTGTCTTTCAGGGGAGGGACCGTGCCTAACACAGGCATCTTATTTAGTTATTTATTCAGCACATAGTTCACTAGGCACAAAGGAATCTCTCCTTCATGGTGAGACCTGGACTGTTTAGGATTTCTCACTGTAACCATGGGAGGGCCTGTGTCCGTCGATCCTAAGGACGGCTGGGTGGTGTGTCATAGAACAGGGAAGTGGAGAATATGTTGGTTTAGGAAGTGGGGCTGTTTGAAGCTTTGTGCTCAGTATAAACACTGTTTCCCTGCAAAGCACACCCAGGTCAGCCTTTCCTGTGTTTTTCATAACCAATACAGTACAGTGAGAGGTTGTGTCAGTGTATGTAAACTGTTAAAATGCTAAATGTTGTGTCCCGTTGTCACCAGGCTCAACTGCAGGATGCTAAGCGGGGTTGGGAGGAGCTCCAGAATTACCTCCACAATGTTAACGCAGAGAGGGAGAAACTTCATGCTGCTAAAGAAGGTGATCACAGAGTTTCTATAAACAGACCTCTAAACTCAAGCTAATGAACCTCCCATTGCTAATAAGTAATAATAATATAATAGTATAAGCCAATTTTGAGCACCATTGTCATGAGCACCACATGTGTAAGTGGCTTGTGTTGTATACCCAGTAAGTGATTTTATCTGGTGTGGCTCCTCTCTCAGAGCTGCAGAGCCAGCTGCTGGCGGTGGAGACAGAGATGAGCAACAAGAACAAGGAGATCCAGACGCTGCACAGCAGCCTGACCGACACCATTGTGTCCAAGGACCAGGTGGAGCAGAAGGTGATGCAGCTGCTAGAGGTGTCCCAGCACAGCCTGGCTGAAGACTCGGTGCAGGTCCAGGTAGGGGAACACAGCCCTTATTGTTGTAATGACAGATGTGATGTGTATAACAATAACACATTCTCTATGATTCACAGTTGACAGTTCTACTTGGATGTTGTGGTTATTGTGCCAGGTGTGGACAGGCCGTCTTTACACTCTCAAACCTTTCAGAAACAAGGGAGAAATGGCTTGGTTGAGAACGGGGATAAGACAATAGACTTATTTTTAAGTGTTTCTGTAATATTTATATTTTTTGCACAAAGATATTCTGGTATGCATTGAATATAACCTCCTTTGTCCCTGACAGGATCTCCTGAGTGAAAAAAATGGCCTCAATGCCCAGATTGAGACTCTGCAGGCCCAGTTGAGCTCTCAGGTATGGACGAGCATTGTTCACCCTTTAGTTCATTAACAAGAGTTGATATGTTTCTATTTGTATACCGGTATGTGAGTATGTTGTGACTACTGTCTTCCCTCCTCTTTCAGGCCACTACTGTCTCCCACTTTGAAGAGCTGCAGAAGCTGTAAGTGTTTTGCAAGTTTGAAATGAATGCCCACACCTCTTGCACATGTGCTTAGCCTGATCCTTGAATATCCATTTGTTCCATATAATGTCCTCTCTGACTCTTCTCCATGTCCAATGGGTTATGTTGCTGACTCCTGTCGTGTGTGGCGTCCAGGCTGGCTGAGAAGGAGCTGCAGAGGAAGAGTCTGGAGGACTCCCTGAATAGTGAGAGGAGCAGTGGCGCCAGCAGGGAAACTAACATGCAGGTACCTACAGTAGTACTGTCTAAACCCCCATTATTACTCCTGCTCTATATATGATGGTCTGTTGACCGGCTGGAATGTGTTGAGCTACAGGAATGCTGCACACAGTACGGTGGGTTGATTTGAAGGGCTTACTGTACATGCAATTTCTGTCTTCGTGAAGCATATAAGCTAATGCAGTAATAAAACAGATATGACATCCCTCTGGGCCGCTTTTGTCCATTTTGCAAAGTGAATAAGCTGGAAAAATTCAATAGTATAAAGATATTATCAAACTACTGTAGACCTACATACATACTGTCAACGTAATAGTAAGATGTCTCCTTTATTTGAGATGAATGTTGTTGACTCTGGGCCTCCTGCCCTCACCCTCTTTTCCTTCTATGTTGCTTCTCTGGCCTCTACAGGCCATGCACAATGACAACATGTCACTGAAGGCAGCGCTCCAGAATCTGCAGGCTCAGATTTCTGAACAGGTCAGAAGTGAAACACGCCTGTTTTCTTAGATGGAACTCCTGCTGTGATCTACCAGTCCCTCAGTATGCGCACCCTCTGACACCCTTTCTCTCTCCCTCCTCTCCTTCCTTCTCACCCTCCTTCTATCCTCATCTAGACTGTTTCTCAGCTGGCCTTGGATCAGTTCCAGAAGAGGTGTGTGTGTGAGAGCATTTTTAAGCAATTTAGATCCTGCCAGAGAGTTGACTGTTCTGCTTCCCATTATATCTAGTTACATCAAATGTGCACTAATTTTATCCTTATTGCTGGGTAGTTTTACAAGTAGAGAAAATGTTGTCATCTTGCCTCTATTTAGGAACGTGGTATTAATACCACACCTGAAAACAATGCTATGATTGTAACCCTTATAACCCTGTCTTTGTGTTGTGCCCCCTGCAGTGTCCAAGAGAGGGAGGAGAAAATCAAGACTGTGGAGGACCTGCTGAAGATGGGAATGATTGAGGTGGCCAATAAGGAGGAGGAATTGACGGTGAGTAGGGGTCAAGGGTCAGGAATAAGCTTGACCCACCTGACATCACTGTTCTGGTCGTTGTTTAGACAAATATTGTTTTAAGTGTTTAAAATCAAATAGCTTTCTCTGTCACAGACTGTAAGAGAAGAGAATAAGGCTCTGAAACGTGATATGGAGGCATTTATTCTTCAGACTACTGAGCAGGTAAGTACTCACACTGATCTGCTGTGTTTTGATTTTGGATAGTCTCAACCCCGTTCCCTCATTGGATTCTCATTACATTTTTTCCTCTTGTCTTTTCCTACTCTCAAGACATCATCCGATTTGATAATGGAAGGTCTACAGAGCAAGTAAGTCAATGAAAATACCACTTTTTGTCTAGCAACTGCTATGAAACCTCTTGCCACATTCATGGACAATTTGTTCTGTGTTTGATACATTTTGTAATTCTGTGTTTCTCAAGGATCCAAGAGAAAGATGAGCAGATTAAGTCAATGGAGGAGAGCCTACAGGCAGCACAGGCGAGTGGCTCCAGCAATGGGATGACCATTGAGGTGTGTTCATAGTAGTACATCTCTCTCTCTCTCTCTCTCTCTCTCTCTCTCTCTCTCTCTCTCTCTCACTCTCTCACTCTCTCACTCTCTCACACACACACACACACACACACACACAGCAATGTACTCTGCATTTTGATTCATGTGATTTTGGAATGCCAGACTTGTAACAAATGTGAAATTAAACATTGTATATAGTGTGTTTTGACTTTGCCCAATGTTACAGTTTTGGTTCTGGATTATCCTGTGTCTCCCTGCTGGGTGTTTATGTAAATGTGTGTGTGTGTTGTCCCTGCAGTCTCTGGAGCAGCAGGTGGCAGGGCTGCAGTCTGACATGGAGCAGCTGAGACAGAAGCAGGCTGTGGACACCACCAGTGCCAGCGACCAGCTCCTAGAATTACAGACACAGTAAGTATTTTGTACTATCCCTCTAATCTGACCTACTTGACTGCATTGTACTCTGAAAAGATAGACTAACACAGTCTTTGTCCAGGCTTGCTGCTAAGGACCAGGAGATCCAGACACTACAGAGTGAGTTGGAGTCAAGGGCCAAGGAGGTGAGCGACAAGGTGCAGGAACTACAGCAGAAACAGGTGAGGGAAGAGGTGGAAACAGTTGATTGGTGACCTTTATTGGCTGAGAGGGAGAAAAAAGAACGAGAGTTAACTACTTTTATTTTCTTCTTCTCGCAGACCCACACAGAGGCCCCAAGCCTGGAACTGCTGACAGCGTGAGTCACTGTAATACTTCACTGAATTCCCTTCAGTATACAGTAGGTGTCCCTTGGCATGGGGCCACCCAGCAGTGTTGTGATAGGTAGTGGTAGTGTTGGTAATGTATGTGTGGTGGTGTTCTGTCCTCCAGGTTGGCAGAGAAGGAGAAGCAGGTGTCTGATCTCCAGGGAGAGCTGGCTAAGCTGAGGGAGTCCTTGGAGCTTCACAGAAACAAGAACAATGTAGGTGTCCTGTCCTGCAGACAGTGCTGCTACTGCCTCAGCCCACACTACCAGCCTACCCTCCACATCTCCAGTCTGGCCCTGCGATACATCTGCAGACCTCATCCTCGATGTGCTCCCCTAAACCACACCCTCTCAGTGATGTCACACTATGCATGCATAATCTCCCTCTACTCCTTTTACAAAGTTGTTAGGTTGCATTTTATCGCAGACTATGAATATTTATTAATCTAATTGAAACTATTCAAGACAATGATACATTTAACATTTATATTTTAGAGCTCTTCATTTGCTATTCTATGCTTATGCTGGCTAAGGCTTGCTACAATCAAACAGTACAGTTGTTAGGGCAGTCAGTCTACTCTGCTCTGTCCTTTGCCATGTTTACAAGGACTGTATTTCTGTGTGTCAGCATGCATGTCTGTGCGTGTGAATGCTCTGGGGCTTAACAATGGCCTTGTTTTGCAGAGACAGACAGCTACCTTGTTGACTAGCTCTATATTATGTGATTTGGCTTTTCCTATCTAGACTCATTGGACTTTTTTGGCAGTGAGTTGCAGCTCTCATTCTTCACGTTATTTCAGTTTGTCTATGCCAAAGACCTCTCTACGGTGTTACTATCAGAGCTGTTTCACTGTTTGTTTTTGACAATACAGTTTAGTGTCTGATCCTTCTAAAGACTCAATCTTTAGATGGCCAACTCATGTTAAGTTGAGCTTGACCCTTAGAGTGGTTTAGGGTAAAATGTAGTGAGGATATTCTTTAAACCTAGACTCCGAAACAGGATAGGATAGGACAGGACAGGACAGCCGTGAAGAAAAGGAGGCACATTTATTTTTGCTAATGGTTCTCTGTTCATCCCTATATAAATTGTGTTTGTGGGTCACTGCATACTTTTCCCTGAGGCTAAACTGAAAGTGATATCTCTCTGAAACTGACCAGGAGCTTCGGGTGAAAAACTGGAGCGCTATGGAGGCTCTGGCAGCCACCGAGTCCATGCTTCAGGGGAAACTCAGCAAGGCCCTCAAGGTTCGGATCCCACTTCCAGTCTGCTTCACTCTAGATTGAAAATCTGATGCATCCCCAAACAGTTATTGCCATAATCGACCAGTGAGATTACTCCATCATTTCTACATGCTGCTGCATACTCATTTCTCCCCTCCCTCTGCATTCTGGCCCTGAATAATTGGCAGTTTATCTCCATTAATCTATTCCCCTCAGGAATTTCATAAAGACTCTAATGTATTTTTATGTAGAAAAAACACTGCTCTACTTGAGTTCTGCTTGCTATTCCGCGCTAGAATGCATTGACCTCTTTTAAAGGACACAATCTTTTTGTTTCATACAGTACAACTATTTATTTTAACTACATCAATTCCAATATAAAGTAAAGAAATAGACATGTGCAGTGACTGACTCCAGATTTCCTGTAGATGGTCATAATAAGTTTGCGATCCATGGTCTTCATGATGCTCCTCTCGCTCCCTGCCATGTGCTTTCCTCATTTTCTCTCCCAAATCCAGCATGTGTTCCATTCTGCTTTGTGTATATACTGTCATCATTACAGCAATCAGCCTCTAATGAAATTCGATTATAAGATTTTCAAAATAAATTTGGTCTTTCAGAGTTGCCTTTTTGAGAAATTATGTCCAGAATATGTGTAATTAGTCAACATAATTGTTTTGTGTAAAATCATTTTTGGAAGCAACAAAACATATACTGTATATCAGTGATTTATTAAACAACAACGGTGGTACTTTAACTCCGTGTGGACACGTCTATCAACTTATTGCATAGAACCATTAGAAACCAGACAGCCCCTCAGCTTAACTGCTGTTTATATCCACCCAGTTGTTTCCTAAGGATTTTTTTGTCCTCTTACATTTTTAATTTACAGGAGCAATTGGGATTAAGTGTCTTGCTCAAGGGCGCATCGGCAAATTTTTCCACATAGTCTGCTCGGGATTCGAACCAGTGACCTTCTGGTACCTGGCCCAATGCACTTAACTGCTAGGCTACCTGCCGCCCCTCTTCAGTGAGAATCTGATCTGCCATAGCCCTTTTTTCTTTTTTAAACTAGGCAAGTCAGTTAATAACAAACTCTTATTTTCAATGCGCTTAACTGCCTTGTTCAGGGGCAGAACAACAGATTTTTACCTTGTCATATCAGGGATTCGATCTTGCAACCATTCGGTTACTAGTCCAACGCTGTAACCACTAGGCTACCTGCCACACCTACCTTTGCTTAACCATATGTATTTAGGGATGCACTAGTAAACCATAGACTAACAGATTGCTCTTACTATAAACAGTTGTGGGGGGTTCAGGGAATTTTTGCCTAAGCTGTCAACCCCGTTCCTCTCCATGTCAATACAGCAGACAGGGCACATAGTGAACTGATTTACCCAGCAGCTGCTCTCGGCCATTTTGGTACAGTAAAAATGTAGGCGTTCCTGGACACCTGTTGTGTACGCTCAGGAAAGTGCATGCTTGTACACAATCTAAAGCATATGTCGTAGTGTAGAGCCTATTCCCCTTACAACACGATGTGTTAATGAGAGTAGAGGTGAATGTGCCAGCTGTCTGTTATAGGACTCACTCCATCGGAGGGTAGAGGGGTTAGACATGACATCGCTCTCCTTCTGAGAGTTTCAAGCCTTGTGCGGCTAATGTGCTTAACGGCACCAACATTGTGGTTTTTGTTTGGGGGTTCCTGATAACAGAAGTATGTGTGGTGCTCTATGGATGTCTGTCTCTGGACAGAATGTTAGATACTCAGGAGCATTACTGTGCTGCAACTATATGAACACAAGTGACTTTGATGTTCCTCCTTGAGAGGATAAACATCTGAAATAATTGAACCTGTGTAGGGTGAGGTCTAAAGCTTGAGGAACTTGTCTTGTGGTTGTGTGTGGCTGCTGAACAGTGGGGCGTATGAATACTTGCTTGGAGCGCACACTAAATAATTGAGCCATTGTAAATGTTAGCAGTTTGTTCACTGGAGTGTCATGGAGAGGGAGTTGTGCTGGTCAGAGGCTATGCTCCTGTATGTACTCTGAGATGGGAGGAGTGAAACCAAGCAAGCAGAGGTAGTGACTTGAGGTTGGATGTTTGCCTGCAGAGCTATTCAGCTAACTACTGTACAGGTACCCCAATTGTGTGTGTGTGTGTGTGTGTGTGTGTGTGTGTGTGTGTGTGTGTGTGTGTTCCCTGAGTGCAGTCCATGTTGAATGTCCTCTCTTCTCTTTCCTCCTCCTTTACCTCTTCAGGAGAACCAGACAGCCCTGGAGATAGCCCAGGCAGAATGTCGAGGTGTTCTGCACAGACTGCTTCCGAACGTGCCTCTGCCCACTGAACGGGTAAGTGCTCACATAATATATACAGTACCAGACAGAAGTTTGGACACACCTACTCATTCAAGGGTTTTTCTTTATTTTTACTATTTTCTACATTGAGAATAATAGTGAAGACATCAAAACTATTAAATAACAATAATTTAGTAACCAAAAAAGTGTTAAACAAATCAAAATATATTTGAGATTTTTCAAAGTTGCCACCCTTTGCCTTGATGACAGCTTTGCACACGCTTGACATTCTCTCAACCAGCTTCATGAGGTAGTCACCAGGAATGCATTTCAATTAACAGGTGTGTCTTATTAAAAGTTAATTTGTGGAATTTCTTTCCTGCTTTTGAGCCAATCAGTTGTGTTGTGACAAGGTAGGGGTGGTATACAGAAGATAGCCCTATTTGGTAAAATAACAAGTCCAAATTAAGGCAAGAACAGCGCAAATAAGCAAAGAGAAACGACAGTCAATCTGGAAAATTTCAAGAACTTTGTTTCTTCAAGTGCAGTTGCTAAAACCATCAAGCGCTATGATGGAACTGGCTCTCATGAGGACCGCCACAGGAAAGGAAGACCCAGAGTTACCTCTGCTGCAGAGTTCATCAGAGTTACCAGCCTCAGAAATTGGCAACTAACTGCACCTCAGAGCTCAAGTAACAGACACATCTCAACATCAACTGTTCAGAGGAGACTGCGTGCATCAGGCCTTCATGGTTCCAATTTCTGCAAAGAAACCACTACTGAAGGACACCAATAAGAAGAAGACTTGCTTGTGCCAAGAAACACAAGCAATGGACATTAGACCAGTGGAAATCTGTCCTTTGGTCTGATGAGTCCAAATATGCGATTTTTGGTTCCAACCGCTGTGTCTTTGTGAGATGCAGAGTAGGTGAACGGATGATCTCCGCATGTGTGGTTCCCTCAGTGAACAGTGGAGGAGGAGGTGTGGGGTGCTTTGCTGGTGACACTATCAGTGATTTTTTTTTAATTCAAGGCACACTTAACCAGCGTGGCTACCGCATCATTCTGCAGCGATACGCCATCCCATCTGGTTTGCGCTTAGTAGGACAATCCATTTGTTTTTCATCATAACAATGACCCAGAACACACCTCCAGGCTGTGTAAGGGCTAGTTGACCAAGAAGGAGTGTTGGGAGTGCACCATCATGACCATGACCTGGCCTCCACAATCACCCGACTTCTACCCAATTGAGAAAGTTTGAGATGAGTTTGACCGCAGAGTGAAGAAAAAGCAGCCAAGTGCTCAGCATATGTGGGAACACCTTCAAGACTGTTGGAAAAGCATTCCAGGTGAAGCTGGTTGAGAGAATGCCAAGAGTGTGCAAAGCTGTCATTCAAGCAAAGGGTGGCTACTTTGTCCTCCCGGACACCCTAGACCCACTCCAATTAGCATACCGCCCCAACAGATCCACAGATGACGCAATCTCAATTACAATCCACACGGCCCTTTCTCACCTGGACAAAAGGAACACCTACATGAGAATGCTGTTCATTGACTATAGCTCAGAGTTCCACACCATAGTGCCCACAAAGCTCATCACTAAGCTAAGGACTCTTGGACTAAACACCTCCCTCTGCAACTGGATCCTGGACTTCCTGACGGGCTGCCCCCAGGTGGTAAGAGTAGGCAACAACACGTCTGCCACGCTGATACTTAACACTGGGGCCCCTCGGGGGTGCGTACTTTGTCCCTTCCTGTACTCCCTGTTCACCCACAACTGTGTGGCTAAACACGATTCCAACGCCATCATTAAGTTTGCTGACAACAGCACAGTGGTAGGCCTGATCACCAACAACAATAAGACGGCCTATAGGGAGGAGGTTAGAGAACTGGCAGTGTGGTGCCAGGACAACAACCTCTCCCTCAATGTGAGCAAGACAAAGGAGCTGATCATGGACTACAGGAAAAGGCGGGCTGAACAGGCCCCCATTTAACATCGACGGGGCTGTAGTGGAGCGGGTTGAGAGTTAGGTTCCTTGGTGTCCACACCACCAACAAACTATAATGGTCCAAACATATCAAGATAGTTGTGAGAGGGCACAACAAAACCTTTTCCCCTCAGTAAAATCAAAAGATTTAGCATGGGACCTTAGATCCTTAAAAGGTTCTACAGCTGCACCATCGAGAGCATCCTGGCCGGTTGCATCACTGCCTGGTATGGCACTACTCGGCATCTGACAGTAAGGCGCTACAGAGGGTAGTGCGAACGACCCAGTACATCACTGGGGCCAAGCTTCCTGCCATTCAGGACCTATATAATAGGTGGTGTCAGAAGAAAGCCCATAAAATTGACAGAGACTCCAGTATAGACTGTTTTCTATGCTACCGCACGGCAAGCGGTACCGGAGCACCAAGTCTAGGACAAAAAAAGCTCCTCAACAGCTTCTACCCCAAGGCATAAGACTGCTGAACAATTAATTAAATCGCCACCGGACAATTTCCATTGACCCCCCCATTGTTTATTATCTATGCATAGTTACTTCACCCCCACCTACATGTACAAATTACCTCAACTAATCTGTACCCCCGCACACTGACTCGGTACCGAAGCCCCCTCTATATAGCCTCGTTATTGTGTTTTATTATCACTTTTTACTTTAGTCTACATGTTAAATATTCTCTAACTGCACTGTTGGTTAAGGGCTTGTAAGTAAGCATTTTGCGGTAAAGTCTAGACTTGTTGTTTTTAGTGCATGTGACAAAGTTTTATTTGTGTAACTTTTGACTGGTACTGTGTGTGTATATATGCAATTTAGCAGACGTATATGGGTGGTCTCCGGAATTGAACCCACCATACAGCCATTGCAAGTGCCATGCTGTACCAACTGAGCTACAGAGGACCATATGATGTGATATTAAATTATAAGTTCATCTTTTCCACATATCCTATAGTTTTGTATCTTTTCTACTGTGTTCTCTCTCAGAACCACCAGGAGTGGCTGCAGAGGTTTGAGACTGCAGTGAAAGAGGCCCCGGCAGCAGAGCCCAACCCTGCCCCTGAAGCAGCACCTGAACCTGCTCCAGAGGGCTCAGAGGACAACAAGGTGACGGCACAGCCTTTACTGTTTCTTTAAAAATAGTTTTGTTTTCAAATGTCTGAGAACTGAGGTGAAAATAAGTGTAACCCGGGCTGTTCCTTACACCAGGTATTGGTTGATAAGCTGAAGGAATCTGAAGAGGCCCAGAAGGTTCTACAGAAAGATTGTGAGACATACAAGAAAGTTTTGGCTGAGACGGTGAGGTGATGCTCTATCAGTGTCCTGTAGATATCTCTATAAAGGCGTCATGAGGTCTTTTAAACTAACCTGTAATACCCTCTACTGTCCACAGGAGGGCATCCTTCAACGTCTCCAGAGCAGTGTGGAGAAGGAGGAGTCTCGATGGAAGGTGAAGCTGGATCTGTCACAGACAGAGCTGAAAGAGGTGAACACTGAAGACCATTCAATCAAACTGAATTTGTATTTATATTGCCCTTTTAACCACTATATAATTGGTATGTGTGGTGCTTATGGTCACTCTCCTGCCCTCTCTTTCCTAGATGAGCGTGAAAGTTGCAGCACTGGAGCAGGATGTAGACAGACTGAGTGACGTCGGGGAGTTGGACAACGTCAGTCCAGTTACACACTTAACACATCTCTCAGCAATTGTATTAGGCACTTTACATCAGTTGACTCACAATGTAAGTGATTTTTCATTTTGTTCTTTCATAGTTGATAAGAGACAAGCAGCACCTTGAGTCTGCGCTGGAGAGAGCAGAGCGTGAAAGCGCCACCTATGTGACAGAGGTCAGAGAGGTGAGCTGACTAGACTTCCTGTCATCTACCAGTCATACTCGGTCATGTCATAGTGGTTATTCATCTATGTCGTCATAGATCTAGTCATTCGCCTCTGCATTGTTTGTGGGTGGCTTTGTACTGTATGTTTATGGTGCATGTCTCTGTGTTTACTGTTTGTGGTATCCACCAGTGTTTGTTCATGCAACAATTAGACATTACATTCACAGTTCACAGACCACACAGTTCATTCTGGTATGTTCTGTTATGGAATTTGGTTGAGAGGGTTTACACACTTTACACAGTAACTTACAGACTGAGTCTGCCCCGTTGTTGTTAAAACATTGGCGTCACTGCAGTTACACAGAACCAAAACATTGTCAGCCAGCTGCATTCATTCATATCACCACACAAGTCCTCCATTGTTTGAGAATGTGTTTTATGTAGATGCTGTAGAGCATTGATTAAATGTAGAAAAACCAACCAAACTCCTTGATGCTATAGGATTGTACACTCACCATAGCAGCCGATCGACCATCCCGTTCCCCTACTTCAGCTGTGTAGCATTCTGTCCCCTGGCTCCTCCGATCCCACAGCTGCCTGTTACAGTCGTATGAAAAAGTTTGGGCACCCCTCTGAGGCTGCATAATAATTTACTCTGTCGTCACAGAAAATGATCACAGTGGCATGCCATTCATTTTCTAATAAAATCTCGGTACTGGGGTATTGTCCAGACAAAGATTATTAGTGTAGCAATATTAAGTTGTATGAAATTAAATCAGATGTGAAAAATAGGCTATGCAAAAATGTGGGCACCCTTGTCATTCTGTTGATTTGAATACCTGTAACTACTTAGCACTGATTAATTGGAACACACAATTGGTTTGGTGAGCTCATTAAGCCTTGAACTTCATAGACAAGTGCATCCAATCATGAGAAACGGTATTTAAGGTGGCCGATTGCAAGTTGTTGTTCTCTTTGACTCTCCTCTGAAGAGTGGCAACATGGGGGCCACAAAACAACTCTCAAATGACCTGAAAACAAAGATTGTTCAACATTATGGTTTAGAGGAAGGCTACAAAAAGCTATCGCAGAGATTTAAGCTGTCAGTGTCCACTGTGAGGAACATCGTGAGAAAATGGAAGACCACAGGCACAGTTCCTGTTAAGGCCAGAAGTGGCAGGCCAAGTAAAATATTGGAGAGGCAAAGGCGAAGGATGGTGAGAACGGTCAAAAACAGCCCACAGACCACCTCCAAAGACCTACAACATCATCTTGCTGCAGATGGTGTCACTGTGCATCGTTCAACAATTCAGCGTACTTTGCACAAGGAGAAGCTGTATGGGAGAGTGATGCGGAAGAAGCCTTTTCTGGACACACGCCACAAACAGAGTCGCTTGAGGTATGCAAACGCACATTTGGACAAACCAGCTTCATTTTGGAATAAGGTGCTGTGGACTGATGAAACAAAGATTGAGTTATTTGGTCATAACAAGGGACGTTATGCATGGCGGCAAAATAACACAGCGTTCCAAGAAAAACACTTGCTCCCCACAGTAAAGTTTGGTGGGGGTTCCATCATGCTGTGTGGCCAGTGCCGGTACTGGGAATCTTGTTAAAGTTGAGGGTCGCATGGATTCCACTCAATATCAGCAGATTCTTGGGAATAATGTTGAAGAATCAGTCACAAAGTTGAAGTTACGCCGGGGCTGGACATTTCAACAAGACAACGACCCAAAACACTGCTCAAAATCTACCCGGTCATTTATGCAGAGGAACAAGTACAATGTTCTGGAATGGCCATCCCAGTCCCCAGACCTGAATATCATTGAGAATCTGTGGGATGATTTGAAGCGGGCTGTCCATGCTCGGCAACCATCAAACCTAACTGAACTGGAGATGTTTTGTAAGGAGGAATGGTCCAAAATACCTTCATCCAGAATCCAGACACTCATTAGAGGCTATGGGAAGCGTCTAGAGGCTGTTATTTTAACAAAAGGAGGCTCTATTAAATATTGATGTGATTTTTCTATTGGGGTGCCCAAATTTATGCACCTGTCTAATTTTGTTTTGATGCATATTGCAAATTTTCCAATAAATCTAATTTCACTACTGAAATATTACTGTGTCCATCACCACCTGCCTGGGGAATACAGGGTTCTCTTTGTCCTCTGGGAGTCAGTCCATCGATCTACAACCTATGGATACAGTAGTGATGTAAGCTCAAATGCAACATGGGCTAAACTGTTTTTAAATGCAAGAGGCATGCATAAGGTGTGTTTTCTTTGCTTTTTAGGAGACAGTTTTTTCTTAGTGTAATGTTAGACTGGAGTATTAGTATCATAGGTTATAGATGATGGACCACTTTTACTCAGTGAGAGGACAGACTAACACACACTACTGTTTCTACTCGGCACACTATCTTCTCTTCCATCACTTCTACTAACAGGCTTATAGTGGCTTACTGCTACTCCTGCACAATGAGCTTTTCCATGTCGGCCATCTTTGGGGATACATTCTATGCCTTCAACTGCACACGCTTTCATCATTCATCTGCCTCCACACACAGTTGAAACATTTTCAATGTCTGTCTGGTCTTGTTTGTCTCTTGTCTTGCCACCCTCTGTCTGTGAACATCTTCAATGATAATTAAAGCATCTCTGCTGGTTTTTCATTGATAATACAACATTTAATATCTTTATCAGTCTCTAGCTAATCATTGAATAGCTAGTTTAGTAGAGACATAACTGACATCAGAGTTGCCATAAGTACAATGCCAAGTGAAACCAGTTTTGGTGTATGCAAAATCGTCTAATTTGTCTTGGTAGAAATATTTGAATACCACCTCGGTGTTTATGCAAATTCCCCCCTCCAAACAGTTTGAGATCAGATTTCACCAGGAGGGGGGCTGTGATTGTCATTTATCTCATCGCTGGTGTTTTCGCTTGCAGCTGAAGACCCAGCTGACTGAGACTCTGTCAAAACTGGAGACCGAGGAGAGTGAGAGGCAGAAGGTGGCTGGCGATCTCTATAAGGTAAGACGGCCCCTTGTCCCTTAGGATGGGACTACCTTTAGTTTGTTTGGATTTACATTACTGTTAGATAAACAATTAGTCACCAGTCCAAGTCTAGAAAGAAGCAACTTACTCAAGGAGCTGAGGATGTTAGCGGTTAGCCGCCGAAAAAAACATTTGACCGGTAATGCTTATTGGTCTATAGGGCCATTTGCATAATTGTGCTGTATTAAATTGGCGAGTGTGTATTTTCGTTAGTCGCCATGCATCTTATTTATCACAAGTGCACAACACTGAACTGCAGAGCAAACTTGATGGCTCTTATACAGAAGCAGTCAGGCAAAATGAGGAGCTGAATTTGGTAAGCCTTGCTCACCCAAATAGGCGGAGCTCTCATAACCTGTCCCTACTACACCAGTTTGAGGAGCGGAATAGCCTACCACATGTCAGACGGCGTGAGAGTAGCTCCTTAAAAAGTCTGTAAGCTACTGGAATGAAACCTGCTTTTGTAAGCCCATTCATTGCACAACAAATAACAATTCTAAATGCAGTCACCTGTTAACTTCGGTGGACACGAATTAAAGGAGCTATTTTTATTCCTCCATCACAACTCGTGAATAAAGCGCGCCTCCAATTTGTCATTCGGTTGCATAGGCTATAGCCTGCCTAGCGTTGACTACCAGCAGGTCACCCACCACTGCAATGGGAGCTTGAGGCAGTGGAATTGTTTGAAACCTGAATTGTTTTAGTTCACTTCAAATAATGAGGCATGTCTTGCCTTGCTTCAAAGTAGCCTTGCGAAAATCCATCTGTAGAAACGTGGAGGCAAATATTTTATAAAGGCTTGCTATTATTGCATGTTTCTATTAAGTGCTTAATGAAAAATGTCCTGCGTATGCATAGTACCAAAGAGGAAGAGGCAAAGGGAGAGGTTTCACACTCCACAAAATCTGTCCAAAATAAGCCTAATACGTTTCTATGGGCTTATTTTGGGACTAAGCTTGTCGCCTGCCTTGGGTCGACTCTCATTGTTAGGGCGGAAACATAAGCATCTCATCATTATATACAGATCTCTAATAGTATTTGTTGTTGGTCACATGATTTTACTGTTTTAATTTGTTTTGTTTTTTTTACAGTTTGTTGACCGGTTAATGAGGGTCAGTTAGTCGGCAGCAAAATTGACCGAAATGTGCATCCCTACTAGGAGATAAATACACACTGAGCATTTGAATACGTGGATGAGTTTAACACACTTATATTACCTGAAATGTAAGCTTAAATGTTTCTTGTAATTTCCCCCACCCTGCTCCACCTCAGGCCCAGCAGTCTCTGGATCTGATCCAGGAGGAGGTCTGCAAAGAGACCGGCCAGGGTGACCTGATAGAGAACAGCAACCTCTCATCACACGTAAGACTCACTGGACGGGGAACTGTCTGTGGCTATATGTTAAAGACAGTCCGTTGCACATATTATCTAGGTAGTGTATATTCATGGTCAAAACAAAGGTATCTAGCTACTAAGAGTTCTAATATTGATAATTATTAGATGTAGTTGTGTATTAAATGTAACCAGTCTTTAAATAGGGGTAGTTTTATTGACAAGTTATATTGAAAGTGACTACAGGGTAGTAACCAACCTGTCACTGTGTCCCTCAGGAGGAGATTGACATGAAGGAGAAGAAGACTGCAGGGCTGAACCAAACTGTGAGGGAACTGCAGCAGCTGCTACAGGCCGTCAACCGGCAACTCACCAAGAGACAGGAGGCGGTACGACGTATTTATTATGGATCCACATTTAGATAATACAGCCATTAAAAGAAGGCTTTAAAATATAGAAAAGGACATTTACTGAAGTAAATGTGTGCGCTTGCTACTCTTGCAGTATTTATGGTTGTGAAGTGGTAGTGACAGCAGTAGTAATGGTAGTAATATGGTTTTCATAGGCTGTGGGTTAGTTATAGTGACCTATTTTTGGGTGGTTTGTAGTTGTGTAGTTATTATAGTGGGATATATACAATGCATTCGGAAAGTATTCAGACCCCTCGACTTTTCCCACATTTTGTAATGTTACAGCCTTATTCTCAAATGGGTTAAATAAAAACATTTCATCATCAATCTACACTGTAATGACAAAAGGAAAACAGGTTTTTAGATTTTTTTAGAAAATGTATTATAATTGTTTTTTTGAAGATACCTTATTTACAGTATTCAGACCCTTTGCTATGAGAAATTGAGCTCAGGTGCATTATGTTTCCATTGATTATCCTTGAGACGTTTCTACAACTTGATTGGAGTCCACCTGTGGTAAATTCAATTGATTGGACATGATTTGGAAACGCACAGACCTGTCTATATAAGGTCCCACAGTTGACAGTGCATGTCAGAGCAAAAACCAAGCCATGAGGTCGAAGGAATTGTCCATAGATCTCCAAGACAGTATTGGGTCGAGGTACAGATCTGGGGTACCAAAACATTTCTGCAGCATTGAAGGTCCCCAAAAACACAGTGGCCTCATTCTTAAATGGAAGAAGTTTGGAACTACCAAGACTCTAACTAGAGCTGGCCACCCAGCCAAACTGAACTATCAGGGGAGAAGGGCCTTGGGCAGGTAGGTGACCATGAACCCGATGGTCACTCTGACAGAGCTCCAGAGTTCCTTTATGGACAACCATCTCTGGAGCAAAGTACAGAGAGATCCTTGATGAAAACCTGCTCCAGAGCGCTCAGAACCTCAGACTGGGGCAAAGGTTCACCTTCATCAGGACAACGACCCTTAACAGACAGCCAAGACAACGCATGAGTGGCTTCGGGACAAGTCTCTGAATGTCCTTGAGTGGCCCAGCCAGAGCCCAGACTTGAACCCGATCAAAGATCTCTGGAGAGACCTGAAAATAGCTGTGCAGTGACGCTCCCCATCCATCCTGACAGAGCTTAAGAGGATCTGCAGAGAAGAATGGGAGAAACTCCCCAAATACAGGTGTGCCAAGCTTGTAGCGTCATACCCAAGAAGACTCGAGGATGTGGTCACTGCCAAATATGCTTCAACAAAGTACTGAGTAAAGGGTTTGAATACTTATGTAAATGTGCAATTTATGAGTATTTATTTTTTTACTTTAAAAATAAAATAAAAATGTTGCTTTGTCATTATGGGGTATTGTGTGTAGATTGATGAGATCATTTTTGTTTTAATCCATTTTTAGAAGAAAGCTGTAATGTAACAAAATGTTGACAATGTGAAAGGGTATGAATAATTTCTGGATGCACTGTAATTGGCTAGTATAGTAGGCTAGAGTGAGTACTATAGCATCATAAGCCATAGATTGTGTTTTCAAGATCTCAAAATGTTTTAGTTTGAACATTCTAAAAGTTGTGGCAGTGATTTCAGTTTATAATGTTGAATCCAGCATTCCACCGTTGAAATGAATGGGGATACAACAATCTTTATAGTTTATGAATGGTTGCAAGAAGCTGGGTTGTAGCCATCTAAGTTGAGTCAGTCTGCACATTTCAACGTTGGTTTGGTGTTTGTAGCTTTAACGGTTCAAGAGCAATGGCAGATCCAAATACTTTCCATTGAAGCCCATGGATCTTTTATGAACATTTTAAAATGGTTATAGTTCAAAAAGCATAAATGGTTGAAATCTAGGCACGGTGCAAAGTTTTACCATTCAAGTCTATGGCTGTTGAAATACATAGGAATTTATGCAAATATGGATGTAGTGTAAAAAGTATAAGTAGTATCAATGTTTTTTTTCAGGTTCCAGCAGGAGGAGTATAATAATAAGTATGAACAGTTTCTAAAATTGTGCTTGGTTTTCAGCAAGCACATCTGTTAAATCGGGGTTGTAACTGGCAAGCAAGTCTTTCTTGTAACACACAAAGAGGTCTTAAACTGTGCTTCCTTTTTTTCTCTCAGGAATCGGACAAAGACTCGCCTGAAGTATAGGGAGGGGAGGATGGACACTCCCAATCTTACTACAAAGACCACCCCCAACCTCCCCACCACCTCTCCTATCATGGCTTCTCCTCTCCTGTCACACTCCTCTCTTTCCCCTCACCTGTACTGTAGGCAGCCTCTTGCTGATCCTCTGTCACTGCCTGCCACTGACCTGTAACCTCTGACCTCCATCTGCTCCTCCTCAGCAGGGTCAGGGAGAGACTTCGCTGGGCCCCAGAGAAGAGGGGCTCCCTCACGCTACACACACACACACACTCCGGACCAGACCTTACTACTCCAAAGTCCCACCACATTCCTCATGATCCCTACAGCCAGCGCTAAAGACATCCTACACATGTCAGACTGTGGCATCTCCCCCCGTTTACCCCCTTTTTTCAATGGAAATCTTTGAATACAGATGTAGTTTTTTTCTCTGTTAGTTTTCTTTGTCCAGAGGGTGATGAAGTGGATTCCTACTTCATTAAATTAACTTGGGTTCTCTTTCCTTTTTTTAAGTTAAAAAGGAAAAATGTATTGTTAAAAAAGTAACTGTTAGGACCTGCTGACATTACACTACAATTCTTGATCTCCTTTGCTGACAGCTCACAAACTGTAAATGTGCATTGATCCATGAATAAATAGGTACTGTATATGCATACTTTGGCTGAGGTATTTTGGAGGGGGCAAGGGCATGAAGGAGGGTCCCAGCATGTCAGACGGGTCACTAAGTAACTAACCATGGAGGAAGTCTAAGTGCAGAGCCAGTAGGAGGGAGGCTGTGACCCATCCTCGCTGTGGGAGCAGTAGGACAGGTCTACAGAATGGAGGTTTTAATCCTACTGTAACTACTTTAGGAAGAGGTGTCCCATATCATCTGTAATCAACACTCGCTATAGTGTTGCTAATTTCATTAACATGGAATATTTCTTTTTTTTTTGTAACAGGTGACAGTTAATTAAAGGGATGCTTGATAAATCTGCTCGCTGTCCTGTGTTTAGTTCTGCTTCTCTTGACTGGACTTCCTTTGCCATACCACCGTGGGGCACCAATGTCCTTATCCCTCTACTTGTTTGTTAAAATGTTGTCTATCCTGCACATACAAAATCAACCCCTTAACACATCTAGACACCACCTCCAAATGTAGTGTACTACTTTGCCTACTAGAGGCTTGAGTGAAGTGTTTGTTTTTGCTTTCACTTATCTGATACTTTCAGACCTATGAAGAGCCATCAGTCTAGAAGTAACGGGCTGCGGCTAGGGGTTGACTTTTGGGCTGGATGATCTTGTATCTCTGCAATGTGCCATTCAATTTGATTAGACCCTGACTTACTACAAATAAAAGGTAAGGCCATTCCCTCAGCTCTGGTTTTTACCCTGATGACAAACGTGCTAAGGTCTGCGTGACTGACTAATAAGCAGAATAATGTTTCGCTGTCCTCCCCTTTCAAGACAAACATCTTACTGGTGGGTGTCATTTTAGTTATATGCTCTTTGTATGAGGGAGTTCTATTAACCTGAAGACGTGGTGCACTGGTCAAAGGCAGTGAGGGAGGACCGCCCTTCCCAAATGGAACGGTAATCTGCACCACGCGGTCATGTTGTCTATGGTGCGTTGTCCAGAAACATCTCCTTTCCATAAAATATATTTTTGAATTCATTGGGAAGGTAGAGAAAGCATTTTTTTCAAAAGCAATCACTTTTGCATGTGAAAACAGAATCCTACACGTCACTTTTGTTTTATGTTGAGGTTCTAACCTCACTCTTGCGAAACATTGTGCAACATCGATTCATCATGTTTACTGAAAGGAGGTATGGCTGTTGTGTGGCTGTCATAATGGCTCACCAAGGACTGCCCCCTCCTGTCATACTTTACAACTGGAAATTACATCAGGTTTGTCACTGTGGTAGATGTACAAGCAGTGGATCTGTGAATGACGTCCAAGTTTTACCTCCCATTCCCAAAGAAGTTCAACATAATAGACGTGGGGAAGAGCTGAAAGATCTTAAAGAATTGTCTGTGTGGAGTGAGTGTTTGTCTCCAGATTCTTTATATTAGCTTAGATGAAGAGGAAATACCAGTTCCAAGGGATTGACATCTGGTGTGTGAGACAGATATAGGAAAATGGCGCTGACAGAGGGCTGCCTCGCTTCTAGTCCTTAACTTTTCAATATTTTCTTTTTTTATTTATTATTTCTTACATTGCTAGCCCAGAAAATCTTAAGTGTTATTACTTACAGCAGGGAAGAACTATTGGATATCAGAGCGGCGTCAACTTACCAGCACTACAATTCTATACTATCTATCTACTATCTATTGCATCTTAGCCTATGCCACTCTAACATTGCTTATCCATATATTTATATATTCTTATTCCATGAATTACTTAGATTTGTGTGTATTAGGTATTTGTTGTGGAATTGTTAGATATTACTTGTTAGATCATTTGCTGCACTGTCGGAACTAGAAGCACAAGCATTTCGCTACACTCGCAATAACATCTGCTAACCATGTGTATGTGACCAATACAATTTGATTTGATTTGATACAGTGAGTACAGTCATTGCTCTGCTCTTGTTGTTGTTGTCTGTAAATCTGCATGTGGTCCTTCAGGACTGTAGAAGAGCAACACAGAGTAACAAGACAACTTTTGTACATTAAGGGGTCAGGGGAGAAAGCAGCACAGGATCAGCACATTCCAAACATTCTCCCACACTGTCATGCTGTAGTCAGCTGATTGTGGGCCTGTCATGGAGACCAAGCTAGCGACAAACAGGCACCACACCATAACCTCAGCATACCCCTCTATACACTGATATGATACAAGCGAGGCCTTTTCTATGGTACATCAGTGCCTCTGTCAAACCCCTTATCAGATGTATGCAACCTATGGACTAAAGACAGTTGATTCACTTTCCTACACTGCAGATCTCCAGGAATCCAGTCACTAGATTTCTCCAGTGTTGGGGAAGCTACTCTGAAAATATTGTTTGCCAAACTACCAATTACTTCACACTGGAAGAAGTTTAGCTACACTAAAGCTACCCTAAAGAAAAATATAGTTTACTTAACTAAAGTTACTTTGAAAAAGTAGTTCACTACATCCAAACTACTTATCATATATAAACATTATCACATCTATAATATCATCATTATCATATATCTACACCTAATATGTCATAGACTACAAATTGCAAGAACAGATCACTCTTCAATCAGATGTTAACATAATGTGTACTGTACCCTATTAAACACAAAAAAGTGAGCATTAAGCACACAAAAAGTGTTTCAAGTGAGAATAAGCCAGGTCTGTTGCTGAAAATGCAAGGAAAGTCTTTCCTGTCACCCATATTTTTTTGGTTTTAAAAAAACAATTGTGTGTAGTTCCAGTAGTTAGCGACACCACAACATGAAAAAACGTTATGAACTACTGAAAATACTACCAATATTGGAATTTAGTTCAACTACCACCAAGCTACTGCAAAATTAAATTAAATTACTAGTTGAAGTACATGTAGTTCACTACTCCCAAAAACTGGATTTCTCACACACATGCATGCATTTTCCTGTGAAGCATGTCTCACTCTCTGTTTAAATATGACTCCTGCCTGTTCTTGGAATGTATATATGAGTGTTTAAATGAGCACCATGTGAAGTTATGGAAATGTAGCCGAAATAGTAATCTACAACAATCACATCCCACATCCCACAAACTCTTAACAACACACACATGTACACACTCTCGCTCTCTTCTAAGACTTCCAGGGAACTTAACCACAGAGGAGGATGCAAGGGGAAGGCAGGGAGGGAGTAGGAAGTAAATAGGAGCTTTGTCTTTATTACATCATCATGGCTCATACAGTTAGTCACTATTGTGTGATTTCTTGCATTGAGTCTCTGTTCCATGCCTATTACCAAGAAATTTCCGACTTTGTACACAAACAAGCCAGACCCATCTCAACAGAGCAGCTCCCTCTCTGCATCTGCTTCCCATCAGTGTGGTATGTGCTAGAGAGCCTTTGATCCATCCTCTCTGAGTGTGTGTATGTGTACACTAAACTGTGTATGTGATGAATCAAATTTGATTTGGTTTGTGTGTGTGTGTTTGGTGGAGGTGGGGGGGGGGGCTCTTTTAAACAGACAGTATGCTCTCAATGAAATGGGGGGACAGAGACTGTCACACACAAAAGTCAATAGTCATTATACCCCAGGCTGTTAAGACTAGCCTGGGGGCAGAAAGTTGGTGTTCACAGCACAAGTAGCTTGATCCTAATATACAGACAGACATGGAGGTTTATCTGTAGTAACAGTACTATTAATGGCCTGATATGGAGAACTATGAATGTAACCAACAAATGCCATGGTTTAAAGTGGGTTGCAGTATTGCTTACAGATAGACAGGATTAGTACATCAAAAATAACATCAAAGTTCAGAACTCCTTTTGATGATGCATTACATATGAAGTAACACTCCTTAGACCGCCATGACCCCCCCCTCACCCCGACCTTTTGTTTTTGTGTTAACTGTTATTGCACTTTGAAATCTGCTATTGACAAGGGAGAGTTAGGAGGTATGGGGCACTTAGCCAAGCAGAGCCTTGTGAAACAGTACAGAGACAGCCAATTGTTGATGCAGACAGAACTGTAGAAGTGGCACATTCACCAGAAAGGTGTGACAATGACTGGACATACAGGATAGGAAGACCAGAGGGATTTCCTAAATTTAAAATGTGAGATTAATTTAACATTGGTTTGGATTCTGCTACTCTTAGCTCAGTAAGAAGTTCGAGAAAAGTATTGAATAGTGAATGGCACTGTCTTTTCTTTTATGCTCAACACATACAGTTACCTATCTAACAATATAGGATGACTCATGGACCGTTATGTGGCTCTTTTTGCAGGAGACAGCAGTGTGTGGGGCAGGTTTCCAAGTGGGGCAGGTTTCCAAGTGTGGTAGGGAGAGTATAATATTGATGCCTTGTGAAGATGGGTAAAACAGGCCCATGAAACTTTAGCTGCATATACTGTAAGTTGATGAGTGGTCAGAACCTCACCATTGCGTTACAGTGAATCACATTCAAGTGAGGCTAGAAGCTGGAAGGTGTAGGTCAGAGATATTCACTCCTGGGGGTAGACTAACTTATATTGAAAGGGAACTTTTCCCCAGCTTCCCCATTATTGTCACCCGATTGCAGCATTGTGTCTAACGGCAGTTGATGTGTTATTCACTTGAACTGCTGACCAAATAGAGAATGGTCTAATTCGACCCTTGTCATCCCTGTGGCCCCTCATTCTAGATAGTCACAGCAGTCCACAGTATTTACATTTGCATCACTTGCTCTCAACACAAAACCGAGAGGATATCATTTTGACTGCTCAGTTTTATGCTGCATTCTGATAATCAGTCAATATGTTTAGACATAGTCATATGCACCCCCACCTACTTCTGTCCACGTGAGAAGAAATCCCGGCATAAATTGATGCGTTTTTGGGATACTCACCTTGTGGACAGCCTAAAGAATAATCATTCATAGGTGCGCTCTGCAAGCTATAGGAATCGTCTTGGACCCCCTGCCCATAATAGGACAGGTCTCATCTAAGTCTACGCTATTATGGTCTGAAAATTAGAAAAAATTGGCCTAAGAACGTGTAGGTTTCAAACGTTCTGTTCTTTCTAAATGATATGAACGTGGCAGTGTGAAATGTGAAAGCTATGATCCCTTTAAGAATAGCCAGATAGTACTCTTTGTTTACATAATAGAAGGTGCCGCCTCATTCTAGCCATGCCCATGTGAGATATCGAACAAGGGACGTCTGTTCTAATTTCTCGTATTTATTTGACTAAGATGTATTATAGAAATCAAATGATGAAAAATAAAATATAATATCCCGATATCAGCTTACATCGATAAAGTGTTGTGTAAATAAATGAGTCCAAAAAAAGTGATGAGAGGAATTTGTCTAAAGGTCCCCCCTGTTTAAAGTAAAGGACTGCTGAATGGTATGGTCCACCCCTGTGCCTGACTGGTTATGCATCCGCTTTTAGAGCGGGTTGAACTGGCAAATTGCGTTAATTACGATCTGCTTGTAACATATCTAACACAAAAATAATTATATTCGATTAATTTTTAAAAACACAAGACGGCTCTATATGGTTGTAAAGACGTATACGACGTGATATTGTGTGAAATGGCAGCTGCTTACACCCTTTGAAGTGAATTTCGTATGATCGTTTCCTTTTGAATTTGGGCTAGTGCATTGAGATTGAGGGGCGCCTGCTGTCCATAGAAGCAAGAAAAAGCCTAATGTTTTCGCAAAGCCAGGAGGAACACTGCGGCCCGACTAAAGACCCAATAAAATACGGGGAGCTGGTAGTATTAGGGTAAGTTGGAGAAAGGCTTGTGTATTTTCTAAAGTCAACCAGTTTAGCTAGCTGACATTTTGTAGGCTAGGTGAAAAAGTCGAAGCTATGATTGTGAACGTCAGAACTTTTTTCCTGCACAGAAAACACGGGCTGGAGTTAAATATTTTTTCTGTGAATAAATATTCATGCTTAACTTCGATTTAGCTGTTGATAATAGGGTTAACTTACATGCACACTAATAATTGGATATTAAACTAATTCAAATAAACGTTTATTTGACACATGCGATGAATACGAAAAGTGTGGACTTTACCTTGAACCGCTTACGAGCCCTTACCCAACAATGCAGTTAAAAAGTAAGAAAATTGACAAATTGGTAAGAAAATAGTGAGACAATAAAATAAGGTAGTTGGGGGGGTTGAGGTAATATGTAGGTTTGGTTAGGTGATTGCTTGAAGTACCAGCTATGTACATGTAGGTAGGTGGCGAATAGCAGAAAGTCAATGTAGCCGTTTTAACTTTAAAGTAGTCTTATGGCTTTGGGGTAGAAGCTGTTCAGGAGTCTTTTGGTTCCAGACTTGGCACTCTGGTGCTGGGTGATCGCAGATAGTACAGACTGTGACTTGGGTGGCTAGAGTCTTTGACAATTAGGGCCTTCCTCTGACACCACCTGGTATAGAGGTCCTGGATGACAGGGAGCTCAGTCCCCGGTGATGTACTGGGCCGTACACACTACCCGCTGTAGTGCCTTGCAGTTGGATGCAGAGCAGTTGCTATACCAAGCAGTGAAACAGCCAGTCAAGATTCTCTCAATGGTACAGCTGTAGAGTATCTGAGGGCCAATACCAAATTTTTTTTTTCATCCTCCTGAGGGGGAAGAAGTGTTGTTGTGCCCTCTTCACGTGTTGGTGTGTTTGGACAATGATTGGTCCTTAGTGATGTGGAAATTGAGGAACTTGAATCTTGACAGTCTCCTCTACAGCCCTGTTGATTTGAATAGGGGCATGCGCGGCCCTCCGTTTCCTGTAGTCATGATCAGCTCCTTTTGTCTTGCTGACATTGAGGGAGAGGTTGTTGTCCTGGCACCACACTGCTAGGTCTCTGACCTCTTCCCTGTAGGCTGTCTTATCGTCTTTGGTGATCAGGCCAACCACGGTTGTGTCATCAGCAAACTTAATGATGGTGTTGGAGTTGGGTGTGGCTACACAGTCCTAAGCACCTACTCCTGAGGGGCCTGTGTGTTGAGGGTCAGCATGGCGGATGTGTTGTTGCCTACCCTCACCACCTGCGGGTGGCCTGTCAAAGTCCAGGATCCAATTGCAGAGGGAGGTGTTTAATCCCAGGGTTTAGTCCTTAAGTCTTTAACCAACAATGCATTTCAATAAATAGAGTTAAGGAAATATTTACTAAATAATCTAGTGAAAAAAATATAAATAAATAAATAAATAAATAATAAAGCAACACAAGAAAATTACATAACAATAACGAGGCTATATACAGGGGTACCAGTACCGAGTCAATGTGTGGTACAGGTTAGTCGAGGTAATTTGTTAAGTGACTGCATAATTAAAACGGTGAGCAGCAGTGTAAAAACAAAGGGGGGGCTCAATGTAAATAGTCCTGGTGGCCATTTGATTAATTGTTCAGCAGTCTTATGGCTTAGGTGTAGAAGCTGTTAAGGAGCCTTTTGGTCCTAGAATTGGCCCTCTGGTGCCGCTTGTTGTGCGGTAGCAGAGAGAACAGTCTATGACTTGGATGACTGGAGTCTTTGACAATTTGTTGGTGGCCCTTACGGTCAGATGCTGAGCAGTTGCCATACCAGGTGGTGATGCAACCAGTGCTCTCGATGGTGCAGCTATAGAACATTTTGAGGATCTGGTGACCCATGCCAAATCTTTTCAGTCTCCTGAGGGGGAAAAGGTGTTGCCGTGCCCTCTTTATGACTGTCTTGGTGTGTTTGACCATGACACTTCGTTGGTGATGTGGACACCAAGGAACTTGACTCTCGACACCAATGAACTTAACTCTCGACCTGCTCCACTTCAGCACCGTCAGTGTGAATGGGGGGCCTGTTTGGACCTCCGTTTCCTATAATCCACGATCATCTCCTTTGTCTTGCTCACATTGAGGGAGAGGTTGTTGTTCTGGCACCACACTGTCAGGTGTCTGACCTCCCTATAGGCTGTCTCGTTGTTGGTGATCAGGCCTACCACTGTTGTGTCATCAGCAAACTAAATGATGGTGTTGGAGTCGTGTTGGCCATGCAGTTGGTTGAACTGAGAGTACAGGAGGGGACTAAGCACACACCCTTGAGGGGCGCCAGTGTTGAGGATCAGCGTGGCAAATTTGTTGCTGCCTACCATTACCACCTGGGGGGTGGCCCGCCAGGATCTAGTTGCAGAGGGAGGTGTTTAGTCCCAGGGTCCTTAGTGATGAGCTTTGTGGGCACTGATGTTGATTGCTGAGTTGTAGTCAATGAACAGCATTCTCACATACAGGTCCTTGCAAAAGTATTCATCCCCTTTGTGTTTTTCCTATTTTGTTGCATTACAACCTGTAATTTTGAATGGATTTCATGTCATGGACATACACGAAATGGTCCAAATTGGTGAAGTGGAATAAATTAAAATATGGAAAAGTGGTGCGTGCATATGCATTCACCCCCTTTGCTATGAAGATCCTAAATAAGATCTGGTACATCCAATTACCTTCAGAAGTCACATAATTAAAGTCCACCTGTGTGCAATCTAAGTGTCACATGATCTCAGTATATATACACCTGTTCTGAAAGGCCCCAGAGTCTGCAACACCACTAAACAAGGGGCACCACCAAGCAAGGAGCTCTCCAAACAGGTCAGGGACAAAGTTTTAGAGCTGTACAGATCAGGGTTGGGTTATAAAAAAGTATCTAAAACTTCAAACATCCCACGGAGCACTATTAAATCCATTATTAAAACATGGAAAGAATATGGCACCACAACAAACCTGCCAAGAGAGGGCCGCCCACCAAAACTCACGGACCAGGCAAGGAGGGCATTAATCAGAGGGGCAACAAGGAGACCAAAGATAACCCCGAAGGAGCTGCAAAGCTCCACAGCGGAGATTGGAGTATCTGTCCATAGGACCACTTTAAGCCATACACTCCACAGAGCTGGGCTTTATGAAAGAGTGTCCAGAAGAAACTGTGAAACTGGTCAGAATTGAAGGAATGATGGATGGTGCTAAATACAGGGAAATTCTTGAGGGGAAACCTGTTTCAGTCTTCCAGAGATTTGAGACTGGGACGGAGGTGCACCACCTAGCAGGACAATGACCCTAAGCATACTGCTAAAACAACACTTGAGTGGTTTAAGTGGAAACATTTAAATGTATTGGAATGACCTAGTCACAGCCCAGACCTCAATCCGATTGAGAAACTGTGACTTAAAGATTGCTGTACCCCAGCGGAACCCATCCAACTTGAAGCAGTTTTGCGTTGAAGAATGGGCAAAAATTCCAGTGGCTAGATGTGCCAAGCTTATAGAGACATACCCCAAGAGACTTGCAGCTGTAATTGCTGCAAAAGGTGGCTCTACAAAGTATTGACTTTAGGGGGGGTGAATAGTATTGCACGCTTAAGTTTTCAGTTTTTTTGTCTTGTTTGTTTCACAATAAAAACAATTATTTTGCATCTTCACAGTGGTAGGCATGTTGTGTAAATCAAATTATACATTTGAATTCCAGGTTATAAGGCAATAAAATAGAAAAAAATGCCAAGTGGGGTGAATACTTTTGCAAGCCACTGTAGGTGTTCCTTTTGTCCAGGTGGGAACGGGCAGTGTGGAGTGCGATTGAGATTGCCCCGTCTGTGGATCTGTTGGGGTGGTATGCAAATTGGAGTGGGTCTGGGGTTTCTGACATGTTGGTGTGAGCAATGACCAGCCTTTCATAGCGCTTCATGGCTACCCACGGGGCGGTAATCATTCAGGCAGGTTACCTTCACTTTCTTGGGCACAGGGACTATGGTGGTGTGTTTGAAACATATAGGTATTACAGACTCCGACAGGGAGAGGTTGAAAATGTCAGTGAAGGCACTTGCAAGTTGGTCTGTGCATGCTTTGAGTACACGTCCTGGTAATCGGTCTGGCCCCGTGGCTTTGTGAATGTTGTCTAGTTTAAAGGTCTTGCTCACATCGGCTACTAAGAGCGCGATCACATTGTCGTCCGGGATAGCTTGTGCTCTCATGCATGCTTCAATGTTACCTCGAAGCGAGCAATGAAGTAATTTAGCTGGTCTGGTAGGCTCGCGTTACTGGGAAGCTCGTGGCTGGTTTTCCCTTTGTAGTCCGTAATATTTTTAAAGCCCTGCCTCATTCTCGCCGAGCGTTGGAGCCGGTGTAGTAGGACTCAATCTTAGTCCTGTATTGATTATTTTGCCTGTTTGATGGTTTGGCTGAGTGCACAGCGGGGTTTCTTAGATTAGTGTCCCACTCTTTGAAAGCGGCAGCTTTAGCTTGGTGAAGATGTTTGCCTGTAATCCATGGCTTCTGGTTGGGAAATGTACGAAATGTACTTTTTAGCTTATCTGCCAAGGGGACTGGTAGATGAAAAAATCCACCACCCACTCATATTTTTTACATTTCTTTTTGTGTCACATATACATTAATTTCAGTACGTTTCATTGAGATAAGGTATTATGTTGATTACAAACTTAAAGAGGAGGCCAGAGCAAAATTTGAAACAAAATTGTTATTATATTGATCAACGGTTAATCAAATCAAGTTTATTTGTAGAGCACATTTTAAAAACAACTGTAGTTGACCAAAAGTCCTATACATAGTGAAAAAATGCCAAACAGTGGGCACACAATGAAATAAACCAAACATATGAGATACAATGAATAAGCGTACATGGAAGTCAAAACAGGGCAACAACAATGGTAAGATACAATTATGAGAAGTGCAGTGGACATAGAACTGGTGCTCTCCTGGTACAAAGGGGAAGCAGGTCTACAAATCCTTTACTTTGAGTAGAAATACCCTGAAAAAATACAGGTAAAATAGAGACTTATCAGATGCTGGTTATTTTTGCTGTGGCTCGATTTAATTTCCAAGCCTGAATACAACTTAAGAAGTCTTCAACTCAAACTTCTACTGAAGTATTTGCTATTATATGTACTTATGGATCAAACATAATAGTAAATTAGGTTTTGTAAACCTATCAGATGCTTAATCAACTTAAACCTCATCAGACTCCTCACTCTACCGCAATCACCCTCTGCATGGTCCATGAAGTCTGGCCTCCTACTCCTGACAGAGTCCTGGTGCCACAGCGTCACAGCTTTTATCGGATCATACTCCCTGATCTCTGGAGAGGACAGCTGTACCATAAGGAGATCTGACAGTGTATCAGACTTTAGGTTGGACCGCCAATCGGTTTTCACCTGTTTCATGGTATTAAAACCTCTTTCACATTCATCTGGGGAGGCAGGGAAGGACAGGACCAGTTCAACCAATGGCGGAAATCAGGGCAGGACTGCTGATGGCCTCTGTTGACACGGAACCAGGACATCTTCTGCAGGGACTGTGGCTCTTAGTACATCAGCACCTTCAGGACAGTCCACTGATCAGGGATCCTTTCAACATGGATGCCAGAGGTCTCAACAGGCTTGTAGTGGTCTACCAGAGTTTCCATTTCAGTGTCACCAAAATCTAGAATTACTGTATACATTACAACGAGCATCATGCAGTTTTAATTCTCAAACTATAAAAATATGATGATGAACCTGAGCCTAACCTAACTGCCCCTTAATATAAAACATAAAGTCATCTGCTGCATCTCCTGACTCTGGCCAGTTGGTGAAGCTGACCAGCTTGGTGGCACACAGGACCCGTAACACTGGCGTCCTGGAACCTGTCACTCATACTCTCGACTAGCCCGTCAAGCGTTTTGTCTTGTGAGGTGACGAGGGTCTTGCTGTCACCTCTGTTCAGCGAAAATCGTTGTGGCCTTCATCATGGGCCCATCTCTGATGATAAAAGGCTCATTTTACCATCCTTTCAGAATTTTCCTTTATGACACACTCACTCACTCTCTCCCTCTCTTATTGATGTCATCCTTTCTCTTAATTCTTTTAAGTTAAGTATTTCTTATTGCAGCTTAAATAAACATACCTAATTTTGTACTTTTTAAGTACTGCCTGTGTTGAGGAGCTGTGGGCTTCTGCTATGGTGATGGCGGGCCCTCTGCAGACAGGTTGCTCAGGTGTGTTAGTGTGTCATGCAGGAAGCCACAGAAACGGATAACAGCATCCTCCCTCGCAGTACTGGAGTATTTCCTGGCCTTGGCCTGCTGGACACCTCTGACATTTTGGGCATCAGCAGATTGAATCTGAAATACATAAAGAACAGACATACAAGTAGACAATTAATTGCTGTCCAAAAAATCTATTAGATATGACACTTTATCAGTGCATAAAGCATTGAAACATGATGTTACCAATTTGTAACCGTGTTTGTTATTTACTGGACATTACGTATTGATGATGACTTTTAGAGTACGTAGCATGGCAATCTAGAATAACTACCTGTTCCAGGTGCTGGACACGCCCCTGGTAACCTTGCAGGAAGTGGTCCAGTGCACATAATGGGTGTCCTACCCATCGGGTCCTGACAATTCTGGTGGGCACCAGTGGTGTGCGCCCAAGAGCCTGGAAGCTGTTTACCAGGTTTACCCTGTTCAGTGGACTGGTGTAGTAGAAGTTGTAGAGCCCACTGAAGAGGTCTTCTACTTTCTGAAACATCACGTTGGACCAGATGGCATCAGAAAAGGTCAGTTCAAGGCGGTGTGCCATACAGTGGATGCTGATGATGTAGGCCCTGCCCCCCTTCAGCCGGCTGACCACACCATTCTTGGCTCCGGTCATCACAGTAACTCCATCTGTTCCCAGAGCGACCAACTTGCTCCCCCACTCATCACACACTCCCACTCCCTAAAATTGCATCCAAAATAGATAATCCTTTTCAAGATTGATAAAGGCATATACTGTACCAGTCAAAAGTTTGGACACACCTACTCATTCTAGGGTTTTTCTTTCTTTCTTTTTTTACTATTTTCTGCATTGTAGAATATTAGTGAAGACATCAAAACTATGAAATTACACACATGGAGTCATGTAGTAACCAAAAAAGTGTTAAACAAATTAAAATATATTTGAGATTCTTCAAAGTAGCCACACTTTGATGACAGCTTTGCACACTCTTGGCATTCTCTCAACCAGCTTCATGAGGTAGTCATTTGGAATGCATTTCAATTAAATCAAATCAAATTTTATTTGTCACATACACATGGTTAGCAGATGTTAATGCGAGTGTAGCGAAATGCTTGTGCTTCTAGTTCCGACAATGCAGGAATAACCAACAAGTAATCTAACTAACAATTCCAAAACTACTGTCTTGTACACAGTGTAAGGGGATAAAGAATATGTACATAAGGATATATGAATGAGTGATGGTACAGAGCAGCATAAGCAAGATACAGTAGATGGTATCGAGTACAGTATATACATATGAGATGAGTATGTAAACAAAGTGGCATAGTTAAAGTGGCTAGTGATACATGTATTACATAAGGATACAGTCGATGATATAGAGTACAGTATATACGTATGCATATGAGATGAATAATGTAGGGTAAGTAACATTATATAAGGTAGCATTGTTTAAAGTGGCTAGTGATATATTTACATCATTTCCCATCAATTCCCATTATTAAAGTGGCTGGAGTTGAGTCAGTGTCAGTGTGTTGGCAGCAGCCACTCAATGTTAGTGGTGGCTGTTTAACAGTCTGATAGCCTTGAGATAGAAGCTGTTTTTCAGTCTCTCGGTCCCAGCTTTGATGCACCTGTACTGACCTCGCCTTCTGGATGGTAGCGGGGTGAACAGGCAGTGGCTCGGGTGGTTGATGTCCTTGATGATCTTTATGGCCTTCCTGTAACATCGGGTGGTGTAGGTGTCCTGGAGGGCAGGTAGTTTGCCCCCGGTGATGCGTTGTGCAGACCTCACTACCCTCTGGAGAGCCTTACGGTTGAGGGCGGAGCAGTTGCCGTACCAGGCGGTGATACAGCCCGCCAGGATGCTCTCGATTGTGCATCTGTAGAAGTTTGTGAGTGCTTTTGGTGACAAGCCGAATTTCTTCAGCCTCCTGAGGTTGAAGAGGCGCTGCTGCGCCTTCTTCACAATGCTGTCTGTGTGAGTGGACCAATTCAGTTTGTCTGTGATGTGTATGCCGAGGAACTTAAAACTTGCTACCCTCTCCACTACTGTTCCATCGATGTGGATAGGGGGGTGTTCCCTCTGCTGTTTCCTGAAGTCCACAATCATCTCCTTAGTTTTGTTGACGTTGAGTGTGAGGTTATTTTCCTGACACCACACTCCGAGGGCCCTCACCTCCTCCCTGTAGGCCGTCTCGTCGTTGTTGGTAATCAAGCCTACCACTGTTGTGTCGTCCGCAAACTTGATGATTGAGTTGGAGGCGTGCGTGGCCACGCAGTCGTGGGTGAACAGGGAGTACAGGAGAGGGCTCAGAACGCACCCTTGTGGGGCCCCAGTGTTGAGGATCAGCGAGGAGGAGATGTTGTTGCCTACCCTCACCACCTGGGGGCGGCCCGTCAGGAAGTCCAGTACCCAGTTGCACAGGGCGGGGTCGAGACCCAGGGTCTCGAGCTTGATGACGAGCTTGGAGGGTACTATGGTGTTGAATGCCGAGCTGTAGTCAATGAACAGCATTCTCACATAGGTTTCAGGTGTGCCAGGTGTGCCTTGTTAAAAGTTAATTTGTGGAATTTCTTTCGTTAATGAGTTTGAGCCAGTCAGTTGTGTTGTGACAAGGTATGGGTGGTATACAGAAGATAGCCCTGTTTGGTAAAATACCAAGTCCATGTTATGGCAAGAACAGCTCAAATAAGGAAAGAGAAATGACGGTCCATTACTTTAAGACATGAAGGTCAGTCAATAAGGAACATTTAAAGTACTTTGAAAGTTTCTTCAAGTGCAGTCGCAAAAAGGATCCAGCGTTATGATGAAACTGGCTCTTGTGAGGACCGCCACAGGAAAGGAACACAGAGATACCTTTGCTGCAGAGGATAAGTTCATTAGAGTTACCAGCCTCAGAAATTGCAGCCCAAATAAATGCTTCAGAGTCTGCATTTCTTATACCAATAGACCATTCGACGAGGGATGCAAGCTCTTGTTTGCTGAATGTTAAATATAGCGGCCAATAGAACTCACAGGAAGTTTGAAAGAATTGCCAACGCCCGATGGCGGTAGGCTATGACCGTTATTTATTCAGACCCATAACCATTCAATCTTAGTGAAGAGAGACCGCTTTCACTTATCTAATTCTAGACCAACTATATTATATTAAGCATGTCATTAGAATGATGAAGATGAGGACAACTTATTTCATTTAACTGTTGTGAGAAAGAGGGGGTAGGCTATAACAACATTAGGGGAAATATTATGAAAGGTATGAGTCAGCCTACTACTAATTATAGAAATAGGCCCTATTATATTTCAAAATGTAAAATCAAATTCGCTAGCCTATACTTGTGCTACACCAGATTTGCATGTTCTCTCCCAACTTCATCATAATTTGAAGGAGGTGTGAAAAACCAGTCTATATAATAGTAATATCATTCCCACTAAAAAAGATTACCCTACTGGAGCTTTTTTAATTGATTTACCCAAGAGGGCATATAGCTAGCTACATCTATGGGCTTTTATGTTTTTTTTTTCATGCATTATGTGCAGTAGCCTATATCATATGTATTGGATAATGAAACAATAATTTAGTATTTTTTGGACTTAAATGTATTTTAATGTAGGGCTTCCAAAATGTATTTAATATATGGCTCATCAGGCTCAGGTAGCATCAGGTTTGAAATGTATTTCAAATCCAGCCTATTTTCTATGCTATTTAGTTACACTTACGGTTTTGGGCGGAAATACTGGGTTACCCGGGAGAGAAGTGATTTGTTCTCGGGATGAAACATCTGTAAAATACTGGGAAAATATTCAACCATAGTGCCAACTATTGATGACAAAGTTAGGATCAGTGGAAAGAAATCACACAAAAATAGCACAATTGGTCAGGAGCCCGTAAAACGGCGGCCATCCCCTCTAGCGCAATTATTTTATGGCAAAAGGTTGTGGGGCATTAGTCATGTAAACACCTTACTCTGCTTATCTTAATTGCCTTAAAGTCATAATTTTCTGAGCAATCTTTAGAATTATTAGGACATGTAACAGCAAATGCATCCAACAAATGTGTAGAGTCACACGCTATGTAGTCAGTCGTTGTGTGCTAAGAATATAGGTCCAAATACTAATCTTTTGACTGCTTTAATACACATACGTGAATTTGTCCCAATACCATTGGTCCCCTAAAATGGCGGGACAATGTACAATAAGTGCTATCATTTCTAAACTGTTCACCCGATATAGATGAAAAGCTTTAATTTGAACGTATGACAGTCAAGACTTTAACCTCATAGTCATTGTATAATTTCAATGCCAAAACGAACAAAAAAAAGTAACTGTGGCAATACTTTTGGCGCTTACTTTTTAAATGAGCATACAAGTATGTTTAATTTGATTAAAGCAGTCCTACATGACTGTTTGGAGTGCGGTGCCATACCTTTAGCTCTGTGATGCAGCAGAGCTGGCACGCTGAAGATAAAGTAGCGGCAGATGTCTCTGGAGGGGTCATGACTACTCTCTAGCTGTTCTCCAGACAGTGGTGACACTGGAATGTGTCCCAGGCACTGGCCACGTCACCTCCCTCAGAACCAGTGAAGATCTCCAGGTTCTTAGTGGGGTATCAGCACAATCTATAGAGGACAGAAGATGTAATTAGTGGGGAGGACTAACCGAGTCGATGAGTGTGTATGGGGACTGCATCACTGAGTGCAGAGTAGAGGGGCAAGCTCAGACAAACGGTGTAGTCTATCCCTGCCTTAACACTGATCTGTGTTCTTAGGCAAAATTGTGAGTGAACCCACTCCCTTGGCTGAGAAGCAACCCCACACATGAATGGTCTCAGGATGCTTTACTGTTGGCATGACACAGGACGGATGGTAGCGCTCACCTTGTCTTCTCCGGACAACCTTTTGCCGGATGCCCCAAACAATCAGAAAGGGGATTCATCAGAGAAAATGACTTTACTCCAGTCCTCAGCAGTCCAATCCCTGTACCTTTTGCAGAATATCAGTCTGTCCCTGATGTTTTTCCTGGAGAGATTTGGCTTCTTTGCTGCCCTTCTTGACACCGTGCCATCCTCCAAAAGTCTTCGCCTCACTGTGCGTGCAGATGCACTCACGCCTGCCTGCTGCCATTCCTGAGCAAGCTCTGTACTGGTGGTGCCCCGATCCCGCAGCTGAATCAACTTTAGGAGACGGTCCTGGCGCTTGCTGGACTTTCTTGGGCGCCCTGAAGCCTTCTTCACAACCATTGAACCGCTCGCCTTGAAGTTCTTGATGATCCGATGAATGGTTGATTTAGGTGCTATCTTACTGGCAGCAATATCCTTGCCTGTGAAGCCCTTTTTGTGCAATGCAATGGTTATGGCACGTGTTTCCTTGCAGGTAACCATGGGTGACAGAGGAAGAACAATGATTCCAAGCACCACCCTCCTTTTGAAACTTCCAGTCTATTATTCAAACTCAATCAGCATGAGAGGGATCTCCAGCCTTGTCCTCGTCAACACTCACACCTGTGTTAACGAGAGAATCACTGACATGATGTCAGCTGGTCCTTTTGTGGCAGGGCTGAAATGCAGTGGACATGTTTTTTGGGGATTCAGTTCATTTGCATGGCAAAGAGGGACTTTGCAATTCATCTGATCACTCTTCATAACATTCTGGAGTATATGCAAATTGCCATCATACAAACTGAGGCAGCAGACTTTGTGAAAATTAATATTTGTGTCATTCTCAAAACTTTTGGCCACGACTGTACACAACGTGTCATACACACACGCTTGCATATACAAACCCACTACTCACTTGCTCATATTCAACAAACATATAGAGAGTTAGAGACTAGGTGTGTCTTTATCGTGATCCAGGGTGGAGGAATATTATTTGGTTGTCGTCATCTGGCATGGTGATGGCACAGTGGCTGTTTGTTGGTCACACTGCGACACATCACTGTCACCACTTTCAACTGGTTTGGTAACTACGCCAACACAACTGGTACGTAGGCATTGGAGTTTGATACCCCATGTCAGGATTCCACCGAGGAAGGTGGAGGGCTACATATGTGCCGGGTTCTGTAAGGCACATGATGAGTTGGAACACTCATGACCCCAAAAGCCTTTACAAGAAAGTTGCGTCAAGGTCAAAGGTGACTCACCTGTCAACTTGGCGTCCTCTGCCTCGTAGTGGTCCAGGGCGGTGCAGTAAAAGCCGGACTCCACCTTGTCAGACGTATGTCACACACACACTGACCTGTCTCGTGAGGGCGAGAGTAAAAACAGTCAGGAAATGGCATAGGACAGAGTTGAGATGTTGCATTCAAGGTGTAACAGTTGATTTTTAAAGACTGTTGGTGTATCAAAAGAAGCAACTAAGGATAATAATTTAGCTAAGTAAGTGATAACGTACTGAGTCGAGCTGTACCCGTTCACGCCCCTCGTCAGTCAGTAGGGCCCAGTATTGAACAGCCTGCTGTCATTTCATGCCCAACCCTCGTGGAGAGCTATCCAATTACATAAGGTACTTGTACAAATTCTATATAGAACCGTCCTCTGTATAGAACAATATTTCTAATCAAATAGAAAGCAGTTGGTGAAAGTCAATAACATGTCATCCTCTCAATGTGACAAATGTCCTAATAACAATGCCTTCGTACAGTGTCAATGCAATTACAGGAACACTCAGTACCACTAATGATTAAGTTATTGAGGTGATTTGATCGAAGTCATTGTTACCTGCAGGAAGACCCAGTGCGCTGTGTATAGAGAGCCTAGGTACTCGGAACAGAGTGGATCCTGTATCTGCTATCTCTGTCAGCTAAGGACAGAACAACTTCCCCACCACATAGTGAAAGTGTGAAGAGAGGGAATGGAGAAAGAGAAGATGGTTAGAGATCATTCTCTTTTATTGTAACTGCACAAAACTGCCAGAGTAAAAGTAATAAATTCTGCATTTCACATAGACCATCTCAAAGTGTGCAGTTAGCAGCTTACAATATTGCCCATGTACACTGAACCAAAATAAAAACAAGATGTATTGGTGCACAAATGTGTCTATCCCTGTGAGCATTTCTCCTTTGCCAATATAATCCATCCACCTGACAGGTGTGGCATATCAAGAGGCTGATTAAACAGCATGATCATTACACAGATGCACCTTGTGCGGGGGGACAAAAGGCTAAAATGTGCAGTTTTATCACAACACAATGCCACAAGTTGAGGGAGCATGCAATTGGCGTGCCACCAGGGCTCTTGCCAGAGACTTGAATGTTAATTTCTCTACCATTAGCCGCCTCAATGTCATTTTAGAGAATTTGGCAGTACATCCAACCTGCCTCGCAACCACAGACCACGTGTAACCATGCCAGCCCAGGACCTCCACATCAGGCTTCGTCCCCTGCGGGATCGTCTGAGACCAGCCACCTGGACAGTTGATGAAAGCATTTCTGCACAAACTGTCAAACCGTCTCAGGGAAGCTAATCAGCGTGCTCTTTGTCCTCACCAGGGTCTTGACCTGACTGCAGTTCGGTGTTGTAACCGACTTCGGTGGGCAAATTTATTTTTATTTAACCTTTTTTAACCAGGCTAGTCAGTTAACTCTTAGGGATAGTGAGACGCTAGCGTCTCAAGTGGCTAATAGCCTGGGGAAATGCATAGTGCCAAATTCAAATAAAAAGCGATAAAACTCAAACTTTCATTAAATCACACATGCAGGGTACTCAATTAAAGCTACACTCGTTGTGAATCCAGCCAACATGTCAGATTTTAAAAATGCTTTTCGGCGAAAGCATGAGAAGCTATTATCTGATAGCATGCACCCCCCCTGAACCACCTGAACGAGTTGTAAAAAAAAGAATTAGCGTAGCCGGCGCTACACAAAACGCTGAAATAAAATATAAAACATGCATTACCTTTGACGAGATTCTTTGTTGGCACTCCAATATGTCCCATAAACATCACAATTGGTCCTTTTTTTCGATTAATTCCGTCCATGTATACCCAAAATGTCCATTTATAAAGCAGGTTTGATCTGGAAAAAAGACAGCTTTCCAAAACACAACGTCACTCCAAAACATTTCAAAAGTTGCCTATAAACTTTGCCAAAATATTTCAAACTACTTTTGTAATACAACTTTAGGTATTTTTAAATGTTAATAATCGATCAAATTGTAGACGGGGCAAACTGTATTCGATAGAGAAAGTAAACAAAACATGCCCCTTTTTCCCTCTTGCGTAACTCTCAACAGTGTAACGTTGTTCCAGGATGTGCCTCTTCTTTGTTTCACCAATGATTAACTTCAACCCAATTCCAAAGACTGGTGACATCCTGTGGAAGTCGTAGGAACTGTAAAATGGGCGCTATCTAATTTCCCTTGGCAAAGACAACTGAGGGAACTGTCAGAGGAAAATAATTGTTTTATAATTGTTTTATTCTTGGGGTTTTGCCTGCTACATAAGTTCTGTTATAGTCACAGACATGATTGAACCAGTTTTAGAAACTTCAGAGTGTTTTCTATCCACACCTACTAATCATATGCATATAATATATTCCTGGCATGAGTAGCAGGAAGTTGTGCACGCTATTTATCCAAAAGTGGAAATCTCCATAAGAACAAATTCTTATTTTCAATGACGGCCTAGGAACAGTGGGTTAACTGCCTGTTCAGGGGCAGAACGACAGATTTGTACCTTGTCAGCTCGGGGGTTTGAACTTGCAACCTTGGTTACTAGTCCAACGCTCTAACCACTAGGCTACCCTGCACACCTTTGATGGCCACTGGCATGCTGGAGAAGTGTGCTCTTCACAGACGAATTATGATAGCCACATTAGCATTGACCTTTTGGAGTGTAATTACAGACTTAGCTAGCTATGTGCTTAAATGTTAGCTAATTAGTTAACTTCCTAGCTAGCTGACGTTAACCTAGCTTGCCTAATCAATAGCCTGCTTTAATAAAAGAAGACCAACTTACTACCAATTTTAATATTGAAATCATAGTTGGTTGGTTAGGTTCTTTACTGAAAAACTATACATTTTTATCGTCTGCCATTGTCCCTACATCACCACCATTTCACTGTCAAAATACGATTCCCATTAAATAACTCAGCCACAGTCAATTGGCTGCATCCAAAAAATGTATTAAAACAAAAACAAACTTTTTGGTCTTAATTTAAAATCATGGTTAGGCATAAGGTTAGCATAAGGTTAGTTATAAAATCTGATTTTAAGAGAACATGTCGAAATAGGTGTGGTTTAGACATAAAAATTAAGAATTTGAAGCGGTGTTAACTAGTGACTACTATGTTCATTGTCTAGAATTTTCCCCTGTAACCCTTCGATCACACCGACAGCGTTCTTGCGCGAAATAGTACGCAGCATCATCTGGATATGTATGCAACAAAAGTTCAAAATTCACCTTCTGCTACCATTTCTGTCAAGCCGTCTACGCATACAGTTTGACTCTATGTTCGATAAATCCAACATATGCACCACACTGCAACTGCCTCTGCAACGCAATGCTGCAAGGCAAACGCAGGGTTTCATTGGAAATGAATGTAATTCTGGTGTACCAAAATGCAATGGCACTGTCGGGGATCTAAGCATAATACAACTATTGCAGTTGCAAGAGCAAGAATTTATTTTTTTGTGAGAAGAGAAATCCATTTGGGGATGTTGTTTGCGCAACCATCCTCTGCTCATTTGACCACATTCCGCGTGCGCTCACGGGACCCATCCTCTGTGCGCTAGTCTCAGTGTTGGCTTCCGCACTGATGTTTTAATCTTTCTCAACAGTGTCACCTCACGCTCAATGGGCTTTAGAAGCTGATTTGACCCCATACCTGGCAATACAATGTCACATTAATCTTACTCTATGTTGAAGAATACCCATCACAAAGAGCAAATCTGAACACACTGATTTTTGCAGGTTTCACAAAAAGAGATGTCCCACAGATTTGAACGTTCTTAGTATGGCACTTGCTTTACATTTGGGCTGTATAACGCCTAAATATCATAACAGACAGTATTGGGATTTTTAGACATGGGTAACAACTGCCACATTGTTTTCAAATGATTTATGTATTTTAAGACATTTAGTGAAAACAGATTGGTTTACTGCGGTTTTGTAGAATTCTCACAGCATCCATTGTTTGCCAGGTGAACTGACTGACTACTCACATAATGAAAGTTATAAAGTATGTTCTCTCTCATTTTAGATATAAATGCCATTTAGGGAATTTAAAACTCCTTAATTCAATAAACATCTCACATTGACCCATTTTAGGAAAATCCAAAACATCAGTAGACATGTTTCTAACATTTTACTCAATTGCATGCTATACAGTAAGTAGGCCTTCACTATACAGTAAGTAGGCCTTCACTATACAGTAAGTAGGCCTTCACTACACAGCTTTTGTTGAAATTCTCATGTAGCTATGTGCCATAGATGTGATGTGTGTGTGTGTCCACGTATTAGCTCCTATAACACTGGTGGTGTAGTAATACCCCCCATGGGGCTAAGAAAAGCACTTTAATCTGAATTTTTCTTAGTGATGAGTTTCCGAGCCTGTTTTGGTGGGACATTGATTATTAATGGTCTGTCTTTACCATTGTAGATGTTACTCTCATTCAGCAGTGCTTCGTAGCTATCCTCCTTGGGCAACATTTCATTGTGCTTCAGGCACAACCACCTAGACTTTTTTTCAACAACAACAAAAAATCTGGAAGAAAAGTGTGGCCTTGCAGTGCTTTCATTGTAATGTGTTATTAAACATTTATGGAGAGAGAACGAAATAATACATCAGTCATTTCTCTGGTGTTTGGTGCTTTGTGAATTTCATGTATAGAGCATCTGTTAAAAGCATTTTGCATTTCAAATCTATATGTGTGGCCTGTGTCCCCTGCACTCAGGGTTCTACACTAACCTTTTCTACTGGCGGCACTGGTGCTACCAACCTTTTCAGTTGGTGGCACCAGCACATGATTAGGTCGCACAATCTTTTAAATAAATATAATAATTGATCATGATCTGGCCTCTGTCCCATAATGTTCCTTCATTCCATATAGAACCAGGCTAAGAATGACTAGCCACATTTTTAAATGAGCATGCCTTTGTGTTCTTTAATTTTGATAGATTTACTGTAACAGCAAAGAAAAGACACTTAAAATAATGTGCAAAATATATTTATTACGGATATCAAAGTTACATGTGTATTTTTTCTCTTTTTTTTGTGCAAAGTCCTCTAGAGCAGGGGTGGTAAATAATGTAAATAAGAATTTGTTCTTAACTGACTTGCCTAGTTTAATAAAATAAAAAATGTAACCACATCAGGGGACCATTTTGAGGTCTGGGAAAAATCGGAGAAATTTAGATTTTTTGTTGTTAGCCTTTAATTCAGGTAAACTCCAGACAGTTGTTTGGCCAGCGGTGTTTCTGTAGTGCACTTAGGATGGAGTTTCAAAACAAATGGCCACTGGATTGATGCAAATAATTATGATTCTGCCAGGAAGGCGCAGGCTACTTTGAAGTTAAATTGTATTGCCTTTCCATCTACCTGACAACATTTAGCCTACACAAAGCATGGCTAACGGCTACACAAAGTTGTAGGCCCTACGCGCACCACACAAAGCAGGGCTCCACATTCAGGTATATTTTCCAGGGGCACACCGGGCCAGTGCCAACTGAAAGATACTTGCATGAATAAAAAAATATATTAAAAAAAATATATATAAATATATATATTTATATTACTGGCCCGGGACAAGATCTGACAGGAAACCAAATGATGAGTGTGTGATTTTTTTATCTTTCATTCGCAGGCTGAGCAACTAGTCTATACGGGGTACATAGACATTGGCAAGTCAAATACCTTTTTTTGACTAGGCCTACCTATTGTCATTATGCATTGACATTCACATTATTTTTACATTCTAAAATATGTCAGAATAATGTGGGTATTGCATGGTTAAATAGACAGCATGCTCCCGACAAACACACTAATGAAGTCTGTCCATGTGGTAGCTAATCAGCCTCGCCATTTGAGATGTGTTACTGAAGGGTTACTGTATTATATTTTAAAATGAGAAAGCGACCAAAAATGGGACACTTTGTATGGAAAACCAAGTTGAACCAACATTTAGATGTCTTGCTCATAATAACCACACATGGTTTTACCGCAACAGACTAGCGCAACATCATTAAATTGAAACGCCGGGAAACAAATGGAAGTGCCTACGTCTCTCATAAACGGATCAGAAATGAAATTACAGAATAATTAGTGCCTTAAAGTATTCTTACCCTTTGACTTATTCCACATTTTGTCTTACAGCCTGATTTCAAAATGGATTGCATATTTTTTTTCTCTCCCAATCTATGCTAGTCATTTTATTTTTTTTTAGCAAATGTATTAAATTAAGTACATAAATATCTAATTTACATACAGTACCAGTCAAAGGTTTGGACACCTACTTATTCCAGGGTTTTTCTTTTCTTTTGACTATTTTCTACATTGTAGAATAATAGTGAAGACATCTCAACTATGAAATAACACGTATGGAATCATGTAGTAACCAAAAAAAGTCACAACAAACACACAACAAACAAAAAAAACTTGTTCAGTGCTAGTTAGTGTACTGCTAACATTAGCGGGCTCGCTCGCTAGTTAACGTTACGTGTATGATCTGTGTAGTAATATTTGCATCTCAGAGCCATTTGCATTGCTAGTTATAGCCTAATGTTTGCTATCTAACATTACATCTAGATAGTTGGTTAGCTTTAGCTGCCTGTAGATTCATGCAAGGTGGTAACGTTATGAGTTGGGGTTTTGGTGAATTATTTAGCTACATGTCAAAAAAAGACTCCACTATGCAAGTAACCAGTTCACTGTACAGTTTACATCTTTTGTATCCTGTCCATGTGACAAATTAACTTTTAGATTTGATTTTATATAGTGTGTGTTTACCAGAAACTGTAATAAGAACAACAACATGATCTGCACCAAAGTCAAATTAGGATATAACATTAGGCCAACAAGACAGTGTCCAAGTTATACAATTCTCTGGTAGAATGCCCTGCTTTTATTTTGTCACACTCACAACCGTAAGCTATTTTCTGTCATTAGCTCGTCATTATCTTGTTGCGAGTTTATTGTCCTGTAATAATGAATACAATTTAGCTAAAGTTAAGGTGTTATCAGCTATATGATATAGTAATAATTTTTTTATTTAACTAAACAAGTCAGTTAAGAACAAATTCTTATTTACAATGACGGCCTACCCCGGCCAAATCCGGACGACGCTGGGCCAATTGTGCTCTGCCCTATGGGACACCAAATCACAGCCGGTTGTGATACAGCCTGGAATCCAACCAGGGTCTGTTGTGACGCCTTAGGCACTGTGATGCAGTGCCTTAGATCGCTGCGCAACTTGGGAGCCCTGAACTGGCTAGCTAGCTAACAAGCTAGAAACAAACCCTTTTTTTTTTTAAAGTTGCTTTTAGCCTGGTTTGCTAGATTGACATATACTAAATTGGTGTTAAAATACACCAGTTATGTTATTTTGGACCATCAGGCTGATGTCATGCAGCCTGTTTTTGTTTATACTTTTTCAAAACGATAGCGACAAGTTTGATGTCGGACGCCCCCCCAAAAATTAATGATGTCACTGCGACAACTGTATACAGACATGTCGAATAACATAGTATAAACTAGCTTTTAGTCTAAATCTTTGGTTGTACTCACTGTTTAGCACATGGCCTCGCATGTGAATCCTGAGAGATGGGTGGGGCTAAAGCTTAAGATGGTGTAAACAATGCTGAATGGGTGTAGACCAAGAAGAGCTTTCCAGTAGGTGTACCAAATCATTCAAGGGACATTTTCTCAAAAGTGTGGTTACAAGTTTATCAACTTTCAAAGCAGAATTACTTTCCCATTGTTCTTCAACTGTACTGTATGATAAACAATTTTCTAGCTCTGCGTCTCTACTTTATTCCAATGTAAAAATAAAAAAATAAAATTTCAAATGTTGCTACACAAGATTGAGCCGTTCAACCACATGTGGAATAAGTCGAGGTATGAATATTTTCTGAAGGCACTATTAGCGCAGTAGAACTTCTAAATCGGCTACCATAACTTCAATGACTTTTCAAGGACCAAAGAGCCTAAAGAAAATCTCTGATTTTCAAGGTATACTATTCCATGATGACTGAATTGCACATCACAAATACTTAACCAAGACTTTAAGCTTTCTAAATATGTGGTTTGCATACCCATTCTTGCCTTATAAGTTAATGGTAGTTATAACTTGGAACATCTTTCCTACCCTTACCGCTGTCGCTCTTCGCTCCTCGTAACAACCGGCTTTTTGAGAGCTGAGCGTTCTCTCTGCCTGACAGTTTGTCTGTAGGCTATATCTGTGCGGAAAGCATGTGATAAATAATCATCCATTGTTTAATTGTTTTTTAAAATCAATTATATAGCCTAGATTATTACAATATTTGCTTCTCTGCCCACTGACTGGGATGATTGACTGGCCCGGAGGGTTTCCGAAACCTCCCTCATAAAGGCAAGTTCTGACGCGCGCGCACACGGGCATTCCCATGCTGCTGTTGCTTCTTTAAAAAGTTGCTTTATTTTTGGTCAATTGCACATTACTGTTTGAATAAATCATGATAATAAATGGCACCCTTGTTTTCAATGGCACCCTTGCGACCAATTAAAAATGTATCTCTCACGGCCAAGTCAAACGGTCGCAAGTGTGACTGTTTTGATCGTGGTATCGAATCCTGCCCGCACCCCCCATACACATACACATTTTCAGTCAGTGTGGTGTTATAGTAGTAGGCTATAGTAGGGATAAGACGCCTGCCATTAAAAAAAAATACAATAATTTGTGGGCTTATCCTTTCTGTAATAGTTTAATTTTTGATCCAAAGTTACATCTTCATGACATGTAATTTGAATGGAGAGCATAGTCCTATTTGAATTGCAATTCTCACCCTGGTTTGTCTTAACCCAGTGGTATTTGCATGGCCACTTCCCAGCTTTGGCTGGCAGCACTGGCACTGAGCAGTGAGTGAGTGGGCAGGCTGGGTGAGTGGGTTTAGGAAATGAAAGGGGGGATTGATCAGGATACAGCCTCTGCCTCTCCACAGTCCTCTTTGTCCATTCATTGTGCTTGTGGGATTGAACCTATTGATTGTGCAAGTCTCCCCTGAAGAACGATTCTGTGAGGGAAGATTGTATTTGATGGGGACATCTCCGGGTAGGTGGAGCACAGACCTCCAAACACCAAGACTGGAGTATGGTGACTAACTGTAGATACCATTGCTGAGGATTACATTATAGATGATGAATCGGAAATGCTGCTATTGTCACATTTTGGACTGGTTCTGAAGACCTTAACCTAGAGCTGGGCAATATCTCAATTTATTTATTTTATGTTTTCTCTTTGTTGTACAATTTTTTTAAAGGTCAAAATCACTCAATTTCAAACTAGTTTATAAGCCTTCCACAATGATACCAGCTAATAATTAAATTATTTTATCAAAATAGTTTAGCCTGCTTTTTTTAGCAATCAATGATCCGGCTTTCAAATCTGGCTTTTGAAAATGCAATGTTTAGTTCCAAATTTAACCAGAGCCTTGCATAATGCACATTCACTAATAATGTCTAACTTCTTGTAGCAGGCCTTGGGCTGTAGAAAATGTTTATGAGACCGGTGTTCAATCACACAAGCCCACGTGCTAGTGAGTAGCCAGCTAATCTTTTAAGTTTCAAGTTTAGCCAACTTGGATCTATTTGCTAGCTAACAAGGCAGAAAAGTTTAATTGTTATAGGGGGAACGTTTAAAAAAATTACAACTTCATATTCATCTCCAGCACCACCCCTACATCAACATATGACATAGAAACTCACCAATGTTTGATGACATCATTGGAAACACACAGAGAAATGTAAGTGTTTCCAATGTCATCATCAACCAATTAGTAGGCAATGCCTACTCACAATTGGTCAACATCACACAATGATTGTCTTGGAAACACTTATCTTCCCCTCTTCTTTTTTTATTTATTTTTTTACTACAAAACAAACGCATAATTTTCACATATGTTGGGGTGGTGCTGGAGATGAATGAAGTTGAACATTTAAATGTCAGTTTATGAACAGTTTTCTGTCTCCAACTTTTTGAATAGCTTGTTAGCCTGTCCACTTTTGTTTAGATGTTGAAATCAAGTGACCTACCTCATTTCTCTCCAATTCCCAAAATAATTGTTTTATGCTTATTGCACATTTATAAAGACTAGACAGCTAATATAAGTATTTGGCTAAAATGCTGCTATTGGTACTTGGTACTGAAATGCCGTGTGCGACAAACTGAACATTCATTTCCTAGAATCAATGTTCATTGATACTCTCGTTTTAGTAGTGTCTGTTCTGTGTACATTTTGAGTAGTTGAGACATAAAAGGGTATGGTTAGAAAGGTGAACTTCTCTATTACAGTAAAATGGGTTTCTGTGGACCAAACCTGAAATGCACATAGCGAGTTGAAACCACTTGTTAGAGAGGATCCCTCATTTTTGTTGTGAGTGGCAGGTGGAGCGGCGTGTGTGTGTGTGTGTAAACCATAGGGGAAGAGTCAAAGCATGAGGTTTCACTCGCTAAAATCTATCCAAAATAAGCCCCATGTGTTTCTATGGGCTCATTTTGGACCTAAGCTTGCCTTTGGGACAATGACTCCCATTGTTAGGGTGTAGACATGAGCATCTTGCAATTATATACAGATCTCTGGTGTAAATGGGAAGGTGCACACAGCACAGAAAGAGACAACCAAAAAGACATGACAACAATCTACCATTAAAAAAAATGTGATTCTTGCAATACAGGCATCTGGAATGTCACACAAAAATATAAAAACATATTGCCCTACCTTAAGCCCCTCTGACCCATAATAACCCACTGTGCCATCCTCACATGACCCTAGAAGCAGTCATGGGGTCATAGCCAGGGCTATCGCTTCAACAAATGTCTCATACTACGTTAACGCTGTGCTGTCACTAAGTCGATGACTAGGGGACTGCAGGTGGCTCTTTCTTGTGTATGGTGGCAGGGCTGGAGTACAGGTGATGCTCAGAGCCTCCATTCTAATCCCTTCTAAGTATCAAGAGGCTAAAAATGACCACTCTGGCCCAGGTCAAAAGGCAAAGAGATTACAATAAAGCACAGCTTTAAAAGGCTGTCCTGGCTAATGCAATGATGAAGAGGCCTCCAGGTGACATTGCACACTTCACTTCCTGTCCTTAATGATGGACATAAATGCCAGTCCATTATCCAGTCTTCCTATCCAACGCCAAATGGCTTCACTGGAATGGTAGAGATGTAATGGCCCAGTGTCATCAAGCTAGAGAGATTGCATTGACTGTTACCACTGACAATAACAGCTGTGAAGGGGTGGTTGCTGAAGGCTAAGAGAAGAGTGGAATTGATCCTGCTTTATTGTGGACTGATCGCAGCGGTCATGACCTGTTTCATATCATATTGATCTGACTCGTGTGCAGTCAGTCAACGATGGCAGAGCTACAATATTCCCCTGTGAGTGGGTTGTGTCTAGCAGACCAGCTCTCAGCCCTGTTCTGACTGAGACCATGTGTTTTCCAGGCTGCCTGGCTGTGGGGACAGGTGGCCAGGGGAGGGAGGAGGAGGATAAGTATGGGGAGGAGGTGGTAGTCGTTGCAGTAACGAGGGCTTTGGGGATTACAGTGTAGTGGTTGGTTGTTTAGCCCAATCGCTAATAAAAGGAAAGGTTAGTGGATTTTTATTCAATTAATATAATTGATTCTGAAATACTGTAATCAGTCAAAATGTCAACCTGAACTCTCTTATTCTGTGGGGGGTGGATGACCGAACAGAAGGCCTGTGTGTTGGATGGGAGAAGAGCATGGGGTTTCCCAGCTGTAGGGGCAAGCTGGTGGATGTAGAGTATTGGTCTGTTCTGGAAGAGGCACCTCCATTCACCAGGCAGACCAGGCCCGTAGTTACAGCAGACTGAGAGACTGGGCATCACAAGGGTGCACCAAGATAGAAATGTTAACCACACACTAAATAGAGAAGTTGTTATGATGAGGCCATTTTGTCCTGTGTATTTTTAATTTGAGTCAGCCAGTTCAGGCTCCAAGTTAGTGTGACTAATGCGGTAGAGGTATTATGCTGCTGACCATCATGTGAGTCAGAGAGCCTCCCCAGTCTGGTCTGGATAGTCCTGTAAAGGAGACCTGACACACATCTTAAACTCTGCTCTTCTACAGACTAGTGCAGAGTAACAGCTGTGGCGTGGCTAGCTAGCTGACAGACGGAGGGGGAGCATTTTAAAGTGCTTTATGTAATAACCCAGCTATAATCCAAGGTGACGCTTAGATAACTAATACAATGAATGTGATCTATGTGGATGAATGAAAGTGGATACAAATGGCCCTGCTCCAAAACCCATAGGAACACACATTATTATTCATGCATTCACTTACAGACAAGAATATTCTGTAACGTTATTTTTTCAGAGACATTTTCTCTCTTGGAAGAATATCTTTATCTACCCTTTGGGGGAATGAATGAACTTTTCCTGAAATGTTAGAAACTCTCCCACATTCTTTCTCCCCTTTTTTCTGATAGGTACAATGGCTCCCTCCCAAACGGAGACCGGGGCAGAAGGAAAAGCCGCTTTGCCCTGTACAAGAGAAGCAAAGCCAACGGTGTTAAACCCAGCACCGTCCATATCCTCAACACGCCACAAGCCAGCAAGGTAAACCAGGAACCTAGCCTACTCACATATTCATGCACAAACTAAGTAATTGATGGGTGAAGACTGAGTTCTCATGAATATGTTATTACCCTTCTTAGCAAATTGGTAGAATGACCAACAATTGACACAACAGTGAGAACCAACACTGAATTTAACTCATTTTACTTTTTAACACGTTTTTCACGTATCTAACTTGAAATCCCAGTCAAGAAAATATTGTTGCTCTATTGATGGCTCTGACATTTACTACACAAAAGCTGCAGCCAGACCTCCTAGCTTTGCTATGTGTGGTGTCTGCCAGAAAACTGCCAGTCCAGTACAGCATGTCTGTCCTCTTGCATTCCTACATTTGGTATCCTAGCAGTCAGCTAAACAAGCTAGAGTGCCTGCTGCTGACGTCTGCAGTTTTTAGAAGCACACGTTTCAAAGCACTTCTCCTTTTTGTTTTTGGGCCTTCTGGCTTAAGGCCCATCAGTCTGTGTTAGTCTCCCACCCTGTAGCCTGACTGTGTCTGATAGCTCTTCTCACTGGGAGAAAAGGTTTAGGAGCTAGCTGTTAGCTGATAAAGGCTGTGTCATCTCTGACTGCCTGTTCAGTGAACTGTACTGGGCCCTGCTCTCTCTGCTGTTTCACGACACACACCAGTATGTGTAGGTTTATGTAAGAGGTCATGTACAGCCTGTTATATAATGATGAAGCTTTATTAACCCCCCAGCACCTTCACCTCCCCTTCCCTCTGCCACCCTGGTATCAGGGCCTCTATTAAACTTGGTTTAGTGGGGTGAAGTGAGGAGGATGTTGTTGCAGTTGGCTGACCTTCCCCTCACAGCTGTACGCACAATGATGAAAATAGCTGTTCCTTCTTCTTCAGTTTGTCAAACTTCTGCCCTGCTAGAGCTGCCCTGGTCAACTGTATGTGCTGTTATTGTGAAGTGGAAATGACTAGGAGCAACAAGGGCTCAGCTGTGAAATGATAGGGCACACAACACTCACTGCTGAGTTCCAAACTGCCTCTGGAAGCAACATCAGAACAAGAACTGTTTGTCGGGACGCGAGCTTCATGAAATGGGTTTCCATGGCCAAGCAGCCGCACACAAGCCAAAGATCACCATGCGCAATAGTAATGGTTGACTGGAATGTTGTAAACATCGCCGCCATTGGACTCAGTGGAAACGAGTTCTCTGGAGTGATGAATCATGCTTCACCACCTCCCCCAATGCCTAGTGCTAACTGTAAAGTTTGGTGGATGAGGAATAATGGTCTGGGGCTGTTTTTCATGGTTCGAGCAAGGCCCCTTAGTTCCAGTGAAGGGAAATCTTAATGCTACAGCAGAGATTGTAGACTATTCTGTGCGTCAGACTTTGTGGGAACAGTTTGGGGAAGGCCCCCTCCTGTTTCAGCATGACAATGCCCCCCGTGCACAGAGCGAGATTCATACAGAAATGGTTTGTCAAGATGGCACAGAGTCCTGACCTCAACCCTATTTGAACACCTTTGGGAAGAATTGGAACGCCAACTGCGAGCCAGGCCTAATTGCCCAACATCAGGGCCCGACCCCACTAATGCTCATGTGGCTGAATGGAAGCAAGTCCCCGCAACAATGTTCCAACACCTAGTGGAGAGCCTTCCCAGAAGAGTCGAAGCTATTATAGCAGCAAAGGGGACCAACTCCATTTTAATGGCCATGATATTGGAATTAAATGTTCGACAAGCAGTTGTCCACGTACTGTTGGTCATGTAGTGTATTTGGCTGTTTTCGCAGCATAATATTTAGAAATGGTCCTTTTCGGGGTTAGAATAAATGCTAACTCCTGTTCGTATAAGCTTGTAACATACTGTAGCTAGCCATATACAGTGCATTCAGAAAGTTTTCAGACCCCTTTTACTTTTTCCACATTTTGTTACGTTACAGGTTTATTCTAAAATGCATTAAATTGTTTCTTTCCCCATCAATCTACACACAATACCTCATAATGACAAAGCAAAAAAAAAAATGGGGTATGACGCTACAAGCTTGGCACACTTGTATTTGGGGAGTTTCTCCCATTCTTCTCTGCAGATCCTCTTAAGCTCTGTCAGGTTGGGTGGGGAGCGTCGCTGCACAGCTATTTTCAGGTCTCTCCAAAGATGTTCGATCAGATTCAAGTCCGGGCTCTGGCTGGGCCACTCAAGGAAATTCAGAGACTTGTCCCGAAGCCACTCCTGTGTTCTCTTGGCTGTGTGCTTAGGGTCAATTGTCCCGTTGGAAGGTGAACCTTTGACCCAGTCTGAGGTCCGGAGCGCTCTGGAGCAGGTTTTCATCATAGATCTCTCTGTACTTTACTCCATTCATCTTTCCCTTGATCCTGACTAGTCTCCCAGTCCCTGCCGCTGAATAACATCCCCACAGCATGATGCTACCACCACCATGCTTTACCGTAGGGGTGGTGCCAGGTTTCCACCAGACATGACGTTTGGCATTCAGGACAAAGAGTTAAATCTTGGTTTCATTAGACCAGAGAATCCTTTAGGTGCCTATTGGCAAACTCCAAGTGGGCTGTCATGTGCTTTTTGTACTGAGGAGTGGCTTCCATCTTGCCACTACCTTAAATGGCTGATTGGTGGGGTGCTGCAGAGATGGTTGTTCTTCTGGAAGGTTCTTGCATCTCCACAAAGGAACTCTGGAGCTCTGTCAGAGTGACCATCAAGTTCTTGATCACCTCCCTGACCACGGCCCTTCTCCCCGGATTGCTCAGTTTGGCGGGGCGGCTAGCTCTAGGAAGAGTCTTGGTGGTTACAAACTTCGGTTTAAGAATGATGTATGCCACTGTGTTCTTGGGGACCTTCAATGATGCAGACATTGTTTGGTACCCTTCCCCAGATCTGTGCCTCGACACAATCCTGTCTCGGAGCTCTATGGACAATTCCTTCGACCTCATGGCTTGGTGTTTGCTCTGACATGCACTATTAACTGTGGGACCTTTATGTAGACAGGTGTGCCTTTCTAAATCATGTCCACATGTGGACTCCAATCAAGTTGTAGAAATATCTCAAGGATGATCAATGGGAACAGGATGCACGTGAGCTCAATTTAGGGTCTCATAGCAAAGGGTCTGAATACGTACGAAAATAAGGCATTTCTGTTTTTATTTTTATTATTTTGCAAAATATTCAACCCGTTTTCTCTTTGTCATTATGGGGTATTTTGTGTAGATTGAGGGGGGGGGGGGGGGGGACAATTTAATGCATTTTAGAATATGGCTGTAACGTAACAATGTGGACAAAGTCAAGGGGTCTGAATACTTTCCAAATACACTATAGAAATCGATAGTGTTATTTGAAGCCTATTTTTATGTGTAATGCAGTTGATTGGGGACTGACGTATTGGTTTGACATCCATACAAGCATTATTTTCTTATTCTCCCCAAGAGGGTATGAAATGCACATAAATATAGGCACATTTTGTTGGTAGGCAATAAGGAGATTTTGAATCTTGCCCGCATGGGGGATGCGTCAGTGGTGTTGCCATGGCATTCCCATTGTTTTGATTGATTCGATTCATCTCTTTACCGCATCTATACCTAACGTCGTTGAGCCAGCACTGAGGGTTCTATTTGAAAGTAGAGATGTGAGATATCATTTGAGAGGGTAACTGTTACGTGGATTTCCAAGTGTGTACTTGTCCACCGACGCTTTCTCTTGCTCAGCAGGAATGTGTTCTCTCTGTTCTCTTACTCTCAGACACTACACCAAATCTCCCTCCTCACACTCTGTAGTAGGTCCATGTGAATACGTTGAGAAAGCGCTCTGACTGAGTTGGGCTCACGTGTCTGTGCACACTCTGGTGCTAATGACCGATAATGAGGAGCTCCCATGATCACTACCAGACTCCTATTCAAATCCTGCCTCTGCTCCCTAATCTGCCCACTTGATCTCAATTACAGGTGTCTGTCTGGGTGTGTGTGTTCCTTTGGGTGTTCCCTAACAAACGGTTTAGATCTCGCTCTCTTCAGGTCTCAGTTGGTTGTGTGGGATTTTAGAACTGGGTATGTGGCAATCTAAAGTAGCCAAATGTTGTGTTGAAAATGTGGAATGCTTTACACTTGTGGGAATTGGCCTATATGGAACAGGTTTCTTACAAAAGAAATATGAAAAGTACATGCATAAGCATGTTAGCAATTGAAAGGGAACAGTTTGGAGATAATAGGAAAATTATTAGACAAGTTTAGGACACAACTGTTCACCTGACACAACACTGAATAAACTGTTGCTTTTTATGTGCATTTTTTTATATTTACCGTACTTTTCACCACATTTGTTGATTTTAATGACATTTTGAAAATACTCTGGATACATTCAGCAACATGATAATATTCCTCAAATGTGGGTTAGGTGCAACATAACACAACACAAAAAAATAACAAGGGTTTGAGTGAGAGGACTAACTGGTGTCTCCAAGTGGTCACGCACAGTTCTTAAGTAATTTCAATGCTGTGCCTTTTAGGAACTAGAGCAAGCACACTTGTAGTTTTGTTTGAAACCCAGCCCTGCCTTTACACAATTACTGTTTACGCAATAAATATAAATCCACATCTGGGTCAGGTGAGCATAATATGAAAGCTTGTTCTATTGCCAACATGACTAGCTAAGTTATAAAATGTGATCTTATATTGTTAGGCTTTCACAGGGAAATTCTGAGAAACCGATGGTAGTGTTGGTGACCATAAAATGACATCATGAGTGCATTCCGGTGCATACTCCACTGCGATTTGTTTTCACAATAGACAAACCGGCTCATTCTGTTCAGAACAACCCAGGGTATGATACAATGTCATCTTGTAACTAAATCATAGTGATCATAAGCATTGACACTATGACACGAGTTTTATGATTCATAAAAAATATATATTTCACCTTTTTTATTTAACCAGGTAAACTAGTTAAGAACAAGTTCTCATTTACAACAGCGACCTGGCTAAGATAAAGCAAAGATAAAGCAAAGCAAAGCCGACTAGAGCATACAGGTCGCAGTGGTGGGTAGTACAGTGCCTTGCGAAAGTATTCGGCCCCCTTGAACTTTGCGACCTTTTGCCACATTTCAGGCTTCAAACATAAAGATATAAAACTGTCTTTTTTTGTGAAGAATCAACAAGTGGGACACAATCATGAAGTGGAACGACATTTATTGGATATTTCAAACTTTTTTAACAAATCAAAAACTGAAAAATTGGGCGTGTCTTTTATCGATGGCGATTATGATATCGTTTAGTACCTTGAGCGTGGCTGAGGTGCAACCGTGACCAGCTCGGACACCGGATAGCACAGCGGAGAAGGTACGGTGGGATTCGAAATGGTCAGTGGTCTGTTTATTAACTTGGCTTTTGAAGACTCTAGAAAGGCAGGGCAGGGTGGATATACAGTGGGGCAAAAAAGTATTTAGTCAGCCACCAATTGTGCAAGTTCTCCCACTTAAAAAGATGAGAGGCCTGTAATTTTCATCATAGGTACACTTCAACTATGACAGACAAAATGAGCAAAAAAATCCAGAAAATCACATTATTTGCAAATTATGGTGGAAAATATATTTTTTTATTACTTTTTTTGCCCCACTGTAGGTCTATAACAGTTTGGGTCTAGAGTGTCACCCCCGTTGAAGAGGGGGATGACCGCGGCAGCTTTCCAATCTTTAGGGATCTCAGACAATACGAAAGAGAGGTTGAGCACACTGGTAATAGGGGTTGCAACAATGGCAGTGGATAATTTTAGAAAGAGAGGATCCAGATTGTCTAGCCCAGCTAATTTGTACGGGTCCAGGTTTTGCATCTCTTTCAGAACATCTGCTATCTGGATTTGGGTGAAGGAGAAGCTGGGGAGGATTGGGCAAGTAGTTGCGGGGGGGTGCGGAGCTGTTGGCCGGGGTTGGGGTAGGCAGGAGGAAAGCATGGCCAGCCATAGAGATGCTTCTTGAAATTCTCGATTATCGTGGATTTATCGTGGTGACAGTGTTTCCTAGCCTCAGTGCAGTGGGCAGCTGGGAGAAGGTGCTCTTATTCTCCATGGACTTTACAGTGGAAATGTGAAGTGCAGGTATTTGGCTTGCTTGTATGACATTAAAGAAGTATTTATAATCCTGACAGCTTTCAAAAAACATTGAGTCCTCTCAATGTACAGCATTTCCCTTACTCAGACAACAGTTGCCAAATTAGCGGTAGGGATGGGGGCAAGTTCTTGTCGCGTATGGTTCAGAACGTCTGTCAGTCAACCCATACAGAGCTGTGAAGCAGAGACCCTGAGATCTGACGTCGTGTATAGCATGTTACTGTACAACCACTGCGTTCCAATTTAGGCGCTTATCAGTGTCCAAATCTGCCATTTCCAACCTGTATATGGGTACGAGTGTAAAAAAAAAAAAAAACATTTTTTTATTTTAAGTGACAACTACCAGAATTTAGTGGTTACTGCCCTACAATCAATGAAAAAACAGGACCCATTTTGAATGTTTTGGTATGTCGTTGTTTTCCAGCTGGCGAGCATGATGCAGCTGTCTTTTGCTGTAATCTACAGTTTGTTACTGTTAACATTCTAAGTAACTTCTAACATTAAACTGTTCTTGTACCTGTGTAATAAAACTGTAATTACTTTGAGCAACATTTTATTAGCATGTTTTTATTAATACTTTCCATTTTAATTGCCCAATGAGCTGAGTGTTTTCAACTCCTGTACATGAGGAATAGTCACTTTTCCTTATTCCATGTATGTAATCACGCCATTATTATGCAATTTTAAAGCAATTTACAAAGTAATGTAACAATGTTGTTTTTGTAGTAATCACTAAGTTACTACACATGTATAAGAACTTGATGTAAAGTGTTGTAAACTTACTTTACCACTCATTATGAAAATATATTTGTTAGTAATTCTGAAGCTGCAAAAGTGTTCTACTCTAATGTTGACGTGTCCCTTGTGTATTTAATTATAGGCTATATTATTAATATATTTAGACTAATTCCATTACCTGTTGTTGTGTAACTGTAGTTGATGAAGCATTTGGTTCTTCATCAAATATTTGTCAGCCATCCATTTTATTACTGTCATTAAAATACCTTCACATTTTAATTTGCTTTTCTGAGACCTGTATTTGAATATCAAAGAAAGTAGTTGACTTTTAGTTAACTCTATAAACTATATCCAACTACCTTGATTATTTGAAAAGTTGGTATTTTCTACCCAGGTCTGGCTGACTGAGTATGAATTGTATCTGACTTCATCTGATTGACTGGCCTATGTTGACTGAGCCTAGAGTACAGTTTATGGTCACTGTCATGGAAGTGTTACTTCACAGGAACACTGATCCCTACTGTCCCATTCCAGGAATTCCTTCCAACGTTTTTGTCCAGTGATATAATGAAGGGTTAGTGCAACCATCTAATGAGTCCCCATCACGAGTGGTGGTGCGGTTGCGGAAGGCATTATTTCCCATCCTGAACTGCTGGCATATGGCTGATCTGATGGTGTGAGAACAAAGTAGACGCATGACACTTCCTAGCCCAGTTTAGACCCGAGTGGAACTCTGGTTTAGTATTATAACATATACCCACCTTTCAAATTATTTGCCCACCTCTGTGTCTCAAATCAGTTTATTTGTCACGTGCGCTGAATACAACAGGTGTAGTAGACCTTACAGTGAAATGCTTACTTACAGACTCTAACCAATAGTGCAAAAAAGGTATTAGGTGAACAATGGGTAGGTAAAGAAATAAAACAGTAAAAAGACAGGCTATATACAGTAGCGAGGCTATAAAAGTAGCGAGGCTACTTACAGACACTAGTCAGTCAGGCTGATTGAGGTCGTGTGTACATATAGATATGGTTAAAGTGGCTATGCATATATGATGAACAGAGAGTAGCAGTAGCGTAAAAGAGAGGGTGGTGGGTGGGACACAATGCAGATAGCCCGGTTAGCCACTGTGCGGGAGCACTGGTTGGTCGGCCCAATTGAGGTAGTATGTACATGAATGTATAGTTAAAATGACTATGCATATATGATAAACGGAGAGTAGCAGCAGCGTAAAAGGAGGGGTTGGGGTGGGGGGGGCACACAATGCAAATAGTCCAGGTAGCCATTTGATTACCTGTTCAGGAGTCTTATGGCTTGGGGGTAGAAGCTGTTGAAAAGCCTTTTTGTCCTAGACTTGGCACTCCGGTACCTCTTGCCATGCGGTAGTAGAGCGAACAGTCTATGACTGGGGTGGCTGTGGTTTTGGACAATTTTTTGGGGCCTTGTACTGACACTGCCTGGTGTAGAGGTCCTGGATGGCAGGCAGCTTTGCCCCAGTGATGTACTGGGCCGTTCGCACTACCCTCTAGTGCCTTGTGCTCGGAGGCCGAGCAGTTGCCGTACTAGGCAGTGCTGCAACCAGTCAGGATGCTCTTGATGTTGCAGCTGTAGAACCTTTTTGAGGATCTAAGGACCCATGCCAAATCTTTTCAGTTTCCTGAGGGGGAATAGTCTTTGTCGTGCCCTCTTCACAACTGTCTTGGTGTGTTTGGACCATTCTAGTTGGTTGTTGATGTGGACACCAAGGAATTTGAAGCTCTTAACCTGCTCCACGACAGCCCCGTCGATGAGAATGGGGATGTGCTCAGTGCTCCTTTTCCTGTAGACCACAATCGCTCGAAGGATATGGCAGTGCAAATGTTGCCTGTAATCCATGGCTTCTGGTTGGGGTATGTACGTACAATCACTGTGGGGACGACGTCCTCGATGCACTTATTGATAAAGCCAGTGACTGATGTGGTGTACACCTCAATGCCATCGGAAGAATCCCGGAACATGTTCCAGTCTGTGATAGCAAAACAGTCCTGTAGTTTAGCATCTGCTTCATCTGACCACTTTTTTATAGACCGAGTCAGAGTTCCAGCTTTAATTTTTGCTTGTAAGCAGGAATCAGGAGGATAGAGTTGTGGTTGTATTTACCAAATGGAGGGCAAGGGAGAGCTCTGTACGCGTCTCTGTGTGTGGAGTAAAGGTGATCTATAATTTCTTTCCCTCTGGTTGCACATTTAACATGTTGATGAAAATTTGGTAGAACTGATTTAAGTTTCCCCACATTAAAGTCTCCGGCCACTAGGAGCGCTGCCTCTAGGTGACTGGTTTCTTGTCTGCTTATTTCCTGCTTATTTCCTTATACAGCTGACTGAGTGTGGTCTTAGTGCCAGCATTTGTCTGGTGGTAAATAAACAGCCAAGAAAAGTATAGCTGAGAACTCTCTAGGCAAGTAGTGTGGCCTGCAATTTATCACAAGCTACTCTACTTCAGGCGAGCAAAATCTAGAGACTTCCTTAGATTTCATGCACCATCTGTTTACAAATATGTACAGACCGCCCCCCCTCCTCTTACTGTGTGCTGTTCTTTCTTGCCGGTGCAGCGTGTATCCCGCTAGCTGAATATGTCTGCATGTTTGGTGACACTTTTCCAATGTCCGAATGGATCTCCGTAATCGGAAGACAGTTCTGATTTAAGAGGTTGTTGTTTGCATCGGCGAGCAGTGCCGAAATAAATAAATCCAATTGTTAGATGCTACCACCCCCCTCCCAAACAAAACCAAACATTGATTCGATGTGGTCTTCTCACTTTGCACGCACACCTGTTTCACACCTTTTTATCCTCGCAATATGGGCGTCGTGCTGCCGCAGACAAGAAGTAGACTGGACGTGTGCACACGAACATTGACATCCATGTTGCATTTTGATTTGTAGGAGGGTGGTAGCATCTTAACAATTTCCTTTAATTATTTATTGGTCTCTGCAACACAAACAAGGATTTCTTAATCAGAACAGTCTACCGATTTACGGACATACCATTCTTAACATGGTAGTCATTTTACGTGTCCTTAACTCGAACGCTTCTCAAATTATGCTGGAAGACGTTACTGCTAAAATAACTATTTACTTGTGTTAACTGTATAGGTGACGGCAAGCTCTTTAGGGTTAGCTGCTTCCCTGATTTCATCACCCTATAGCACTTAAGAAGCCCTTTGTTTCAGTAGATTTATGAAATCATTATTAATGAGCTCATACAATGTCATTTACATTTGACTGCTTAATATCCTATTAACCCTTTCAGTGTAAGAACTGTCAGTATCAGTCCATTGCATGGTATAGAAGGCCAATTCTGACGTGCTTCCTCTGCTGTTGCAGGCGGTGAACTGCAAAGTGCAGCACAGTATTTCCTACACTCTGTCCAGGAACCAGACAGTAGTGGTAGAGTACTGCCATGACAAAGACACAGACATGTTTCAGGTAAGTCCGCCCGTTTCAACATCCCAGATACTCTGTTGGTCTAAGCTTAGCAGATGACCCTGCCGTAGGTATATTATTCGTCAGTCCTAAAAATCGGTGTAATTTTCATAAGTTTACAAGGCAATCTGCTTAGTAATAGACATTGACTTTGCATTTCAACAATCAACTGCGGTCTGTTTTGTAGAATTTACATTTTTTATGAAGTGCTAATCTGCCTCATGGATTTGTTTGCTACATGGCAGTGTTTCTATAGCATTCAGTCTCTCTCTTAGTCCCTCCCCGCTCTCCTTCCGTCAAGTGAAGACGTGTTCTGCTACCCCCCTAGCATTAATCTAAATCCAGAGCACAGACCGCTCTACTCCCACCAGAGGAATTGAGACTGCTCCAGACACCACCTTCACATTCAACCCTTTATTGTGTTCATGTTTCTGCAAATGACACTAAGTAAACAGAAAGCCATAACCAGCAGAGAGATGATAAATACCAACACAATTATTATGGAAATGAGATGGAAAAGCATTGACTTTTCTGTGTGAAGCTGAAATGTTATATAATTATTTAATCAGTATCTTTTTGTATTACAATTCATACAAATTCTATTGGTTGGTGTATTTAGCTAGCTGATGGAGGCCATTTTTATATTGATACATTAACAGTCACTGTTCATTCCTGTCTTTGGACCATTCAATGAGATTATTTCATACCATTATTTTCTGGTTGTGGGAATTTGCGGTCATTAGTGGTGGCAGCGTCTAAGCCAATGTTTAATTTACTATTTATGAAGGAAATTACCCATGATTGGGGACGTTGACCATAGACAACGATCGGGCCGATATTCGCTTTTTGTAGTGTCTCAGCCGTTCTTTATCGGCTTTTCCGAAAGTCTCTCTAAATAGCAAAGCTGCTGCTATGCCAGCCGCCACTCGGAATGTCTAGCTGGGAAAATCAGCAACAGCAAGCTAGCTCATTCTCCAACTGAAAGGTGCGGTATTGAGAAATGGATGAATTGGCAGTGACCAAAATTGAAACTCCTGTTGCAAATATTAGTTTAGTTAATATACTAATAATAAGCATTGCTGCCAACTCTCACACATTGGCCCATTTGAACCTCTTCTCAAGCTCACATCTCTTTATATCTCACACATTGAAAAGTACTGCATTTATTTTTCTAATTAGTCTATTCTATAGTCGGTGCATTAACTTTTCAACTATGTTCCAAATCGTTTTCAAATCTGAGCATCTGCGCCTGCAAATTAACATCACAGAACCTCCATTGTCCTGCCACAGCACTGTGAACCACACCACATTTAAGCATATGATTGATAGTTGTAAGGGATCAAGGGGATTGGATGAGCGTTTTTATAGAAACGCCCCTCAAGATTAGAGCAGAGCTGAATAGCAAGAGAACATTCTCCGCTGAGTTTCTAAAACTGTTAAAAGAGCAGCATGGTAGGGTTGTTTTTATGAACAATTTCCATAATATGTGGTTGCTGTTACTTACTTGACAGCATATACTAAAGTCAATTTACTCCACACTTGCATTAGTCCCCTGTTTGGTGATTGGCATTTAGGCTGTTACAACGACAAGGCAGCAGACAGACCTACAGTATGTTTTAGCAGGGAAGTTTGGTAGGGTGACCTGACATGTAAGTATGAAAATAATTTTGTCAAACCGATTGTGAACTAAAAAGTGTAAGTTTGATTCAAGAGCTGGGAAAATAAATATACAAATAATTTGGTTAGGGTGTAGGGGCAGGTTTGTATGATCTATTTACTTATTTAGTCTGATCAGTGGAATAATTCTCATTCTTAACAATGGGTTAAATGTATGGTAATTAGTGTGCTTGTCAGCACAATTATTTTCTTATTCCACTTCCCAATTTTGCCAGTGTAAAAATATTTTATATGTGATATGCCTACTTGTCTTTGAAAATGAATTAGAGGCTATGTACTTTTGCAGCCTTTTCATGGAGTTTAAAAAAATAAGTAATGCAAATAAACATTGGATGTTAAATGCTCCCGGCCTCAAATAATCATTTGACATTAATTAGTATTGTGCACATACACAACTCATAAACGCATCATATTTTGTATATGTAGAGTAAGATGATGGCAAGGATCGTCAACTAGTAGGCATAAACCACCTGAATATTGATATTCTTTACATTTTTCTTGCAATAAGCACGCTAACTAAGCAGATGGGTATGTGACCTGTTAGCAAAGATTACGATAACTAACCCTTTCATCTGTGGTCTTAGCTAGCAATATTAGCTATAATGCTAGTTAGCGGGATAAATATGCTGCAAAGATAGGCGCTTAATGGCCAATTTAGATCGCAAACGAAAGCTGTTTATCATTTTGAACATGCATCATTTTTGTCAACGAGCCATCTGATTTGTAGTGTAATGTTAGCTATTTATTGGTGTGCTGATTTGACCAACCGAAATCGCAGCCATAAATTAACCGTTGCTAGTCGAATTAGATCATTATCGTAATAGAGAAATAATATTTTAGTGTTTTAAATGTTATCTCATAGTTGCAGTCAACAGCACCAAGTGATATGAGCAATGGAGAGACATGGGAACGGGAGCAAAGTTATAGCCTCGCTCTAGCCAATCGTAGCAGTAGGATCAAATTACAACCCGCCCATTTCTTTACCGCTGAACTAGCCAATTGAGTAATATCGAATTTCATCTTGGCAGCGGAGTTTAGAGATGTGTCCTGACAGTTGGGGAAAAAATTATTATCACGGATTAGCATCTGTGATCACAAATCACGACATTACGTTGGACCCGTTTACATTGAATATATGTTATTTTATATTCTCAAACTAACAGCAGTGCCTATATGATGTCCTTACATGCGGGAGTCATGCTTCTATGCAAATGTTGTTTATCTCTGGGCTAATATAAGTCCCAAATGGAAGTTAGTCATCTGTAGCACTATAGACTCTACTGATCAGCCAAAACAAGCTAGATAACTCAATTCATGCACACACTCTTATTGAATATGCCTATCTTCATTTACCCAGGTTATCAAGAGATGTGCCTTTTTTTTAAACACATGACCGTTATATTGGTGAAAACATAGTCAAATGTATTGTTTTGATAAAGAAATGGATGCATTAATGCACACATTGCTGTCTCTGGAAAATGTTGTCATCAACATTTTCAATTGTGATATTGAGTATCAGCCTAAAATATCAGCCACTGGCCTTCTTGACCCCCACAAATCTACATTGGCTCTAAAAAAAAATGGTATCTGCCATTCCCTAAAAACAAACACTTTCTAAACAACTGTTTTACAAATGGCTGTTCAAATTGGAATGGTGCGCTTGTCTGTTCTAACCTGGGCGCATTCTGTTGTCCTGCAGATTGGCCGCTCCACAGAAAGCCCCATAGACTTTGTGGTGACGGACACGGTGTCTGGGAGTCAGGAGGGAGAAGAGACGCCCATCACCCAGAGCACCATCTCTCGCTTTGCCTGCCGTGTCGTCTGTGAGCGGGTCCTGCCCTACACCGCACGCATCTACGCTGCTGGCTTTGACTCCTCCAAGAACATCTTCCTGGGGGTAAGACTGGGCTCAGAGGGCACTATCCCAGGGATAAAACGTCTGCAGGGTTGACTGGAATTCAGATACAAATGTTTCTAGTGTAAAACAACACACTTCACTGCACCTATCCAGTGTGACAAAATATATATATATATTTTTTTTTATGTTCTTGCTACAGTATCTATTTTATGACAATGAACACTAGCATGTTTTTTCGTTCTCCTCTTGTTTTCCTGCTAAGATTCAAAGCCTGGTTTGCATATGCATGCCTAGCATTCCAAGCAGAGTAAACTAGATTAGCACACAATGTATACTAGCACCAGTGTTATGTATGTTCACTACAATGTGTTTGTGTGTCTGACTTTCCTCCTGTTTTACCCTCAGGAAAAAGCCGCCAAGTGGAAGAACCCGGATGGTCACATGGACGGGCTGACGACCAATGGCGTGCTGGTGATGCACCCCAGGGGTGGTTTCACGGAGGAGTCCAAGCCGGGTGTATGGAGGGAGATCTCTGTGTGTGGGGATGTTTACACCCTTAGAGAGACCCGCTCTGCTCAGACCCGCGGCAAACTGGTCAGTAGCACTGATGATGCTCCACCATTACACTCACCAAATCTGTTCAGTCATTTAGGTCAAGGAATGAACCATTAACAAACATCAGGCCATTCAACATCATAACTGTTACACGGTTACATCTTTACAAATAAAATTCCATACCCAATTATACTGAAACCAAATTTATCACTATACAACTTTTATATAGGAAGCAGATGTTTTAGGTAGCATTCTCTTAACTTAGTTTCCCTATACTTAGTGCTCTCAGCCATGGGTTACTGGGATCCCTGGACTGTCCCGGGATCATTCTTCACATTTCCCAAGAAAATAAAATGACAGGACATGGGAAATTATCCTACAATGTTGCACTAATGCAATTCCACAAAATAAACATGTGCAGCAACAGATTAGCAAAAAATACACTAGCACATTATCCAAACGGGTTGTCGCATGGAAGCTTTTACCCTAGCTCATAAACTTCACACAATGTCCCCATAAATTCAAAGCACATGCATAATTGACACTGTCGGACTGCACATGCAACCGTTAATAAACCCTACAGTAGGCTATAACCTATAACATAACTTGTGCCTCTTTGAGCTGATGATGTGATTTTTCAGATAGTCACACATTTTGTAGGCCTATGCACAATTCACTACATAGGTATTTCTATCACACATGAGGCATGAGGAAGAATTATAATTCTGTCCCTGAGCCTAGTCTGTTTTGCTGTCCAGTTCCAATCCCACTGAAACCCAAAGTCCTGACTCCTGTGTCGTGTGAAAATTCGTAACTTTATTCTGTGATTCATAGGTTGCATTATCAAAGCATGTCTCTGGCCTATGCATGTCAAAATACCCCTATAGCATGTCCCCCACTACTCAGCGTTGTCTTGTACTTGCTGTCCATATGAGATCTTTGGTAGAGAATGTGTGAACAAACGTAGATATGGATTTTTTTTTTAAAATATGGTCTCTTAAGATAACTTACTATTTACACTAATCTCCCTGTTATTCATGAGCTGATCTGCTATCTGTATAATCAACTCGATTTTGACAAATATAGGAGATGTTCTGTCATTCGTTGAAGGATGTTATCTAGCAAGTTTAGCAACTTGGGTCATTTGACTTTTGTTAGACTGCTGTGACAAAGTTTGTATGATTTGACCAAGCTATACTCCGGGTGTGCTCTGTGTGGAGATATAACCTACTGCTGAAATGCGCTGAATTAATTAAGGAACATACCGCTCGGAGATATGAACTGCCTGTTTCGAAATTCACAACAATGTCATTGGCAATCAAAGAGTAACTATCGTTACTAAATATCAGTTTAATTTGCTCTGAAATCTTTACATATTGGTGCAGCCAAGACGATAACATGGGGCAGCGCTCCTCTTATTTAGGGAGAACCCTGCATTGTGACCATATCTTGGTTTTAAATGCTTTCAATTATTTTTGCGGTATTTCACAGGACTCTCGGGATAAATATAATTTATTCCCGTTATTGAAACTTGGTAGATTGTTGGGAAAATATTAAACCCTAGTGTTGAGCCCAGTCTCTCCCCTCCTGACTGAATATAGTGAATGTACAAAACAGTAGGAACACCTTTTGCCTTCAGAAAAGCCTGCCAGGACAAGGACTCTACAAGATGTCAAAAGCCACAAATTAATATATTGTACAAAAAAAAAAAGATGTCAAAAGCATTCAACAGGAATGCTGGCCCATGTTGACTTCAATGCTTCCCACAGTTGTCAAGTTTGCTGGATGTCCTTTGGGTGGTGGACCATTCTTGATACACATGGGAAACTGTTGAGAGTGAAAAACCCAGCAGCGTTGTGGTTCTTGTAATATACACTCAAACCGGTGTGCCAGGCACCTACTACCATACCCCTTTCAAAGGCACTTAAATATTTTCTTGACAATTTACCCTCTGAATGGCACACATACACAATCCTTGTCTCAAGGCTTAAAAGTCCTTCTTTAACCTCTCTCCTCCCCTTCATCTACACTTATTGAAGTGGATTTAACAGGTGACATCAAGAAGGGGTCATAGTTTTCACCTGTTCAGTCTGTCATGGAGGGAGCAAGCATTCCTAGTGTTTTGTACACTGTTTAGAGCTGTGTGTGTGCTGTGTTGCCCCCTGCAGGTGGAGTGTGAGAGCAACGTGCTGCTGGACGGATCCTTGGTAGACCTGTGTGGAGCCACCCTGCTGTGGCGCACAGCTGACGGCCTCTTCCACACGCCTACCCAGAAGCACCTGGAGGCCCTGCGGCAGGAAATCAACGCAGCACGGCCCCAGTGCCCTGTGGGCCTCAACACCCTGGCCTTCCCCAGCATGCAGCGCAGCCGCGCCCTCTCCTCTCTGGAGGACAAGCAGCCCTGGGTCTACCTGGCCTGTGGCCATGTGCACGGCTACCACAACTGGGGCCATCGCTCGGAGCAGGAGCCCAACGCCCAGCGGGAGTGCCCCATGTGCCGGACCGTGGGCCCGTACGTGCCGCTGTGGCTGGGCTGCGAGCCCGCCTTCTACGTGGACGTGGGCGCCCCCACACATGCTTTTGTGCCGTGCGGACACGTGTGCTCGGAGAAGTCGGCAAAGTACTGGGCCGAGATCCCTCTGCCCCATGGCACCCACGCTTTCCACGCCGCCTGCCCATTCTGTGCCACCCAGCTCAGCCTCACTCAGGGCTATGCCAAGCTCATCTTCCAGGGCCCCATCGACTAAGCTGGGGGACCTTGGGCTGGGGGAAGGGATGAAGCAGGAGGGCCAACATGCTGTGAAACTGTTCAGACTATTTAGTGCTCTTAAGTTTTTTTTTCTTCACCGGACTGTAAAGATCCCAAAGCTGATGGTGTACTACAAGTGTGTTCCAAATTTCAGTGGCGATTGGCCTGAAGGCAGTGGTCCATCACAGTGTTTGGTTTGGGCTTCTGGTCCTCTGGATGGCCACCGTGGCATGGTGTACACAGAGACGTGGAGCACATTGGACCTAAGGCACAACCACAGAAATCCAACATACTCTTCAGCTGCCAGCCATCAGCTTTCAACTGAGCTAACTCTCTGGACTGTGCAAGCTAAAATGACTGCTCAGTTCAAGTAAAAGGGCTACAGAACGGGTCGCTGGAGTACATTTTGTCCCCATGTTATCGATCATAAACTCCAAACGGATTACAAAGAGCAGATTGGGTGGGGGTTCACGGTCTGATTCTGAGGTGCATGATTTTCACAGAGCCAAGACAGCTGGACTGTTGTCTGGGAGGACGAGCGAGCCAGCGAGGTTCATAAATGACTAGTTAAGTGCTCCCCATTGGCTCCTCAGCCCTGATCCGATCTGCAAAGCTATCCAGAACATGTAGCCTTTCCAGAGGTGAGCTGAACTCTGCTCATGAATTCAGGGAACAGATCTTTAAAGAAAACACGTTTTTCTCTCCTCTTGTACAGAGATGTATTCCAGTGCCTGGGGCTCCCAGTAAAACTCTGGGAATATTTTTACTAGATAAAACAAAATTCTAATAATTGTTAAGCGAGGGAGATAATTGTGCATACTATAAAGAATTGTAACCCACATTGATTATTTTCCACCTTTTTATTCTTAAGAAGTATTTTACTACGCTGAGGCCCTTGTACAGTTTTCTAATGAAAATGTTAATATATTTTTCTCTATTGTAACGATTGGGTGCATGTGGGCTGGGTCACGTGGGTGTGTTTGAATGTGCCAACACTGGCTCATACTGAGACATAAGTCCCTTCTTTTTTATGACGTTACCAACAACAGGCAACAACAGGCCGCTGGCTTCAAACTTGTGGGCCATGACAATGAATGTATTCGAATACATATTGTCCTCACCATTGTTGCTTTAGCCTTAATTATGCCATTGTTTTACTGAATGGTTTTTTTAACTGTACTGTAAAACCTGGGTGTCTCATATCAGTAAGGCCTTCATCTCCAGTGCAAGTTATTAGCTTTTTGAAGTGTAACTCACTCAGTCACACATCCACTCTCACCTGCGAGCTGTCTTTGGACTTGTCCCACACCCCAATACTGTTTTCAATGTGCACTTTTGAATTTGTAGCTTTATCTAATGCTGGGTGTTATCCAATAATTTGTACACTTCCAAACCTGGGCACAGTCACTGCATTATGGATCATACCAATTACCAAATATAAAAAGAGTTTTCTCTGTGATGCTTCCTGCAGCCCAAAGTGTCATTGTTAACAAACTAAAAACCAAACTGCTATTGTAGAATAAAAAGACTGTTCTGGATGACAGCAAGCTGTTTGAGTATACTCAATCTCACAAGGATATTATCATGTGCAATGCCCAATTTAGCAAATAAAATTGTGGAGATGGATCAAGTTGGTCAAATACTTGTGTAGATAAAATCAGACTTTAAAGTTGGACAACAAGGTGGAAATAAGTTGAAAATGAAGAATTAGAAACAAATATGTGGACTGTTCTTAGATTCTGGCTAGTTTGACTCTGCCCATATGTAGAGTGAAGCTCAACACTATATATACAAATGACCATCTTAGCTTCATGGTTATGATAGTGAGCATCATGATAATGACATGTTAGCAATGTTCTTACCATGGCTTTCTACAAGTTGCATAATGAATCAACAAGTTTGAAGAGATGGTCACAAGTTATTATTTTCAGCTACACTGAGAAGCCAAATAACATAGTCACATGTCTACTATGCACACAGGAACACTACAGATGTGGTGTCCTGTCCTCTTCCTTGTTGGTGGACTGCAGAGGTTCCCCCTCCAGATGTGAGGTATGCTCTGTGGAGGGTAAAAACATGACCTTGGTAGTATGAAGCCAGAAGCAGTCGGACAGATGTGAGACCATAACAGGTGGTCATTCAATGGCGTTGTTTGTAACTTCCAATTAGCATCGAGTAGCAGGGTAAAGGAGGGGCATCTCACAGTAGCATTCCTCCCACAGTGCCCAGTCAGTGCCGACAGTAAGTAGATAGACCATGCTCTGGAACAGCTGTAATGTACCTGCCTGACACCAACCTTCCTTCTTGAACATTTGGGAGGGGTTCTGTTGTTCACCTAAGGGCCTGTTCAGTGCATTTCGTCTCCTAACCCTGTACACAGGTCATAGCTCGCACTGATGCTCCCAATACCTACTTGCAAAAATAAACAATTTGTTTAAAAACAAATGTTGCTTGTCTTTGTTTGGTTTTAGTTCTGTGTAGGGACTCGCCATACGTGTAGTTTTTAGTTTTTTAAAGCATCACACTGGGTGAACCTCGTTATTTTAGGTGTTTCCCCTGCCAGGGAAATATACATTAGAAATTCTACAACAGTATGAGTCAACTGATAATCACGTGTAAAGGTTATTAAATGTCTATTGCCGATATCTATCAAAATCACTTCTACTGTAAAGAGTGAGGCTTACGTTAAGGCTCCCAAAGCCTTCTGAAAGATAATACTCAGGAACACGTCTACGTTAAGACAGGCTTTGCAAAGGTAAGCAGATGTATTTTTACAGAATGGTGACCATGTTAAAACACTAGCGGAAGGAGGTTCCAGTTCTGAGTGACAGCAGGCCAAGGATTATTTTGGACATAAGTAGCCTGAGATGCCCTGGCTGAGTCTCTAGCTCCCTCACAGGACAACTAGTATTACTGCACTTCACTGAGGCCATCTTTCATCATAGTTGCTGACATGTTGCATCATTCCTCATTACGAACATTAACCATCTTCATTCTCAAATGTTGATAAAGTTGGCTCTATCAAAGAGGCACAATTTTAGATAAGATATTTTTATCTGGTAACTTTTTACGTGTCATCTAATCAGTGGCAGCCTACTCTTCTTTTTTTAGCATACAGAAAAGCCCATCAGCAACATTTTCTGATACTATCCTTGTTTCAACATGGTCATAGTATCAAGTTGGTATAGGCCTCGTTTTTTACTGTAAATAATGGCAAAATGGGAACATTTTCTGACCCTTTCCTCTGTTTATGCAGATCACTGTACAAACCACTAGAGGACACTATTTCCTCAACTATGGGCATACTGCTACCCAGTGTCCTGTAAGGTGCAAATGATGCCTAGGGGAAACATTGAACACACAACACATGGCAGCAGGGTCGTCTCTAATTACCACAGCCACAAAGTCATAAGCCTTGCCTATTTCTACAATATATCTTCTTAAAATGTGATTTGAATTAAAATCAACCTTAACCACACTGCTAACCTTAAAACCAAAAAGCTCAATTTAGTTTCATGAATTTTTACAATATAGCCAATTTGGAATTTGTGCTAGTGGAAACCTGGCAGCAATGGATGACCGATGAAGGGGACGGAATAAAGGCAGCCATTTATTGCATTATGAATAACAAGACACAGAAGGCACATGTTAAGAGTCATGCTTGTGTTTCTAGCTCCAACAGTGCACTAATATCTAACAATATGCACAGAATGCCAAGGCAGCAGCTACTCTTCCTGGGGTCCGGGAACAATGTATGGACAGTATGTGGATATAATATTTAGTATATCTGTAGAATATGTAGGATAGAATTGTATGTGTGTGTGTGTGTGTGTGTGTGTGTGTGTATACAGCAATAGATGGCATTGACTAGAATACAGTATGTAAACAAAGTGACTAGTGTTCCATTTAGCTATACCAGTGAAAAAGATGGACTCCTGAGAGTTCATTCAGAGTCTTCTTTACTTCGTAGAATAATTACACTACTTGGCCAAAAGTATGTGCTTGTATGCATGTCAAACCAATACATGTCATAGTCACCAATCAACTGCATTACACCTAATAACGGCTTCAAGTACCACCATCGATTTCTATATGGCTAGCTGCACTACATGAGCAAAAGTATGCAGACACCTGCTCATCGAACATCTCATTCCAAGTTGGTCCCTCCTTTGCTGCTATAACAGCCTCCACTCTGTTGAGAGGGCTTTCCACTAGATGTTGTAACATTGCATCAGGGACCTCCTTCCATTCAGCCAGGAGCATTAGTGAGGTCGTGCACACAGTTGGCGTTCCAATTCATCTCAAAGGTGTTCGATGGGGTTGAGGTCAGGGCTCTGTGCAGGCCAGTCAAATTCTTCCACACTGATCTCGAGTAGCCATATCTGTATGGACCGTGCTTTTTGCATGGGGGCATTGCTGAAACAGGAAACTGTTGCCACAAGGTTGGAAGCACAGAATCGTATAGAAAGTCATTGTATGCTATAGCATTAATATTTCCATTCACTGGAACTAAGGGTCTTAGCCCGAATCATGAAAAACAGCCTCAGTACATTATTCCTCCGCCACCAAACTTTACAGTTGACATTGTATTGGGGCAGGTAACGTTCTCCTGGCATCCGCCAAACCCAGATTTGTCTCGTCGGACTGCCAGATGGTGATGTGTGATTTTCACTTCAGAGAACGCATTTCCAGAGTCGAATAGCGACGAGCTTTACACCACCCCAGCCGAAGCTTGGCATTGCGCATGGTGATTTTAGGCTTGTGTGAGCCTGCTCAGCCATGGAAACCCATTTCATGAAGCTCCCAACGAATAGTTATTGTACTGACGTTGCTTCCAGAGGCAGTTTGGAGCTTGGTAGTAAGTGTTGCAACTGAGGACAGACGATTTTTAGTCGTTGCTCCTAGATGTTTCTACTTCACAATAACAGCACGTACAGTTGACCGGGGCAGCTCTAGCAGGGCAGAAATTGGACTAACTGACTTGCTGGAAAGGTGGCATCCTATGACAGTGCCAGGTTGAAAGTCATGTTTTACTATGGAGATTGCATGGCTGTATGCTCGATTCTATGTGGCTGAAATAGCCGAATCCACTCATTTGAAGCGGAGTCCACATGCTTTAGTGGATCTGTTCATGTAGAAATACTGTACAAAGACAGCAACATTTTTCATCATACACAACTTGCTCCCCTCTAAACTAAGGGCACACAAAAGGATTTAAATAGATAACATGTCATTTAGTCATTTTGCGGATGAGGATGGAACAGTGGGATGCCGTGCCTCCTAATTAACATTAATCCTGTCGATGTTCAGAGGGGTTTGTGTGTCTGCACCCTCACCTGTTTTTCTGAATGACGGAGAAGACACTGGTGACAGAATGTTAATTTGGAGATCACTGGTTGGCTGCACTGCTTTAAGCGGGGCAGGGTTATGCAAATAAATGACACTGACACAGTGACAGTTTCTAAATGTTAATATGTGACTTTAATACACTTCCTATTGGTAATAGAGTGATATAAACAGTTTATTTTATCAGCACTTGACACAGGAAATAAACATTTTTCAAACACAGAGAACTTCAAGAGCAGTGAATGTGACCTTCCCTTAATTCCTATACTCTATTTTAATGTTAACTTCACAAATTCAAAGTGCAAATGAACCTTAATGCAGATCACATACATACTGCAGCAAATGAACCTTAATGCAGATCACATACATACATACAGCAGCAGCAGCACGCTAAAGGGATCAGGCTGCAGGCATTTAAAAAAACAACATTTAACCTTTATTTAACTAGGCAAGTCAGTTAATAACAAATTCCTATTTAAAATGACAGTCTACTCCGGCAACACTGGGCCAAATGTGCACCGCCCTATGGGACTCCCAATCACGGCCAGATGTAATGCAGCATGGATTCGATCCAGGTACTATAGTGATGCCTCTTGCACTGAGATGCAGTGCCTTAGACCGCTGCGCCACTTGGGAGCCCATGACTCAAGCATGAAAATAGTTTCCAGGTTTGTAACCAAGTACAAAAATGTAACATTTGCCAAGATAGTATTCATTTTTTGTGTATGCTAAATGTCAAAATTACTAACATTATTCACCTAAACAGCATTACTATGGTATAGTCTTTAGGTAGTAATACAGCAGAATTTTGGGTGGGAGTGATGGTACAATGTTGAAGCATTTCCCATCAAGAGGGACATATGTAACCCATTTGTAGACCGGCCCTCGAAGTGTGGCGCTTAGTACTGTGTTCTGGAGGCTTCACAGCATGTATGCCATTGCGGAGCGGTCCATCAAGAGCGCACCACAAACAGAGAAAGGTAGACACAATGTGTGTGATTATTTCAGCCCACTGACAGACTGTCAGGATGCCTGCCTTCACTAGAAGCCCGTACCTGCAGGATCAAAGACAGAAGCAGGATACATGTCCTATCAGCCAAAGACACATGCACCCAAGGAAGAGGAGATACAGGTGCCCAAGGAAGGAGATTGAATCCAGAACAAACTTGAGTCTTTGTCGTCTCCCTTCTGATAACCATGACATCACTCCTCCCTTTTATGTTGCACCAAAACATATTTTGAAGTTATGAGGGGAACAGTGTTTGAGTAGGGAGTGGTGTGTTTTAACAGCTGTTGGACAGGTGTGTAGATGGGAAGCTGGCAGTAGGTGAGGAGGGTGGGGGCAGTTTTGAGAGGAGATCTGTTACACGGAGTGGAACAGGGAAACCCAAAAGCAGACTCAGACGAGGAGACTGGGATGAAGTAACCAAGGTATTTATTGAAACGCAGGGGGAAGATGGAGTGCAGGCCAGTGGAAGCTCAGACGGGTTGCAGGAAACCAGGTGCGGCGGCTGAGGCTGGAGCGAGAGGGGTTGGGACAGGGTAAGCAGGTCCGGAGGGGAATCCAAGAGAGCAGTAGAGTGGGGAATCCAGGGCAGAGTAGCAGGATGATGAGACGTGGGACTGGAGACAGGGACCAGAGTCAGAGCGGGCAGAACTGTAGCGGAGAGGAAACCGTGTCAGGCAAGGAAAACGGGCACAACAGGATCTAAATAGTAACAAACAGCTAGAAACAGACTGACTGAGCAGAGATTACAATCTGGCAGTGTGGAAGTGGCAGGACTGAGTATTTGTAGAGGTTTTGATTATGGAACAGGTTGCAGCTGGTGGGAATCTGCTCTGACTCCATCACACCTGTCTCTGCCCACACAATCACACACACAGAGGGAGAGAGCACTGTTGGAGTTGCGGCAGGTCAAGGAGACACAGGATGAGCAGTAGAGGGCGTGACAGGAGCAGATGTAACAAGATCAGATGTCAACCTCAGTGAATGGTGGGTAATGATACTGGGAGGATGGTGTGGGTATCATGAATGATCATTTGCAGTCCATTGCAAAACCACTCAAATTGATTTGATAATATCCATCTTATTATTAAAAATGTGAGTCTAAACAAGATATCAATTGATACCACTGCTACATATTTAGGAGGAAAATAGGTGGTGGTGTTGGACAATAATCAAATAGTAGGGGAGAGCGGGAAAATGCTAGGCCTTACTTGAAAATGGTTTAGAATATGACCATGTGGCATGGTGAGGGACAGCATATGCAATGTATTGCCATTCAGCTATATTGTCATGTAAACCTTATTATCCTAGCAGGAGACGGCATATCTCTTGCTGTGTCAACCGTGTAACCGTAATTTATCTTTGTCTCCTCATCTATTTTCTGTCCAAGACCCGGTGAACTGGCATGCGAAATGCCACAGGTGGCTGGAGGCTGCACGCAAAGCTATCAATAGGACACCTTAGCTGGCGACTTGAAGGCTATGATATTTACCTATGTCCCAGCGTGCTACCGAGGCAAATAATATGCAGATCATCGTCTGTAAATAAGAGATAGGGTTATCCCCCCTCGCTTCAAATGAAGTAACAACAACACGTGCACACCGTCACACGCACAAACACAACAAGACGCACGTTCGTTTCCCCGCTTTTTAATTTAGTAAACTTGGCAGTCGTTTTAATCTCCCGGCAAATTGAACCGGTAGGGGATCATGGCAAGCGTTGGATGAATATTATTAATTGCTGGCTATATCTGTCTTGCGCAATTAGTCACTGTTTGCCGCAGAAAACGTCTCATTAATTATCCAAACCCGTTATTCAGCTATAACTGAAGTTACATTTACCTTGAAATAGTGGCAGGCAGAGGTCCACGCTTACCTGGGCCCCATGGTCGAGCACCTCTGCAAATAAATCAGGGTAGAGAGGGTATTTCAAATAATGTTTTAATTCCTGAACTCAACCTCCTATTTTCCTTGATTATATGCAACAGCAGAATCCCGGTTCCCAAAAAACAGTCCTTCTCCAGGTGTAGTTTGAATGTTAAATATTGCATATTGCTCTAGGACTGTTTTTTAATGTCACATTTGTCCCTTGTTATATTTGTCCCCACTCTCCCCTATGACCTCTGCCTGTTGGAACTCAAAACAGGCCCAACCTGGTGAAGAAGACCTTGACTTTGATTATGACCTTTGTGCTGTTACTGGGCATGCTCTGGCATGTTTGTCATCAACTACATTTGTTTGTGGGCAGATGGCCTTTCTTCTTCTTCTTCACTCCCCCCCTTCTCCAATTTCCTATTTTGTGGAAGCTGTGGCATATAGCCTACTCATCCCAACAAGGGGACAAATTACTTTAATTACAGAGTAATTGCAGGAGTCGTGTGTTAATTAAATCTTTATCAGTTTAAGTAAGTGGATTGCTCCCACATGGAAACCATGCTGTGACGTGCTGTCTCTCTCCCTCCTCCTGTTATTTCTAAATTCTTCACACCACAGTCAAAGACCATCTTATTTCCTTTATTCTCACTCTCCTCCCATTCTCTCTCTCACACACACTCCTCTCTCTAACTTCATTGTGTAGGATTAGTGCCATGTTGGAGGGGTAGTTTGGACCAACTCTGTCAGTAGCCAGCTGCTTTTCTGAAATGCCACAACAAACATGATAGAAACCAAAGTGAGGTAGTGGCCTTCACTGCAAACCAAGATACAAGATTTATCTTCAGGTTCCTGTTGTTTTGCAAAATTGAATCCTCTAATTTTAATTGGTCTCCATTAGGTGTACTGCTCTGGGCGATTGGAACAAGGACTCACTTTGTTGTCCTCTGTTCTCCCAACCCCATTGTGTTCCATTGTGCAAAAGGTTGATTATGATTTGTTTATCCTTTCCATCTAGCAGTCTAGTTTAGGAACATGTTCTAAACCAAATGGTGCAAAGGGAAAACGGCTAACGTCTACAACATCCTTGTTATTCAGTTGATACACAAGTGCGTTGGGACCAGTGTCTATTTTTTTCCCCTGTCAACTGACTTACATTGAGTGGTAGCTAAATAGCTTTTCAATCACAACCACATCAGTAAGAATCCTGTCTGAAATAGCTTTGCCACCTGCAGTGTTTAGACCACCTATCAGTACCCACTAGGAAAGACTCTGGATCATAAAAGAGGAGTTTCTCTGGTGTAGTCCCTGTGCAGCTTTTGTGTTGTGTACGTGATCACTACGTTCAGGGTGCTATATAAAAGCAGCAAAGTATGAGGCCGACTTTCTGCTTGTTTGCATTTGATCTCTATGGATATACACAGTGTGGATAGTGTCAGTTAGTCTGTGTGTGCAACTGTTTGGCGGGAGGACGAACAATTCTATTATGACTGTGAAGCATATTTTACAGGGGCTTTAGTGGATTACACAGGGTTTGCAGGATGCTTAAGGTAAGATTAAAATAGATAATATAGTAAATCACAGTAAGAGAGAAATCAGACCAAATAGATATATTTGAGTAGCCACTTCTTTGCATGAGTGTGTGTGTATATGCGCTCTGTATGTGTATTTGTCAATGTAAGACATACAGTACAGTGTGGATATTATGGTGGGCTTCACTCTTTACAAGGGCAGGGAGAGCACCAGTGTCAGACTCTCCTGAATGCTTACCTTTGCATAGAAAAAAAGCCTAAACATTTTTGAAAAACAACACGACCAAGAGTGCACTTTCCATTTTCAACATATGGCTCTTCGTCACATTCAGAGGCCATTGATTATTCAATCCTATTGAGATTGTAGAGCAGCTTAGAATGTACCAATGGACAGTTTGTACAAGAGAATGGTGCTATAACAAGATTTACAAAAACACACATAATTACAGTACAGAGACAGATGTCAGACATTAACCCGCTATCTAGCCTACTTTATCTAAGGCCCCCAACCCCTGTCACGGGCGTCTTAAGAAGTGGACCAAGGTGCAGCGTGGTGAGCGTACATATTCCTTTTATTAGATAAATGTCGTCAATAATAAACAAGACAAACCGACCGTGAAGCTTAACAGGGCTATGATGCCTCTAACAAAGTTAACTACCCACACTGAAAGGAGAGGAAAAAGGACTACCTAAGTATGATTCAAAATCAGAGACAACGATAGACAGCTGTCCCTGATTGAGAACCATACCCGGCCAAAACATAGAAATAAAGAAACATAGAAAACAAAACATAGAATGCCCACCCCACATCACACCCTGACCTAACCAAATAGAGAAATAAACCGTCTCTCTAAGGTCAGAGGGTGACACTACCATTTATGATGGATGCCCTTTCCCTATCACTGCACTTTACAAATCACCATTGCTAACACATAAATGTTCTTTCTGTACACATAGGCTAACTGCAAAGATAATGAACGTAATACCACATCCATTACAGACTAGTATTATTTGCTAATAGCTTGGCGCCATATGGAACCGGGGATTCACCCATGTGGGTAATTCCCATCTTGGACAAGCTGTCAATAAAAAAGTCTTACATTTTCAGCAAGCATGGGGGGAGGGACGGGGAGGGGGCTGTGGATGCTGTATAATCCCTCAGGCTCTGGGATGAGTTCTGTGTTACTAATGTGGCCTGCCAGCCTGCCACATACAGTACAGACATGCCTCTGTACTTTGTGCAGGCAGTTGAGTTTGTAGCTACAGTAGCAGCCTAGCATGGGCTGTCTACAAAGTTCAGAAATGCAGCATGAGACAAATAGAAAGGTGAGTTGTTGTGGTGGCTGGTGGTCCAATCTGGGTTTCCTGGCCAAGAAAGGCATTTTAAACTAGCTAATGAAACATGTTTCAAGCTCAAAAAAGGGAAATACAGAGTAGCAACTGTTCTGTATTGTCCAACGATCCCCTTGGAGGATTCCTCCGTTGACAACCCTCTTGTTCGGTTGTTTGGGGGAGAACTTGAATCTGTGTGTATGCTAAATACACCACAGTGCATCTGTGCATCTATAAGGCCTGTCGTAAATCCTCCTTTTCTATGTGCCGGGATTTGTGAGAGTAATGGAACACTCCAACTTCCCCCTTCTCCCTCCTCATATCCCTCTGCCAGCGCTGCAGCCCAGCGGATAACCAAGCGTGGATTAAGACTGACATTACAGTGAAGAGATGGCTGAGCTGAGAGTGAAGAAGGGTGAGTGCTGGTGTGTGTGTATATATGCTGGATGTGAGTGTGAGTGTGTGTGTGTGTGTGTGTGTGTTTAAGACTGATTAGACAGTACGGGTGTTGGTGAGAGGGGAGAGAGGATTAGAGAACCATCTCTGAGTTCTTTAGGTGCTGACACCACTCCACCTCGCCAAGGGCTCAATTTACTGAGGGATCAGACCCATTTATGATATAGTGTGATTATTATCAGTTCAAAAGGGCAATTTCTTTATTAGGGTAACCCTTCAACTTGGGAATGTGGACACTTGTGAGACATTTAGGGGTGCATGTACACCTCATTTCAGTATCATTGCACATTAGCCCACATTTGAACATATACTGTGATGTAGCTGGACTTATAGAAGAATGAATCTATACAGCTATAAACCATAAGAGAAAGGAGAAGTAATATAAAAGTGTCCCCACAATTATGTGTCGACACTTCCCTCTCCAGTCATGATTTAATGCCTAAAGCGAACCAAACACTTTAATAATTTTAGCACATTTTATGGACAGATTTGTAGAGCTTTTGAAACAAGAATGTCTGCACCATCTACATTCTACACCAGTGAAAATATGATTTGATCTGTTGACATGATCATCTGCTGTATGTTAAGTGTTATTCATATAGGATGCTAATCTATCCTCTCTCCATCATATACAAGAACCTAGAGCCTTTTTCAGCTTGACTGACTGTATCAACACACCCAATCAGGAACCAAAACAAACGCAGCTTCCTTCAGTAATTCCTTAACACCTCACAGGATGACCGTGGCGTATAGCTTCTTTCAAAAGACTCCAAATCCAATAAGGCAGCTGGCTATGTTTGAGTTTAAGTTTACCTGGTTTGTCAACATTCTTTAGCTGGCCCAGTGTATTGGCTCCATTGTAATGCATTGTACTTCCTCCTCTGACTGATACAGAGTAGTCCATCATTGAGCATGTGATTACACACTCAAAATCAGGTTAGAAGATACAACAAAAAATGACAGAAGTCATGGTCCCCTTAGGTTTTTCTCAGCATATTGAGCAGGGCAATTTAATCTTGCTCTGTCCTTCCATAATCACATTACAACACCTAGGTTACAAACATATTCAATGTTCAACCCAAAAACATTTTATGGAGCCTTGATGACCATAGGTCGGGATGAAGTATCAGATGATATCATAATGCCTGTCAATCAATCTCGAAAAGAGCAGGCAAATGTTACATTTTCAAATAGATGTGCAAGATCTGGATGTTTGTGTGTGTTTGCCAAATGTTCAGACATTTTGACAGGATTACTGAGCAAGCTCTGGTAAAAGTGTAGGGTATCACACATGTACTCTATTCCCTCTTGTTGGATGTGACCTAGACTACCCTAACCCATTTTTTTCTCCCCAAATCGACCATCTGTCAATACTGCAGTTCCCTCTGGTTGTCCCCCTGTCCCTTGGAGAATGCTGCTGATGGGCAGACCAGGAAGTGAAATCAGCAGTGTGACTATTGTCATTTGAACTTTATACGGAATAACCTGTTGTGGACCATGCAAGTATTTTTGGAAGCTAGCTATTGATTTGTTTCTTACAGTAAGACATTTAATCAATAATACCTAATATGCACGAGTCAATATGAATGTCGCGTCTTTGTAGCGGAGAAATAGAACGCGCATGGCATGGGTCTGGAGTAGTTACCAGTATCTTGGACATTACTTTCAATGAATAGGCTAGCTAGCTGCCGTAGCTGGCTAGGCTACGTTAGCTAGGCTGTGCTTTAAAATTAGAATAGCTAACGTTACTTTGGCACAACAACAAAAAAACATTTGTAAATAGACGTTGGGGTGTTAGCATTGAAACCTAGCGCTAGCTAGCTACTCATTGTTTCAGTGCTAGCTTAGCTTTCCAGCTAATTGTGCATGCAAGCTAGCTAACAATTCGTGTTTTTTCCCCTCTACCTAGCCAACTAGCCATGGTGGTGGAGCAGAGAAGCTGGGTGCTGACTGGCGCCACTGTCGCCTTTGTCGCAGCGCTTTACCTGCCCTGCACACAGAAGGCTGTCCCCGGTGGAGACTCAGGTAAAGCTTATGAGCTTGTCAGGCAGCCAATCGTGTATGGTTTATGACGAGTGACTGACTGGTGGTGACGTCTCACCTACCGGTGATCTGACTAATCATACAGGTACTATATGTAGCAGTGCTCTTGTTAAGGATACCATTTAATCACAGTATATCATGGTTTGTGAGCAAATCACTTTTGCATACACCTTTTTCAGTGTGCATGCAGAAGTAGCTAATGTCAGTTTCATACTCTTTACATTCAAAATGTTCTCTACTTACCCATATATAACTTGTTACTCCATTACATCCAAAAACGTTCATATTATATTCAGTGCACACTTTTCTGGTGGTGACATTCCAGTGCATTGAATGTTCTCATGATATGAGGTGCCTGGATACAGCTCTGTTCAGTGGCATTGGTGTTGAATAAGCCCTCAAGTCCTTTGTTTTAGTTTGTACTGTACTGTCCATGGTGCTGAATGTTTGTTTTCATGTGTCCTGCAAACATACAGTAAACATCTATGCAGTTATATAGGCTTATTTGATAACATTTGCTAATATTCTTCTATTTGTTTAGTATATCTTGTGCACACTCAGTCTCTTATAGATTGTCTCTTTAACCATCACAAACAAACAGTAAAATTGTATGTAGTTTTATAGGCCTACTTAACAAAATGTGATATGTTTCCACTATTGTTTTGTTTCTCATGTGCTTCCTCTGTCTCTTCCTATCAGAGGAGATTATTTTGGCATGAAGTGAAGATTGGCAGTGCACATTTATTTAGTGATAAAAGTAAAATTTTCATTCAAATTATGACAATGAAGCGACAATGAACTGCGTTTTTAAAGTTTTTAGTAATGTATTCAGCAGGTAGTGGTGTGTCTCTGCTTGCCAGCAGACTGAGACAGGGAATTACTCCAGTGTCAGGATTACTGATTCATAGATAACCATGGATGGGGGACTGTGACATTCACATCTGCCACAATACTTTTGTCAGGCTTTAGTGTCAAGTTTCCTCTCCTCCACCATTTGCATTGTTATTAACATAATGTGGGTTTATTTCCTAAAGAGAAACTGCATTTCCTTCAAAAACCTCTCAATAAGAACAAGATCCAAATGTTTCTCTTTAAGAAAAACGGTTTTGTGTTGGCTAGTAGTTTACTAAGTTTAACATTCACTTTTGATGTACAGTAGTTACTAAAATAAGAAATGCCTCATTTATGCCTTGTTATTGCAGAGAGCAATGGTTATTTAGTGTAGGTAATCTTTAGTTTATATGTTGTTGCAGGGATAATTGCAGCTACTCTTGACCCATGGTAACACATTTCCATACTAAATCCTCTTTTTATTATGATTTTTGACAACATTCATTTAATGCATTTCATGAAGTAATGGCCTGTGTAAGTAGGCTACAAACTGTGCTTAGAAATATCATACCGGTATGTACACTACATGACAAAAAATATGTGGACACCTGCTCGTCAAACATCTTTCCTGCTATTCCAGCCTCCACTCTTCTGGGAAGACTTTACACTAGATGTTGGAACATTGCTGCAGGAACTTGTTTCCATTCAGCTATCGTGCATACATTTATTTTATCCCCCGCCACACCAAACGCGATCACGACACGCAGGTTAAAATATCAAAACAAACTCTGAACCAATGACATTAATTTGGGGACAGGTTGAAAATCATTAAACATGTATGGCAATTTAGCTAGTTAGCTTGCACTTGCTAGCTAACGTTAATTTGTCCTATTTAGCTAGCTTGCTGTTGCTAGCTAATTTGTACTGGGATATAAACATTGAGTTGTTATTTTACCTGAAATGCACAAGGACCTCTACTCCGACAAAAAACGTCCAACCGAATCGTTTCTAGTCATCGCTCCTCCTTCCAGGCTTTTTCATCATTTAGCTTATATGGTGATCGCATCTAAACTTTCATTGTATTACCACAACTACAGGCAAAACAGTTCGTCTTTCAGTCACACCTACGTGGGTATAACCAATGAGGAGATGGGAGAGGCGGGACTTTCAGAGCGATCTGCGTCAGAAATAGGAATGAGTTCTATTTTAGCCCTTGGTGTAGCAGACGCTCTTTGGCACTCGAGCAGTGTGGGTGCAACAATTGAATAACATGGATTTCTAAATTTAATTTGCGGCGCACGCGACGTGTCGGGTCTGGTCAGCATGTTAATGATGTCAGAGACTGATGTTGGGTGATTAGGCCTGGCTCACAGTCATCGTTACAATTCATCCCAAAGGTGTTCGATGGGGTTGAGGTCAGGGCTCTGTGCAGGACAGTCAAGATCTTTGACACCGATCTCAACAAACCATTGCTGTATGGACCTCTCTTTGTGCACAGGGGCATTGTCATGCTGAAACAGGAAAGGGCCTTCCCCAAACTGTTGTTACAATGTTGAAAGCACAGAATCCTCTAGAATGTCATTGAATGCTGGAAGTAAGGGGCCTAGCCTGAACCGTGAAAGTAGCCCCAGACCATTATTCCTCCTCCACCAAACTTTACAGTCAGCACTATGCATTGGGGCAGGTAGCTTTCTCCTGGCATCCTGCAAACCTAGATTCGTTCGTCGGACTGCCAGATGGTGAAGCGTGATTTATCACTCCAGAGAATGCTATTCCACTGCTCAAGAGTCCAATGGTGGCGAGCTTTACACCACACTGTGCATGGCGATCTTAGGTTTGTGTGCGGCTGCTCGGCCATGGAAACCCATTTCATGAATTCCCCGATGAACAGTTCTTGTGCTGACGTTGCTTCCAGAGGCAGTTTGGAACTCTATAGTGAGTGTTTCAACTGAGGACAGATGCTTCAGCACTCGGCGGTCTCATTCTGTGAGATTGTGTGGCCTACCACTTCGCGGCTGAGCTGTTGTTGTTGCTCCTTGACATTTCCACTTCACAATAACAGCACTTACAGTTGACCGGGCAGCTCTAGCAGGGCAGAAATTTGACGAACTGACTTGATGGAAAGGTGCCTCGTTGAAAGTCAGAGCTCTTCAGTAAGGCCATTCTACTGCCAATGTTGTCTATGGAGGCTGTGTGCTCGATTTTTATACACCTGTCAGCTGTGTGTGGCTGAAAAAGTAAAAGCCACTGATTTGAAGGGGGTGTCCACATACTATTGTGTATATATAGTGTAGGTTCAGCTACAGTAAAAGTGGATTTGGGGGCATGAATGCTTTGCTCACTAGGTTTGTGTTGTTCTGGCATACATTCTGCAAAGGGGAAATACATTGAAACTGCATTTTGCAAGATGGAACCATTTGAAAAGCCTGGGCCAGATATGGGGGAGTAGGGGAGAGTACAGGAGAAAAGCCCCGAGTAGCCCTGCTGGTTGTGATGCTGCCGAGAGGCCTGGGCCTTTGAAAAAACGTCCAGACCCTTCTCCACAGCGTTTAGGGACGGTGCAGGATGCCCGCTCCGATAGTGCCAGCTGAACACCCTTTCCCAATTCTCCAGGTCTCCGTTTCCATGTTCTAATCTCTTTAGGTGTGATGCGCCCCAGAGAGGCTTGAGCACACCCTGCGGGAACGCTGTTGTCTAGGAATGTGGTGTGTGGAAGTGACAGGGATTATGGGAAGGCTGGTGTGGGTGCCTGTGCTCTGCTATAACAAAGACTCTTGGCGTCCACGCTGCTACCCTGTCGACTCATATATTTTCCCATTTTAGTAATGGGACCGCAGCACTGCTGTATCTCTGTGCCTCTGCCACTCTGATGTTGTGGCCCTATATTATTTACAATTGTATGTTGGTGTGTAAAAGTGTACAATATGGAATATGTAGTGTGAAATGGAAGATGAGACAGAGTGATGATAAATGATGACAGGTAGTTCTCATGCCAGGTGAAATGGACCAATGGAAACATTTGAGCTGTGCAATTGAAGAGGTTTCGGGTTTCATGGCCTATTAAACTGATAAGAGTGAGGGCGCTTCATGCGCCAGAAAGTCAAACATGATAATGCACTGTATCACAGAGGTTAAATGCAGAAAATAGAGGCAGGTCGGCCAACTGTTTGAAATTATACTGCAATGTTCTGTAATTTTGGTATTGCCTCAAAACCCCAGTTCTTGCAATTCGACAGTCATTTTGTATGTTTATGTGTGTTACTGATATTTATAAAAATCATATTTCTCATCTGAAAAATGTATTTTAATTCAGTCAATATGGCCAAACATTAATTATAGCACAGAGCTAGAAGAACCATTTCCAACTATATAGCCTACATTTATTGCAAATTGACCACATGTAACACCATCAGTACAATTATATAGGCATATTTGCAAAGACTCTCTTATACACAAATGTATCAGTCAAGTTATATTTCATACAAAACCTTGATGCAAAAACTACAATTCTAATTTCTTAATCTGTTTTTATGTAGAAAAATATTGTAATTGAATTGTACCCCAGAGAAAACAATATCTGATTTATCTATATTTGGCCAGCAGAGGGTGTTGTGTAGGGCACACCTATTTATCAATTACATTTAATCTGAACAAAATTTCAATTTTCATGAGTGGGAGATGCAAACATTGGGTGAAAAATCTGTGTAATTGGAAACGCATTGGATAGATTCTGGCACAAATGGGTTTGTGCCCAAAATGATCTGATGCATCCTGAAATAGCATTTAGGGGGGTGAATGCAGTTTATGCTGCACCCCACACAGAGGTAGAGACAGTCATAAACCTTGCAACCAGCTCCTGTGTCCTTAAGCTTACCCCATCATGCTCTCATTGTCACCAACACTGCCTCCATCTCTGTGTCCTCTCTGGACCAAAGGAGAGGCTGGGAGTGTGTGAACAGAGAGAAAGGGATGGAAAGACGAAAGAGAAGGGACCTGGTGCATGGGGAGGTTTGGAACAGGAGCGATACTCTCAGATCAGCCTACGTGTGTGCCTGTGTGGCGAAGCATTGGGGAGGAAGTGTTATGGTGTGTTTGTGTGTGTGTGTGGCGGAGATGGGAGTAGTTTTGCTGTGTGTGTGTGTGTGTGTGTGTGTGTGTGCGTGCGTGCGTGCGTGCGTGCGTGCGTGCGTGCGTGCGTAGGGGGGAGAATCGAGAGAGGAAGAGAATGAGCGTGCCGCTTAGGAAATGTCACACTGGGAAGATTTGCAGGTTTTGATCCAGGCAAATTAATGCAAAACCCCAGTGCAAGTATTTGATTTGGGAAAACTTTGGAGCAGACTTGTCTCTTAATAATAATTATTGGGTTTACATTAATTTCCTCCCCTATTGTCTTCCACAGGAGAGCTGATCACCGCTGCTTGTGAGCTGGGGGTAAGCGTTAGCCGTATTGTTTAATCAATTCACTCATTAACTCCTTTAAGCATTACGGAAGTTTAATTAAGCATGGGCAGAAAGCAGATTCATTTACATTCAGTCCACAGGTTTTTCCCTTCTTTTCTATACACTTATTTGACTAAGTTGGAAGTAGAGAATGCTATAATTTGCAACCCGTTTTTCAAATCCAATTAAAGTCAATGGTAAGGCGATGGCTTTCTTAGGCTCTGCCTTATGTATGGTATAAGGCTCATTATATCTTTTTTTGTGTGTGTGTGTAAGCTGGGAAGAATGAACTAAATCGGGTTAACAGTTATAATAAGTTTTATTATTTAATAAAGTTTATTACGCTGCTGTGATCCTTTTAGGGAGGCTGTGTCGGTGTCACTATGCCAGTAATCCTGCCGTTAGTGCCGCAGTCCGTGTGGCCTGCGTGTCAGGCCTCCCCAGTGTTCGGAGGTCCTCCCTGGGCCCGGGAACGCCGGCCCTCCCCTCTGATCCCCTGAGCTCTGGAGCTCTCTCCACACAGCTCCCAGTGGCCTTGGTGTCCCTCCGCTGTCCTTTAGCTCTTTAACTATGAGCCGGTCCATCTCGATTTTCCCCCACATCCCGTCTTTCCTACCTCCACCTCATGTTCACCTGTGTGGTACTGCCTGCCTGTCTGACCCACCCATCAGTTTATCAAACTGATATTTTTCACTGTCTCCCTTCACCCCTTCCTTTTCTTTCTCTCTCTCTCTCTTGGGCTCCTCCCCCTTCTCTGTGCCTTTTTACCGCCCACATTTCTTTTCCTTCTGTCTTTCCATTTGACCTCCCTTTGACCGCCCTCGCTTTAAAAGCTCCTCCAGTCTCTCCCCACTCTCCTCAGACCTAGCTGAGGCTGGTTGTTGTGGACATACCCAAGGATCCAGTGAGCCTCTGCCGTGTCCGTGATGATTGGTGGTGCAATCACTCCCTCACCTCTCAGTGGCGGCTCCATTTGAAGGGCTGCCCCTGCTCTACGGCTGACCCAGCCTTATCTGTGTCAGGGAAGGAGTCTGTGTGTAATGACTGAGCCCTTATCGGCCTGGAGGAGACTTAGCGGCTAATTGCAGTGATTTCTGGGATCCCCCGGGTGAGAGTGGCTGCGGCTCTGAGGGGATTTGGGGGGCTAGTGTGCACCACGTGCTGCAGCACGGACCCCAGAGAGTTGCCTTGTCCTTGGGAAGTGATGAAGGGAGGAAGAGGAGTAGGAATGGTTTGTGTAGAGAGACAAAAGAGGGTTGGGAGGCCCTCTCATAGCAGAGTCAGTCAGTCAGCGGTCAGGACCCAGTAACAGTATGGCTGTCTAGGCCCACCACTCCATCCCTTCACTTCCACCACCACTCCCCCTGGGGCACTCAGGTACAGCACTGGTGGAAGTGAGGCTAATTAAAATGACAGGCTTTCATTACCCTGCTACCACCTCTCCCTTTCATCCTGCCTCAGCCCCGTACCCCCACTCTGTATAGTTCCACCACACTTATTTAAACATTTCCCACTCCTCAAACGCATTAGCCTGATATCCTGGGCCAGGAGTATTTCCTGAATGGGCCAGGAAAAACTTCTACCTATACACTGATGTCCTCAGGATAGTGGGCTCCCTCCTGTCGCTCTCCTCATCATCCCTCCCCCGGTTACTGTCCTTTTTCTCTCTCTCTGTTGGTGCAGGTGGCTCACCCCCCGGGATACCCAGTCTTCACCCTCTTAGCCTGGCTGGCTCTGTCCCTGCTGCCCTATCTCTCCCTCTCCGTGTCTCCGGCCCACAGTGTCAACCTGCTGAGCAGCATGCTGGGGGCCGGGGCCAGCGGGGCCCTCTGCTTCACTGTCTGCAGGTAAGACTACAGCACATCGCTAGGGCCAGGCTTCTCTCCGGGTCAGGTCACCTAGTCAGGAAAAACTCCAGGTCCTTCTTGTCTAATTATAATCAACATGGTTAGTCTGCTGCATCCAATAGTTATTCTGCATGTTTGTCAATGACATAGATCAGTGGTACCCAAACGTTTTATAGTCCCGTACCCCTTCAAACATTCAACCTCCAGCTGCGTACCCCCTCTAGCACTCTCAAATGTTGTTTTTTTCCATCATTGTTAGCCTGCCACACACACACACTATACAATACATTTATTAAACATAATAATTTGTTTTTGTCACAAACCGGCTCGTGGGAAGTGACAGAGAGCTCTTATAGGACCAATGCACAGATAATAATCTAATATTAGGCACGTGGTAGCAAAGGGCATCAGTGTCTTAACAGTGCGGTTTGCCAAGGCAAGAAACTCTCAATTCAAAAATCTGGCAGTGGCTTCTGATTTAAATTCAATTTTCACAGAACCGCTTGTTGCAATTTCAATGAGGCTCTCTTGTTCAGATATCGGTAAGTGGACTGGAGGCAGGGCATGAAAGGGATAACGAATCCAGTTGTTTGTGTCATCTGTTTCGGGAAAGTACCTGCGTAATTGCGCACCCAGCTCACTCAGGTGCTTCGCTATATCACATTTGACTTTGACTGTCCGTAAGCTTGAGTTAATTTGCACACAAAAAATCATACAATGATGGAAAGACCTGTGTGTTGTCGTTGTTAATGCAGACAGAGAAGAGCTCCAACTTCTTAATTATAGCCTCAATTTTGTCCCGCACATTGAAAGTAGTTGTGGAGAGTCCCTGTAATCCTAGATTCATATCATTCAGGCCAGAAAAAACATCACCCAAATAGGCCAGTCGTGTGAGAAACTCATCACCCAAATAGGCCAGTCATGTGACAAACTCATCACCCAAATAGGCCAGTCATGTGACAAACTCATCATGCAAGCGGTCAGACAAGTGGAAAATATGGTCAGTAAAGAAAACTTTAAGCTCGTTTCTCAATACAAAAAACGTGCCAATACTTTGCCCCTTGATAACCAGCGCAATTCTGTCTGTTGTAATAGCGTTACATGGTCGCTGCCGATATCATTGCATAGTGCAGAAAATACACAAGAGTTCAGGGGCCTTGCTTGAACAAAGTTAACTATTTTCACTGTAGTGTCCAAAACGTCTTTCAAGCTGTCAGTCATACCCTTGGCAGCAAGAGTCTCTCGGTGGATGCTGCAGTGACCCAAGTGGCGTCGGGAGCAACTGCTTGCACGTGCGTTACCACTCCACTATGTCTACCTGTCATGGTTTTTGCGCCATCATTACAGATACCAACACATCTTGACCACCAAAGTCCGTTTGATGTCAAAAAGCTGTCCAGCGCTTTAAAAATATCCTCTCATCCAGCTATATCGCATAGAATTCACTGGCTTGTATGCGAAGCAGTAATTGTTTCAAAACATCTCCTGCCATGTCACTGATGCGTCGTGAAACAGTGTTGTTTGATGAAGGCAATGTCTGTATAGTTTTGTTGCCTTTTCCCCCAGCATTGTCCCAGCTATATCCGCGGCAGCAGGAAGATCTAAGTCCTCTACAATAGTATGGGACTTGCCTGTCCTAGCCACTCGATAGCTCACCATATAAGATGCTTCTAGCCCCGTCTTGTTAATGGTATCTGTTGCTTTTATACATGTCTTACTACTCGAAAGTCATCTTAATTTTCCCTCAAAAAACTCCTGTGGCTTATTTTTTAAATCGTTATGTTTTGTTTCTAAATGTCTGCGCAATAGTGAAGGTTTCATCGAGTTGTGAGATAGTACTTTTGCACATATAACACACTGTGGCTGAGGAAAGGCACAACTCTCAATATAAGTGAACCCCAAATCAATGTAGTTCTCATCATATTTGCGCCTCTTCGATGGTCCAATGTCCCTGTCTGTTGTTCAGTGTTTTCCCGGGTAAGGGGGCAGTAGATCTTCGGCTGCATCAGATTCACAACTCTCAGTGTCCATGCTAGCTGGGCTAACAACGAATTACTGATGTTAGCATTGGATGTGCTCGTGGAAGCAGAACAACTTGTGTCATTGACAGGTGCAGGTGTAGTACCGCTGGTAGTAGCAGTACTACCAGTAGAGCTGGTATATGTCTCTATGGACATATACCAGTTTTAATCATTTATCAATTTTTGAGAAAATGGAACGAGCAGCAGCTATGTTTGGCTACACACTGACGCTTAGTGGGATTCCCATGAGAGAGTAACGGTTAATGTGATTGGATGTTAATTATTTGGCTAGGTTACCTGTATTTGACATTGTGTTGTTATTTCGCTGAACACTAGATGGTTTAATTTTATTTTTTGCAGTGAAACGAGTCTACTCAGGTGAGAAAAAAACCTCACCCAAAGATTGGAAAATATAAATGTTTGAAAATGTGAAAAGAAAGATATATAAATATATATATATCATTTATTTTTAAAGTGATTCACATTTTAGATATATATAATAACTAAATGGATAATTACTAAATGAGCCAACAAATGGGTTTTTAGCACAAAATGTAAACTCTTCGTAGCACAATTCTGTAATCCCTGAACATTTTCCAACTGACGAATGCATCTTGCTGCTTGGTGAATGGACTGGTGATATTTTTGGGTCGTTTCTGACTGGCAGTGGTGTTCCTGATCCCCCTGTTCTGTATTCAGAGCAGAGTCCCACCACACTCCTCCCCCACAAACACACCCAGCCTGTTTACCCATCACCTACCCGTTGTGTGTGTGTGTGTGTGTGTGTGTGTGTGTGTGTGTGTGTGTGTGTGTGTCACACAGTCACAGCCCCCTCCAAGTGCCTGACACCTCCCATCACCCAGCATGCTCCCAATCCTGACATGGCACGATTTTTAATCTCCCCCTTCTGCACTCCTGGGTCTAAAAGGGACAGGATCCTCCCTCCCTCTCTCCCTCCCTCCAATCAGGACCTCAGAATGTTAGCCACTGTGTCTCTGTACATTCCCATGCCACCCTGCCTACACCCTCCTGCAGCTCTGCCTGCCTGCCTGCCTGCTGACCCCATCATGTAAGGAGTCTTTTCCCCCCTCTCTCTCTTTGTCTTATTTTATCTCACACTGTTGCCCGGCCTATCTTACATCGACCGTTTGCTGATTTTGGTAGTTTCCTACGTGTGCTCTGTGCACCATTGGTGGCAGCTTAATTTCAGACGTTTTCCCCATAGTTTTACATTTACATGGCCCATTTATGCATACAGTGCTATTTTGAGAATGTACTGTGCACCATGTTAGATTTACCTTTCCAACAAATGAATTGTGGCGTATGTTACAAACTGTGCCATTTGTAGCACAGATACAGAACCAGCAAGCTGTTTTGGGCCAGAGAAAGCAGGTGATACAGGGCTGGTAAAGGGAGTGTCACTGCTCCCATGTGGGCTGCAGTGAGCTGGGTCCATTTCCTGTGTGCTTGGCCGGTGGTGTCTGGGTGGCAGGTGGGCTGAAGGGGGTCAGGGTACAGGGTCAGCCCTGCTGGTGCAGGACAGGGGCTGGGGAGGAAGTGCTCTCTCCATGTGGACTGGCCCTCAGCCCGGACTGACTGACTTCAGCCTCACTCTCAGCCCCTGTCCTGCCTCTCCTCCTCTCTTCAGAGGTGACTCATAACCTGAAACCGACTGGCCTCCCAAGAGAGGGCAGAGGAGAGGAACATTCTTATTATTTCTTTCCACTCTCACTCACTCCAAAAATCCCAGTATGTTAGTGGCTAGCCAGAGCTTAGTGAAATGATGCGATTGATCGTTTATGAAACAAATTCCAAAACGCAGTTGAGTCCAAATCGGAGACAGAGACCGAGAGAATGAGATCCACAGAGCAACAAACCACAGAGGGAACAGGAACAACTACTCTCTAACTGTTCCCTCTGTGGTTTGTTGCTCTGTGGATCTCATTCTCTCGGCCTCTGTCTCCGATTTGGACTCAACTGTGTTTTGGAATTTGTTTCATAAACGATCAATCGCATCATTTCACTAAGCTCTGGCTAGCCACTAACATACTGGGATTTTGGAGACAGCATCTATGCATGCTGTCTGAAGATATTTGGACCACAACACATGGAAAGTGCTGCCCTGTTTGTAATCTCTAAGGATTTAGATCAAATTTTGGATTATAATTCAACTAAGTGAAAAGTCATTATGAGGACCCCCTAATGGGCTGATGGGCACTGAGGACTTCAGCCAGAGCACCCAGTCAGAGCACCCAGTCATACCCTCTAAGCTTTTAACTATGAATGTATAATTTACGCTTTTCAATTTGAAAAATAAGCATAAAGGTTTTAGTCATTATCTGTCTGGAGCATGATTTGGGTTGAGGCTGTGGCTGGAGTTCAGCTGGCAGACTTGGTATGGTACTGATAGGGCTTGAGGGGGCAAGGGGGTAGATGGTTTCCGGAATGGTCGCTGGGGGCATTGGGTGCTTCGCCCGTGCCCGGTAGGGTGGCAGAGATGACATGCCACGCCCCTGTGGGGGTCCCTCCGGCCAGACCTGGCCCTCAGACTAAATGCCAAGACTGACCAGTCTGCACTCCCTCCCTGCTCAGCCCTCTCAGGAACATTTGAGCTAATCTCACTAAGCTGAACTATAGTAATACCTATTCTATGTCTGTGATTGACATTTCCCTGGTTGGTATCCAATCTCCATATAACTTTTGTTTGTATCACAGCAGTATTTTGAGAGTGGTTATGCAAGTGGTTGCACCAGAGGAATAGTCACAGTTTCAAATGCGTAGGGAATTATTGCATTGAAGTTATCACATGATATCCACTTTAATTTTTTCATGGACTTGAAGGCAGTTCCTCCAAAACAGTAAATTGCAAGACCTTGAAATTTGTCTGTAATATTCCCAACATAGCAAGCCTTTGATGTATCAATTTAAATTAGTCGGACAGATTGCTGTTTTTTAATGTGGTGGAATGTAAATTGATAGACTTGGAAGCCATTTCTCCCTAAACTGCAAGTTGCGTAAGTGTAAAATGTAGCACTTAGCTTCCCTTTCATTTGCCAATTACAGCGCACTTGGCTTAATCACATGGTTTGATGGACAAATTGCCCGTCTCCTATGTTATCACACCAGGACTAAACAAGCCTTTAAGGACGGGGGCCATAATGATAATAATAATTAGTAAATCAAATGTTTTTTTGTCACATGCTTCGTAAACAACAGGTGTAGACTGACAGTTAAATGCATACTTACGGGCCCTTCCCACAATGCAGAGAGAAAAATAGAAAAACAATAACACAAGGAATAAATAAATACACAATGAGTAACGATAACTTGGCTATATACACGGGGTACCAGTACCGAGTGGATGTGCAGGGGTACGATTGCACTTGAAACTTCCTAGGAATAAAATATGACCCTATCAGTCCTACAAAAGTCCTCTATACAGTCTCAGGAGGACTATAAGAACGTGTGTACCCTGTGAAAGAGGATGATCCAGAGAGCTCAGTATTTGGTGCTCCCTCATTTCACAGTTTATCTACTAAAGCTCCTCTGAATCTGTGCTACCTGAGAGGAATCTCTCTCACGCCGTTCCTATAGTAATCCTGAGACCAGAGACGGAGACGGAGTGACACAGCCAGTGGAACGCTAAAACAACAAAAACACTGTCACCACCAACATCCAACAAGCAGCACTTTTGACACGTCGTGTGATCGTACGATTACATAACAACAGGATTTGTGAGGCGCACCAAATGTGCCCCGTCCCCTCCCTCCCCCATCCCAAAGGCACACCGGCGAGACACTCACCTGCCAAGAGCGGGCCTGTGTGGACCAGCTGATACGTCAGTGGACCGCAGGGCGGGCGGTGTGCCAGACCATGCCTAGTGCCCAGTGCTGTGGCCAGGCTCCTTATAGGGCCTCCACCATATGGCCCTGATGGTGCTCCCCCTCCCTACCCCCCGCTGCTGCTCACTCAGGTGGCTTGTTTTTCCACTGGGCTGGGGCTGCTGGAGGGACATGTGTGGCGAGGTCATCACTGGATCAGTGTGTGTGTGTGTGTGTGTGTGTGTGTGTGTGTGTGTGTGTGTGTGTGTGTGTGTGTGTGTGTGTGTGTGTGTGTGTGTGTGTGTGTGTGTGTGTGTGTGTGTGTGTGTGTGGTTTTATAGGGATGAATGGGGTGGGAGGAAACAGCTGAGCATCCCCCTTTCTCCATCCGCTACCCCCCTGCTGGTGGCAAGGCAGCCCCTCCCTTTCACATCTGTTGTGGTCAGGTAGAATCTACATCAAGGCACTTAGTGTTCAGAGCCATACTTCTCTCAACCATAGATTGAAGGGGGTAGTTGTATTGGTATTGTTTAAAAGCTCCTATGTTTGGACCTTTGCCCTGTCTGTATGATATCCTACTGTCTCCTGGGACATGAGGCCTCCTGCTCCTCTCACCCCCCATCCTCAGCATGACCAATGGTTCCCCCTAGGATTCATCCTGTAATACAGTTAAACAGATGTTTAATGAACATGTTATTTCCTCATTACTGGTAGTGGGATGGGGATAGAGGGGGGTATGGGGGGGGGGGGTAGATAGACAGCATAACAAAGTACCAGTTTAATATTCCTCTCGCCTGTGGCCCTGAGATTGTGTCTGCCTCGGACGTAAATTGTACATCCCTCACCCACCACAGGCAGTCTTAATAAGACACCAGGCTAGTCGACGGATCAGACTCGGCAATTACAATTCAGCCAGAATTAGTTAATGGAATCTATAGAGTAACATTTATATATCAGTGGTGGCTGCCTAATGACTTTGTTGAAATAGCCGCAGCAGCAGCATAAAAATGGCTTTCTGTGAATCACATAAGCACCGGATTTCTGTAATTTGTTTTTTTCTGTTTTGTGTAATTTTTGTGTGTTGGGCTGGAGATTAAGATGGCATTCTGGGAGAAATTGTCATGTCAGTGGCTGCATTGTTTGAGCGGGATTGTGGTGATTAATTTCGCATGTACTCGGGAGCATTGGGGGAGGGCGGGTGCTCTCCTGGAGGAGGGGTGACTGAGGCACGCTCCACTCTCTGGCCCTGATTCACCACTCCTCTCCTCTCCTATCTGCTGCTGTGGTTGCTGCTTCTGCCTGATTGGGGAATTTAAACAGGAATGTGTGCACATTTAGGAAGGTTTGTTTGCTAGCTGCTGGAAGGCTCGGCATTATGAATAAATAAATAAAAACATTTTTATGATGATATATGTAGCACCCATAATATCATGTGTATGATCTACTTAGACCTGTGTAATATATGCTTTATAGTAGATAGTTAAATTGTTACCTCTATTACTTAGCTTGGCCCAAAAACAGAGTTGCATGTCTGTTTCCCAAATGTGATACAACAGAGCACTTAGCCAGAAACACTGTCATATTATCTAAAGATCCTCAGTGTTCAGCCCACTTTCCTGTCCTGGCCACATCTAAACCCTGGGGTGCCAGTGTTACTGAGCCAAGGCCAGCTGGAACCCTCTGTCAGACCAGACCAGGCCAGGACACCACTTCATGGGCTTCATCCTTGCCTCTTCAGGAATGTGTGGTTCTTTTCCTGCCATGTCTCTCCCAAAGCGCCACGCACAGAGTGAGAGAACTGGAGGGCTGATCTGCGATGGCACGGCTGTGGCATTATATGTGACAGTCCATCCCCTGGTCTGGCGCTTTGTGTTGCCTCATTCCCTACACATTCACTACAGACAGACTGCTGGTGGCCCTTTGTGTTGCCTCATTCACTACAGACAGGCTGCTGGTGGGCCCTTTGTCTTGCCTCATTCCCTACACATTCACTACAGACAGACTGCTGGTGGCCCTTTGTGTTGCCTCATTCACTACAGACAGGCTGCTGGTGGGCCCTTTGTCTTGCCTCATTCCCTACACATTCACTACAGACAGGCTGCTGGTGGGCCCTTTGTCTTGCCACATTCCCTACACATTCACTACAGACAGGCTGCTGGTGGCCCTTTGTGTTGCCTCATTCCCTACACATTCACTACAGACAGGCTGCTGGTGGCCCTTTGTGTTGCCTCATTCCCTACACATTCACTACAGACAGGCTGCTGGTGGGCCCTTTGTCTTGCCACATTCCCTACACATTCACTACAGACAGGCTGCTGGTGGCCCTTTGTGTTGCCTCATTCCCTACACATTCACTACAGACAGGCTGCTGGTGGCCCTTTGTGTTGCCTCATTCCCTACACATTCACTACAGACAGGCTGCTGGTGGCCCTTTGTCTTGCCACATTCCCTACACATTCACTACAGACAGGCTGCTGGTGGCCCTTTGTGTTGCCTCATTCCCTACACATTCACTACAGACAGACTGCTGGTGGCCCTTTGTGTTGCCTCATTCCCTACACATTCACTACAGACAGACTGCTGGTGGCCCTTTGTGTTGCCTCATTCCCTACACATTCACTACAGACAGGCTGCTGGTGGCCCTTTGTGTTGCGTTATTGAGGCCAGCCCAGACAAGCGCACGGCAGGCAGGCGTTTGGTGCTGGGTTTCAGTGCAGTGCTGGCAAGCCTCTGGCCCATGTTTAGGAACTGAGGTGGTAAATGAGGCAGGGTTTGCTTTGACTCTTCAAAGTGACAGTGGCAAGCTATGTGTGTCCTACTGTCTGTCCCCGTAGAAGACACTGGGAACTATATCTGTGTTGGTTTGAGGACATGGATTGTGGACATGGAGTGTTTGTGTTTATCTTGAATGTCATTTTTCTTCTTCTGCTTACTGACCTACAGTTTATACTCTATTTAGGATATTTCTCATTTAGAGAGTGAATTGTTGTACGATTTTGGTCGATGTATTTTACTTCAGTAAGAGCTTGATGATTATTGTTCAAATTTCCAGGATTCTTTCCTCTTAAATGGTTTGTATGTTTCTTTAGCGGGGCAATGGTCTCCCAATATCTTCATGAAATACATAGCATTTCTGTACAGCATTTCTGTTTAGAATTCCTTTGTCATCCTGTGAATTACCCCAGTGATGAGACTGAGCCATTCTGGCACACTAGACCAGTTCAGGGTAAAATACACTCACTGAGAACATATTATTCTCTTGCCATGTCTCAACCAGACAGCTATTGTCAGTGAGCCACAACATTACAACACAGCAGCATCCTGCAAAACACTGAGCTTTGATAACAGGAAACATGGCCACAATGGAGTCAGAGTCCCTTCCTCTTCATCTCTCTACCATGGGAGCAGCCAGCCCCAGACTTAGCCCAGAGAATGAGCCAAGGAGAGGCTAAAAGACTGACTGGGAACCCAGGTGGTCCTCTGCAGACAGACAGGTCATTTAAACCTGAGAGTACACACATCACTGGGTTGTTACACACTGACAGGCCCTAGGAGAGAGATGTGTCAGTCTCTCAGAAGGAATAAAGGGCCAGGGGACAGGAGTGTGATTGTGTGTATGCGGGAGTGTGCTTGTCAGGCAGGTCTGTAGAAGCCTAAGCAAGCCTGGTGTAATATCCCCATTACTTCCAGGGACCCCCACTACTGCGCAGCACCTTGCTCTACCTTAAAACCAGCCTCCCTGCTAAGCGTGTGGGCTGGGGTTAATTGCCACGCAGGGGGGTAGAATTGAGGGTGCGGGGAGTCCCTGCCCCTCAACAAATGTCCCCATCTGCCCCCACCCCTTCCTCCTACCCTTCAAGTTACAACTAATTCCTGGATCGGTGCAGTGAGAAAGACACTGCTATCTCTTACTAAGACTGAACCCACACCCAGACACCCCTTCAACACCCCCCACTACAGCCCTGCATCACATAGAATACAGAGCAAAAAGACTGGAGGACAGGAGAGGTATTTTTTACTCTCCTCTCCGTCTCTTTTTTCTTGATTTACGGCGCTTTCCTCAGAAAGCTCCGTTGTTCCCCTAGCCTAAGTCTCATCAGGCCTTTTGTGGCTGACTATCACAGCGGCAGGCAGCGAGCTGGAAATGTATAAATGGTATCATGCCTTGTGATTAATGGCGGTGCTTATGAGTCAGGTCTGATAACGGGCCTGCTCTCTACTCAATTTCAGATACCGTTAATGGAATCTGTCTTCTGCGATTGTAATGTGAGAGCGCCTAATTTGCTATGGAGCTTGAAGCTGTCACCGGCAAGGGATTGTGGGGTCATAAGGGACCTGGCAGCCGTTTGGCCTGCAGCTTGTATCTGCCGTGCTGAATAGAGCAGCTCTCTGCCTGTCAGTTAGCTGATAGGCTGATGAGGACTCTAAGCCACTCCACACAATGGCGGAAAGGGCCATACTGCCTGACTTCCTTAATTGTGGAGCCCGCTCATATTTCAGAGCCAGCGTGCCGGGGACTAGGCTGCTTTTTTTCTTCCTCTTTCTCCCCCTCAACTTTTCCCTCGTACCCCCCCCCCCCACTCACACATCTCTTTACTCTTTTTCTTTTCTTCCCCTTCTTCTCCTCCTCATCATTTGTTGTCCCTCTTCCTCTCCCTCTGTCTCTCTTTCTAGTAAGTGGGGGGTCTTAGTATATGATGGATTATCCCAACTTTGCTTCAGTTACCACTAAAGAGATGGAGGCAGGAGAGGAAGCAGGGGGAAACTTTTGTGCCCACATTATTGAAGTAAAGGACCATATCTCCCATAATGGTTATTTACGTCAGGTTGCTCTGGTATGCAAATCTAAGATTTATTGCAATGACAAGTACTCCATAATTAACAAAAATGTGCCAATGATTTTTTGAGCAATCATATACGTCAATCCTAAATATGATTTTCAGATCTAGCTTTGGGATAATTACTCATGCCCACATTGCCCGGAGCTGCTCATACCTATGATTGGACAGTTACTCTACAATTAAAAACAGAAAAAAATGATATGATTTCTTGAGCAGTTAAATTTGTGCCTCACCCTCTCCTTCTACTCTAGACTGGCAGGCCCAGGGCCGGGTGCGGTGCTGGCTGGGGGGGTGTTTGCTGTGTCCAGGCTCAGCTGGCAGTGGTCGGTGGTGGCTGAGGTCTTCTCCCTCAACAACCTCTTTGTTGGGCTCCTCTTCTCCCTGACTACCAGCTTCCACTGTGCTGACAGTGCCCCCCAGAGGAGGAAGGTAACCCAGCCCTCGGCACACACTCCCTCCACAGCTTCCACCCTCACACGGGACAGAACATGCGTATCAGCCACATCTCCCAGACCAGATAGACTGTTCCATGGTGATATCACAACTGGTGAAATCACAACGGTCTACCTCAGGAAACTATACTGTACAACCTATATGGTGTGAATTTACAGATTTCATGTTTCGTCATTTGATTTGTATATTTCTTTCAATGACAGAAATGCTATATATAATATGAGGAATGAAGTCTCCTCTTGTTGTTGTCAGGTTTCCCATTGGGGGGCGCTGTGCTGTGGCCTGGGTCTGTGTAACCAGCACACTCTGGTGCTGTACGTGGTGGTCATCATTCCCTGGGTCCTGCTCCAACTCTACTCTCACAGAGTAAGTTTAACGACAGGCTCTTCTCCATCTGAGTGGCCATAGAGGCGTAACACAACCAGGTAGAAGAACTGGCCCATCTGTAAGGATGCTGAATATATGTTTATTGTGTGATTGTGTCAGGAGCTGTCTGTCTGTGGGCTGATGTCTCTGGGACTGTGTTTCCTGGGGGGTCTACTGCCCTACGTCTACCTGCCTATCTCCTCCTACCTGAACACAGCTCGCTGGAGCTGGGGAGACCAGACTTCCCTCTCAGGCCTCTTTACTCACCTACTGAGGACTGAATACGGCACCTTCAGCCTGGTACATACTTCTATACATTTACCTGTACCAACATACATTATCTTTGAGCTTGACCACAAACTCTAGTGTGGGACGTGTAGTGGTGATTGATGTGGTTGTTTCTTTAATATGTGACCCTAGGCCAAGACAGAAGGTACCGGGAACCTCACCATGATGCTAAAGTGAGTATGCCCATCTTTATTAGAATATTCATTCACTTTATTTTACAGATGAAGTCATTGCTATAGCATGAATTGTTCTGGTGTCTTGCTTTTAAATGTTGTGCATTTGAAGGTCATTCATTGGATAATGTGATCTGTAGAAGTGACAGAGTGGGTTTTCTCATGGTTTTGGCTCGAGACAGACAGGTTTAAACATCACACAAAAACCCATCAGTTCTGTTCTGAAGGAGGTAGCCCATCCATCGCCAGCACTGGAGCCCGTCTCTCCTCTCTCTCTCTTTTGTTCTTCCCTCTCTCCCATCAAAGCAGAACTGAACCTGCTTAGAGGGCCAAATCCCTGTGTTCTGTTTCTCCAGCAGTTTGAAATGATCACTCTGCTCTAGTGTTTAAGCGTGACAAGCTGTGATGACAGACACTGCAATATAGCAGAGAGATTTGTTTTCCTCCAACAACCCCCTCCATCTCCCCCCTCCGTCATCCAACTTCTGTAATTGTCTGTGGCTGACGACGGGTGGGGAGTATGCGTCTTAAGACCCCCCACCACCAGCCCCCCCGTCTGGCCCCCGCCCCCATCCATCACCCCTGCTGGTTGATGGACAAGCACACCTTCAAGACAAGGGAGAGAGGCAAGCATGACAAGCATGTCACATCGGGGATGTAAACTCCACTAGACAAGCTGACACAGTCTCACACACATATACACACATATACACACATATACACACACACACACACACACACTTTCTCTCTCTCTCTCTCCCCCTGATAGAGACTCAATAAGCCATCAAATAGAGATGGGTATTAAAGAAGATGGGAAAGTGTCTCTGTGACTGACAGGCACTCTGACAGGGGTTGAGTGGAGGACACATTCATTGGTGTCTGTCGCTCGAATGGGAATGGAAGGGTGGGGACTGGGGGTGCATACAGTCAACAGAGTTAGTCTGTTTGATCGGGGGGGCACAGTTACTGGTGTATTCCAATCTGATGAGGAGGAAATGAGAGGACATTCAGTAATTGGTGTCCTTCAGTTTGATGGAGGTTAGAGGGATGCGGTCATCAGAGGTTTTGTGTGTGTGTGTGTGTGTGTGTGTGTGTCAGGGCTCAGCTTGACCACTGTATGGCTGACCTGTCCCTCCCTGTGCTGGTCCTGGCTGGACTGGGCATGTTCCTCATCTCCTGGGACAGGTAAGGAAATACCTGGCAGACGAACCTTGCCTCAGGGCAATTATTAGCATTTGGGATGGGAATTTGAATCCCTTCCCACCACCTACCTACCCCTATCCATTCCCTGCCTCACCCTACCCACCCTCTGCCTCACCATATCCATTCCCTGCCTCACCCTACCCACCCTCTGCCTCACCATATCCATTCCCTGCCTCACCCTACCCACCCTCTGCCTCACCATATCCATTCCCTGCCTCACCCTACCCACCCTCTGCCTCACCCTACCCACCCCTACCCACCCTCTTCCACCCCCTACCCACCCTCTTCCAACCCCTACCCACCCTCTGCCTCCCCCTACCCACCCTCTGCCTCCCCCTACCACCCCCTACCCACCCCTACTCACCCTCTGCCTCCCCCTACCCACCCTCTTCCACCCCCTACCCACCCCCTACCCAACCTCTTCCAACCCCTACCCACCCTCTGCCTCCCCCTACCCACCCTCTGCCTCCCCCTACCCATCCCCTACCCACCCCCTGCCACCCCCTACCCACCCTCTGCCTCCCCCTACCCACCCTCTGCCTCCCCCTACCCATCCCCTACCCACCCCCTGCCACCCCCTACCCACCCTCTGCCTCCCCCTACCCACCCTCTGCCTCCCCCTACCCACCCTCTGCCTCCCCTACACACGCAAACATACGTGGGTCATTCCATTGATATTCCATGGAAAGTCAAGTTTCCTGAAATACAGCACAATAAATATGCAATTTTTTCCAATTCTCATTTCCATTCACATAATTGTGTTTTGATTACCACTAGGGGATAGTGTTTTTTCGTTCGTTTATAAAACCATTTACAACCATCCTCTGTGCTGTAATGGTGATGTGAGGCAGAGTGGTTGGCCCGTCACACAGTGACTCACACGCTGTCATCCAGACCCAGCATTAGGAAAGCAATCATGCTGTGGGCTACAGAACGTGTTAGCTCTAATAGTGAGTCTGTCTACAGGCGGTGTGATGTTATCTCTCCTGTACCTTGATGAATTTGGGAGTGAATTGCACTGGATCTATTTTCATGTATTTGTTGGGAGGGTGAAAATAAATGTGATATTGAGAAAGTAATATATATGGTATTTCTGTGTATATGTCTGTGTAAGGCCAGTTCTCTGTGTAAGGCCAGTTCTCTGTGTAAGGCCAGTTCTCTTTGTAAGGCCAGTTCTCTGTGTAAGGCCAGTTCTCTGTGTAAGGCCAGTTCTCTCATGGCGATGCCTGTCCTTCCTCTCCAGGAGACGCCTTGTTGTTCCCTGGCTACTGACGGCCATGCTGCTACTCTACTCCCTGTTCTTTGCCTGGAGAGCCAACCTTGACATCAGCAGACCCCTACTGCTGGGAGTGGTGAGTGATGGGCCATGGGGCTTAGTTAGGGCAGGCAAGGAAAACGGGCAGGGAGGCTACTGGATGGGCCTGAGTTGGGATGCCACAGTCTCCTCTGACCCAGGTAAAAGGCTGTGTTGTGTGTTTGGTCTCTGCAGGTAGAGCGGTTCTGGCTTCAGAGCGATGCTGTGGTGTGTGTGCTGGCTGGGCTGGGCCTGAGTTGGACACACACAGGCCTGGAGAGGAGGCTAGGCCATGGGGGTCTGTGGAGGGCCGGAGGCTGGCTCTTCACCGTAGGTGTCCTGGCACACATGGTGCACTCCAACCATCGGTAAGCATCATAACCTGTCAACTGACTTGATGGCACATCCTGTGTGTGGGGCTATAACACTGTAGTATCTTCACCACCAACTGTTTTCAAGGTTTGCCGCACAAACTAGAAAATACATGTTGTCTTATAGGTAGGGGGTCGCACACAACGTGTTGAGTATTTTACTCCCAAAACTCCCTCCACACTAGCCTCACCTGAGCTAACCCAGTAGTTCTCTCTGTACTTCAAACTGGGGCCTGCACTCCACATGGCAGGTCTTTTATTCTCCCGTCTCTCCTCACCCCATGGTGGGGGCTAAAGAGAGGCACGGTTAGCACATAGATTTCACTGTGAATGCTGAGTGTGAGATGTTAGCCATGAGAGGCAGCAGATTACACCAGCATGGCGCTGCGCTCTGCCTGGCAGGCTGAGGCCGCTATCACACAGCTGCTTTGATCAGGAGGAGAGCCTGGCCTACACTGTCAGACCCATTGCACCTGTCTACCCACGATTAGATAGGCAGAGCTGAGGCTGTGACAACTTACCACAGAGCAACTTGAAAGCATGCATACAGTACATGAATGCACACACACAATCCTCAGAAGTGAAGACCTACAAACACAACCTCGCTGCTGTGGACACAAACGTACACGTGTTAAGTGTCAGTGTGGTTAGAGAAAATATGTTATCTCCCGTTGACTTGTAAAGGTTTGTGTTGCATCCCTCCCAGGGAGTGTGATCAGAGCATTAACAGTGTTGTGGAGCGGTTCGGCAGGGAGCTTCTGGCCTCTGTTCCTCCAGACTCTATCATCCTGACCCGGGGAGACCTCCCAGGGAACTCCCTGCGCTACCTCCACTACTGCCAGGGGGTCCGCCCTGACGTACACCTCGTTGACCAGGAGGTTAGTACTGAGCCTTATATTGGGTTTATTTAGGCCCAGGACACCATGCCTAGCTTTTTTATATATTATAATTAGAGCTATATTATAATAAAATTGGAAATGAATCTGAGCCTGATAATGAAGACAGGCCATTCAAGTTAGACAATAGAGTTGCGATGATGATGATCTCAGTAAGGCTCCTATTCATTACTACTCTCTCCCCCTCCAGATGATGACGTACAGCTGGTACGTGGCCAAGCTGGGCCAGCATCACCCTGGGGTTAATTTCCCTGGGCTCTGGTGGGACCCGGTCCACACTGAGGAGAAGGATACCTTCAGTCTGGAGCAGTTCCTCTCTCACAACACACGGTGAGTGAGTGAGTGAATTGAGAGAACTGGTGACGTTGAATGGGAGCACTGAGTGGTTGATACAATGATCAGTGCATTGAGGAAATAAGACCTATAACTGCTGCCTCAAGAGTAACAATGCTTCAGCCATATGTGGGAAAGACTGCAGATAAATACTGAATACATAATGAGTAGATATGATTTACTGTGTGACTACTGTATCCATCTGACTATAGTAGTCTGGGGAAACATAGATCAAATGGGTTGGACAGTCATTTTAAGAGTCCTTAAAATGCCAAGCCCACCAGGGGGCAGTGTTTGCTTGGCCAACATGAACATCTCTAAGGGGGGCAACACTGACCAGTGGGATCAACCCTGTAGGGCACAGCACTGGAGAGGAGAGTGGAGCAGAGCAATAGGAATGGGAGAGAGCTGAATGGTGTGTGTGCACATGCTCGTCTGTGTATTTGTTGGGTAAGACTGGAGGCATACAGTACCAGTCAAGAGTTTGGACACCTACTCATTCAAGGGTTTTTCTTTATTTTTACTATTTTCTCCTTTGTATAATAATAGTGAAGACATCAAAACTATGAAATAACACATATGGAATCATGTACTAACCAAAAAAGTTTTAAACAAATCAAAATATATTTTCAAAGTAGCCACCCTTTGCCTTGATGACAGCTTTGCACACTCTCTCAACCAGCTTGGCATTCTCTCAACCAGATTCACCTCAAGACTTTTCCAACAGTCTTGAAGGAGTTCCCACATATGCTGAGCACTTGGTAGCGTCTTTTCCTTCACTCTGCGGTCCAACTCATCCCAAAACATCTCAATTGGGTTGAGGTCAGGTAATTGTGGAGGCCAGGTCATCTGATGCAGCACTCCATCACTCTCCTTCTTGGTCAAATAGCCCTTACACAGCCTGGAGGTGTGTTGGGTCATTGTCCTGTTGAAAAACAAATGATAGTCCCGCTAAGCACAAACCAGATAGGATGGCGTATCAATGCAGAATGCTGTGGTAGCCATGCTGGTTAAGTGTGCCTTGAATTCTAAGTGAATCACCAACAGTGTCACCAGCAAAGCACCATCACACCACCTCCTCCATGCTTCACGGTGGGAAACACACATGCGGAGATCATCCGTTCACCTACTCTGTATCTCACAAAGAAACTAAAGTCTCATTTTTGGACTCATTTTAAGTTCAGGACAGATTTCCACTGGTCTAATATCCATTGCTTGTGTTTCTTGGCCCAAGCAAGTCTCTTCTTATTGGTGTCATTTAGTAGTGGTTTCTTTACAGCAATTCGACCATGAAGGCCTGATTCACACAGTCTCCTCTGAACAGTTAATGTGTCTGTTACTTGAACTCTGAAGCATTTATTTGGGCTGCAATTTCTGAGGTTGGTAACTCTAATGAACTTATCCTCTGCAGCAGAGGTAACTCTGGGTCTTCCTTTCCTGTGGTGGTCCTCATGAGAGCCAGTTTCATCATAGCGCTTAATGGTTTTTGCGAGTGCACTTGAGTAAACATTCAAAGTTCTTGAAATGTTCCAGATTGACTAACCTTCATGTCTTAAAGTAATGGTGGACTGTCATTTCTCTTTGCTTATTTGAGCTGTTCTTGCCATAATATGGACTTGGTCTTTTACCAAATAGGGCTCTTCTGTATACCACCCCTACCTTGTAACAACACAACTGATTGGCTTAAACACATTAAGAAGGAAAGAATTTCCACAAATGAACTTTTAACAAGGCACACCTGTTCATTGAAATGCATTCCAGGTGACTACCTCAAGAAGCTGGCTAAGAGAATGCCAAGAGTGTACAAAGTTTTCATCAAGGTAAAGGGTGGCTACTTTGAAGAACCTAAAATATAAAATATTTGTTTAACACTTTTGGTTACTACGTGTGTTTTTTCATAGTTTTGATGTCTTCACTATTCTACAATGTAGAAAATAGTAAAAAATAAAGAAAAAACTCTTGAATGAGTTGGTGTGTCCAATCTTTTGACTTGTACTGTATATAAAAAGTATTTGGACACCCCTTAAAATTAGTAGATTTGGCTATTTCAGCCACACCCGTTGCTGACAAGTGTATAGAATCGAGCACACAGACATGCAAACTCCATAGACAAACATTGGCAATAGAATGGCCTTACTGAAGAGCACAATAAAAATAAAGAAAAACCCTTGAATGAGTAGGTGTGTCCAAACTTTTGACTGGTACTGTATGTGCTTCCCATGTATGCCTATTCACTTCTATTAGCAGCCACCTGGGTTGAGAGTGGGTAGTGTTTGAGGGGAGAGTGGGTAGTGTTTGAGGGGAGAGTGGGTAGTGTTTGAGGGGAGAGTGGGTAGTGTTTGAGGGGAGAGTGGGTAGTGTTTGAGGGGAGAGTGGGTAGTGTTTGAGGGGAGAGTGGGTAGTGTTTGAGGGGAGGGGGGGGGAGACTGAGTAGTGTTTGTGGGGAGAGTGAGTAGTGTTTGAGGGGAGAGTGAGTAGTGTTTGAGGGGAGAGTGAGTAGTGTTTGAGGGGAGAGTGAGTAGTGTTTGAGGGGAGAATGAGTAGTGTTTGTGGGGAGAGTGAGTAGTGTTTGTGGGGAGAGTGAGTAGTGTTTGTGGGGAGAGTGAGTAGTGTTTGTGGGGAGAGTGAGTAGTGTTTGTGGGGAGAGTGAGTAGTGTTTGTGGGGAGAGTGAGTAGTGTTTGAGGGGAGAGTGGGTAGAGTGAGTAGTGTTTGAGGGGAGAGTGAGTAGTGTTTGAGGGGAGAGTGAGTAGTGTTTGAGGGGAGAGTGAGTAGTGTTTGAGGGGAGAGTGAGTAGTGTTTGAGGGGAGAGTGAGTAGTGTTTGTGGGGAGAGTGTGTAGTGTTTGAGGGGAGAGTGAGTAGTGTTTGAGGGGAGAGTGAGTAGTGTTTGAGGGGAGTGTGGGTAGAGTGAGTAGTGTTTGAGGGGAGAGTGGGGAGAGTGAGTAGTGTTTGAGGGGAGAGTGAGTAGTGTTTGAGGGGAGAGTGAGTAGTGTTTGAGGGGAGAGTGAGTAGTGTTTGAGGGGAGAGTGAGTAGTGTTTGAGGGGAGTGTGGGTAGAGTGAGTAGTGTTTGTGGGGAGAGTGAGTAGTGTTTGAGGGGAGAGTGAGTAGTGTTTGTGGGGAGAGTGAGTAGTGTTTGAGGGGAGAGTGAGTAGTGTTTGAGGGGAGAGTGAGTAGTGTTTGAGGGGAGAGTGAGTAGTGTTTGAGGGGAGAGTGAGTAGTGTTTGTGGGGAGAGGGAGTAGTGTTTGAGGGGAGAGTGAGTAGTGTTTGAGGGGAGAGTGATTAGTGTTTCAGGGGAGAGTGAGTAGTGTTTGAGGGGAGAGTGAGTAGTGTTTGAGGGGAGAGTGAGTAGTGTTTGAGGGGAGAGTGAGTAGTGTTTGAGGGGAGAGTGGGTAGAGTGAGTAGTGTTTGTGGGGAGATTGAGTAGTGTTTGAGGGGAGAGTGAGTAGTGTTTGAGGGGAGAGTGAGTAGTGTTTGAGGGGAGAGTGAGTAGTGTTTGAGGGGAGAGTGAGTAGTGTTTGAGGGGAGAGTGAGTAGTGTTTGAGGGGAGAGTGAGTAGTGTTTGAGGGGAGAGTGAGTAGTGTTTGAGGGGAGAGTGAGTAGTGTTTGAGGGGAGAGTGAGTAGTGTTTGTGGGGAGAGGGAGTAGTGTTTGAGGGGAGAGTGAGTAGTGTTTGAGGGGAGAGTGAGTAGTGTTTGAGGGGAGAGTGAGTAGTGTTTGAGGGGAGAGTGAGTAGTGTTTAAGGGGAGAGGGAGTAGTGTTTGAGGGGAGAGTGAGTAGTGTTTCAGGGGAGAGTGAGAAGTGTTTGAGGGGAGAGTGATTAGTGTTTGAGGGGAGAGTGATTAGTGTTTGAGGGGAGAGTGAGAAGTGTTTGAGGGGAGAGTGAGAAGTGTTTGAGGGGAGAGTGAGTAGTGTTTGAGGGGAGAGTGAGTAGTGTTTGAGGGGAGAGTGATTAGTGTTTCAGGGGAGAGTGAGAAGTGTTTGAGGGGAGATGGATAGCTGGGGTTAGGTCCCTTCAGGGGTTTCCAGCCTTGCCCACTTCAGAAGCACGGTGCCTGCCTGATTGTGTGTGTCTGCAGGGGGGCCGTGCTGGCCTGCATCGGGCTGCCTAATGGGGACCCCAGCTGGGAGAGGAGCTTCTCACGCTGGCCCCTAGGCGTGTGTGACCACCTGGTGCCTGCCCAGGAGCACTTCCACCCAGAGGAGTGGGCCCGTCGCACCCGCTACATCTATAACTGGACCGAGCCACACAACAGGTACACAGTACATTACACACAAAACCCAGAGGGCCCACTGGAGGGATGGGGGGGGAGAAGCCTACACTCCATGGGGAGTCTATGGGATTCTGCTAGTCGCATTGGAAATGGTCATACTGTAGACCAGATATCAAACTCATTCCACAGAGGGCTGAGTCTGTGAGTTTTCATCCTCCCTTGGACTTGATTGATGAATTAAGGTCACTGATTAATAAAGAACTCCTCTCACCTGGTTGTCTAGGTCTTAATTGAAAGGCAAAACCAGCAGACGCTAGGCCCTCCATGGAATTAGTTTGATACCCCTGCTGGAGGCCTATGCCATATCATTTCTGTACACTTACTGTATGTTTGTTTCTACCATGACAAACATGCTAGTTAGGAATCCATTGAGGAATCTTATGTCCATAGATACTCTTTGGTGTTGTCTATTCCTTCTCTATGTGGTCTTTCACAATACTGGCAGAGAACCAACGTTCCTACAGCAAGGTTTCCTCTGTTTTCCGTGTTCTGATCCAGAAGCTCTTTCTGCATTATACCAAAGCAAGACATTAGGCCTTCAGCTATTTGAAATGAGACTGAAGATGAAACATAATGAGTTTCTTATTGCGTTTTGTCAATAAGTGTGTCAAAAGTGGAATTAGTCAAAGCTCCATATTCTGTTGCCGTTGCCAGCAGCCCCTCATTCACTGCGATAATCATGGCTGAATACTGTGACGTTATTTCCCTCGCCCTCACAAGCGTGTCCGTCGATGCCCACAAGCCAAATATTAGCTCAGAACCCTGTTCAAATATTATTTTGAAGAAGAGGTCAAGTGTTTATACGCAACTAAATGGAAAAGGATATGTGGGTTATTCCATGTCTAATGTGTTGGTGTTGTTGCTCTGCCGTCTGATGTTTTGACAGTACTGTCTATATTCACATTAGGTTTGTGAAAACCTAAACCTGCATACTTGGTTGAACAATATACACTGAACATAAATATAAATGCAACATCTAAAGTGTTGGTCCCATGTTTTATGAGCTGAAATAGAAGATCCCAGAAATTTTGCATACGCACCAAAAGCTTATTTCTCTCAGATTTTGTGCACAAATCTGTTTACATCCCTGTTAGTGAGCATTTATCCTTTGCCAAGATAAGTCTTCCACCTGACAGGTGTGACATATCAAGAAGCTGATTAAATAGCATGATCATCACACAGGTGCACCTTGTGCTGGGGGCAATAAAAGGTCGCTCTAAAATGTGCAGTTTTGTCACACAACACAATGCCACAGATGTCTCAAGTTTTTTGAGGAAGCGTGCAATTGGCATGCTGACTGCAGGAATATCCACCAGAGCTGTTTCCAGAGAATTGGATGTTAATTTCTCTACCATAAGCCGCATCCAACGTTGTTTTAAAGAATTTGTCATTACATCCAACCGGCCTCATAACCGCAGACCACGTTTATGGCGTCGTGTGGGCAAGCCATAAGCCACCCCATGGTGGCGGTGGGGTTATGGTATGGGCAGGCATAAGCTGTGGACAATGAACAGAATTGCATTTTGTCGATGGCAATTTGAATGCACAGAGATACTGTGACAAGATCCTGAGGCCCATTGTTGTGCCATTCATCTGCCGCCATCACCAAGTGTTTCAGCATGATAGGCTAATGCACGGCCCCATGTCGCAAGGATCTGTTTACAATTGCTGGAAGCTGAAAATGTGGCCTGCACACTCACCAGACATGTCACCCATTGAGCATGTTTGGGATGCTCTGGATTGTCGTGTACAACAGCGTGTTCTAGTTCCCGCCAATATCCAGCAACTTTGCACAGCCATTGAAGAGGAGTGGGACAACATTACCAGGCAACTACCCTTTTTTTTAAGGTATCTGTGACCAACAGGTGCATATCTGTATTCCCAGTCATGTGAAATCCATAGATTAGGGCCTAAATCATTTATTTGAATTAACCGATTTTTCTTATATGAAATGTAACTCAGTAAAATCGTTGAAATTGTTGCATGTTGCGTTAATATTTTTGTTCGGTATATATTAAAACCAATAATGATACAGAATGAATATGATAGTGTGGAAGGAATGATGCATAAGAAAAGCCCCAGAGGTGTTGAGATTAAGAGCTGTTTTTGTGTCCGGTTCCAGTTTCCACCCAGGGTCCTGGGAGAGGGTGGCTAATGAGGAGATGTGGCAGGCCAGGTACAGTAAAGAGTTAACACTGAAGACACTGACTCCTTCTTCTCTGTTACGGTCACTGTATATGTATAGTTTACAGATAGAGCCTCTATGACAGATCACCCTTGTCTGCTAGCTTAAACATCTACATAACCCAGTCTGGTGTGGTAGAACACCAGCTATTCTACATGAAATGCTGTTGTGTAGCTAGCATCTACATAAATCACTCTATTCTGCTAGTGCATCTCTGCAGATAGATCTCTACGGTTCATCCATCCATCCAGCACTTAGCTCTGAGCCTGTGATGTATCCTCTTTGTTTCAGGATGAAGACGGCTTTCTTTCTGTTTGACCTGGCTGAGAGGATCCAGGGAGAGGGGAAAGCTCGCCTGTTTGAGCTCTCCTACACTGTGAGTCAGTCCTCCCATAGTAAACATATGAGCATAAGCCAATAGATTATAGTTATTGTGTACAAGTTGTATTCTTTGTGATTGACAGCTGTATAAGGAGATCGTGGAGAGCCATACAGACTACCCTCCCAACTGGGATAAAAACCTGGCCCTGGCCAGCGAGAGGCTCCTGCGTTCAGGGAAGCAGGGCCACAGCCCTGATAGCCTGCTGACCTGCAGCATCCAGCACTTCAGCCTGTACCTGGACAAGGAGCCCACGGACTCCCAGGCCCCCGCCATCCACACTGCCGTCTCCCACCTGCTGCAGGAGAGGACCAGGCTCCGGCAGAAACACACCCCGTGAGGGAGGGGAGTGTCAGATAGAGCAGGCATACAGGAAGTACTGCAGGACACCATGGAGACTGAGGAGGAGAGGTCCTCTCAATGAGTGTGGCAGCCAGGGGATGTTGACTGACCTACATGCTGCGTCTGGTGCTCTAACTTCTCTGGTGGTTGGGATGAAGGGTTTTCTCAGGGGTTGAACACGCCCAGGACAGTGGAGAGTAGACTGGGCTCTACCGGCAGTCATCATGGACAAATGTATGTATGATGCCCTGGAAAATTCTGTGATGAAGTAGGGCAGGATAAACATCCCTTGTCAAAGAATTGGCTACAACATGGGACCTAATATGGAGGTAGTGCTGGTGATGGGGCTCTCTGTGATGAGGTGGGGTTGTCCAGACAAACAGGAACCAGGCTGCACCTCACACTGCAGCAATGTTTTCCACTGGGGACATTACATGACTTTTGCAGCCTGGATTGAACCCAATCAAGCTGTTCAAGTCTCCCACACATACAGACTTTTATTTACTGTTTCCCTGTCTCATTTTTCTGTCTCTCTCTCTCTGCATCTCTTTCTCTCAAACAGCTTTTAACGTTATGATTATGTGGCCGTGGCCACCTGCTGATTTAGTTATCTTTTTCTCCCATTAGGTGGCAGGGCTGAGATTGAGGGAAACCCAATTTGGGTGCAGAAATGGGGGATTAGAGCAGGCTCTTAATCTGTGACAGATTTGTGCATTGCCACGCTGTCGCTGTCCTGGGCTCTAGGTCTCTTAGCGTGACCCTGGCTCCCAGTCGCCACCCCTGCCCATCCATCCATCTGAGTTGGTCCTTTAAAAACGAATGGATTCAATTCGCTTTTTTTTCTCCCTTTGACGACAGAGCTATAATCCCTCATAGATTTAAATTAAATATGAAATGTTACAATGCCAGGGACCCTTTTAGAGGTGTGTGTGTGTGTGTGTGTGTGTGTGTGTGTGCCCCTCCAGTAATACGCAGAGAGGAAAAACACACGCACACACACCGAGCAGTGGAGCGCTTTCATTTCCAGAGAGACATTCCGTCACGCAGACATCGAGTCACAACCACAGTCACGCAGACACTCAGAGACGTTGCATCCAGACATGCAAAGGTCCTCAGCAGCACAACCTACACTCCTGGATAGATGGACTCAGTCACTTGAGGCTGGTCTGAGAGACATGGTGATTCAGTACACTTAATTACATCTTTAACTACTTTCCCTTTCATTCCTTCTCCCCTCTGTTCTCACATAGACTTTCTACCTAATTTACCGTAAACATTCTCAGTCTGTGAACATGCCATTTCACTCTTTTGGGGCTGGTGTGTTTGATATTTGGGCGCCACTGATTTCTATGAGACCTGGTCCACAGCCACTCCTGTGTCCTGTCCTGTCATCTGCTCTCATTGTACTTTTAATGGCATGGACAGAGAGGGCAGAGCACTAGAAGTGCTGCTCCGGGTCCTCTCAGAAAACAACCTGCCCTCTGCTCTGTCCACGGGGCTGGCTGATGAGAACGGGCCTAGGACAGATGGTACATCTCGCTCTCTCAGAAAAAAGTATTTTTCTATTCTCCAAAGATTAAAATACTCTAAGAAAGATTTTTTCCACTTTAAAAATTCTCAGAGCTTTACTTTACTGTTTCTACTGTGTTAGTAATTTTTTTCTATGAGACATTTTATTTCTGGTGTAAGTATATTTACTGATTTATACAAATATATACAAATCAGTATTAAAAGGAGATGCAAAAAATATCACCAAAGATCTATTTGAAGCTGTTTAAATCTGCCATTATATTTATTGTGTTTTTCTCCCCCTTTGCCACCTTACTGTGTCGTTAACCTTTTCTCATCTCACATCCTCGGTTCTGCTTTATTCCCCCTGTCCTTGTTTCTGTCTCCCTCCCTCTCTAACACCCCTCTGTCCTTGTTTCTGTCTCCCTACCTCTCTAACACCCCTCTGTCCTTGTTTCTGTCTCCCTCCCTCTCTAACACCCCTCTGTCCTCATTTCTGTCTCCCTCCCTCTCTAACACCCCTCTGTCCTTGTTTCTGTCTCCCTCCCTCTCTAACACCCCTCTGTCCTTGTTTCTGTCTCCCTACCTCTCTAACACCCCTCTGTCCTTGTTTCTGTCTCCCTCCCTCTCTAACACCCCTCTGTCCTCATTTCTGTCTCCCTCCCTCTCTAACACCCCTCTGTCCTTGTTTCTGTCTCCCTCCCTCTCTAACACCCCTCTGTCCTCGTTTCTGTCTCCCTCCCTCTCTAACACCCCTCTGTCCTTGTTTCTGTCTCCCTCCCTCTCTAACACCCCTCTGTCCTTGTTTCTGTCTCCCTACCTCTCTAACACCCCTCTGTCCTCGTTTCTGTCTCCCTCCCTCTCTAACACCCCTCTGTCCTCGTTTCTGTCTCCCTCCCTCTCTAACACCCCTCTGTCCTCGTTTCTGTCTCCCTCCCTCTCTAACACCCCTCTGTCCTCGTTTCTGTCTCCCTCCCTCTCTAACACCCCTCTGTCCTCGTTTCTGTCTCCCTCCCTCTCTAACACCCCTCTGTCCTAGTTTCTGTCTCCCTACCTCTCTAACACCCCTCTGTCCTCGTTTCTGTCTCCCTCCCTCTCTAACACCCCTCTGTCCTCATTTCTGTCTCCCTCCCTCTCTAACACCCCTCTGTCCTCATTTCTGTCTCCCTCCCTCTCTAACACCCCTCTGTCCCCCTCTCTCTGAGATTCAGTTGCCCACCCCAAATCAGCAAGCTGCCGAAGGATTGTAGGAACCCATGGAATCGCCATGACCACGGATGCAGGCAGGGAGCCACGGCAATGCTGGAATGTGGGGCGTCTGAGGAGATAAGAGCTGTGAGCCCAGCCAGGGAGAGGGAGTGGGGAGGGATGGAGGGAGGGGGGGGGGGAAGAGACAGGGAGGGTGAAAGAGAGAAGCAATCCTGTGAATGGGAGACCGAGACGACAGAGAAATAGGGGAGGGGGGAGAACGAGAGCGAGAGAGAGGGGGGGGGGGGGACATAGGGGGCACACTGGAGAAGGGAAGCCAGCCTTATTCCTCTTTGCATTTCATTTACATCCCTGGCCGTATCGACCAATCGGATTGGGAGCAAAGCCCAGGGCTTAGGAGGGGAATAAAAAGACAAAATGCCTTTGCTGCTCTCATCCCTCCCTGATAATACCCCTTCTGTTTTTCTTTTCTCTTTTTCTCCGTCTATAAGTAGATACTGTCCGAAATGCCAGCGGAAAAGCGACACCTCCGCTTTCTGTGTATCTCAGATAGACCGAACGGGAGCAGGGGCTGAAAAAACAGCTTTAGTGGCTGGGTCTATCTCCTCTGCTCTCTGGCTGGATGGAGAAGGTTGGAGGGGGGTAGGGGGACTGGTGTTTGGTAACAGAATGGGGGTTTGGAGAGACATAATGTACTGAGCTGGCCACAGATTTTGCCGCATATTACACTGAAAAACTTCCCTGCAGATCAGTTTTCTAAACAGGGAAACCTGTTTCATGGGTGTTTACTCTGCGCGACCCATTTCTATGTTCCTGGCCAAAGGCCGTGACTGAACTTACTGTGCTAAAACATATTTTTAGCACAGGATTGTTCTTGTTATTCATCCATACTTGCAGGTTTATCTAATGCAGTGGCTCTTGTCGGTTGGTTTTGCACAGTAGGTCTTATAGACGACAGTATGGAGGGGAGTGTCCCCATAGTCATGACTAAGACTCCAAGGTGCCTTAGCATCATACAGACTAGCTGGGATATTCAAATTGTTTCCACCTTTTGTCGTTAACTGTTTTTATACTGTAAGCGCAACACAACAAACCAAAAGTATGGGTCCAAGCTTGTTCCTTTGTGTTATGCTATAGGTTCTTTTCCTCTGTGGGAATGACTGTTGTTATGTGTGAATTGTCTTACAGATTAAGTTTGCCATTGCCTTCATGAGTGTGTGTCTCAGTGTGTGACAGGTTTTGTTTGAAACCCTGCAGGCACCGTGTGTTTGTGGGTTTACAGAGTGTGTGTTTGTACAGGTGCGAGCAGCTCTCTCCATTGTCTTTATGTGCTTGTGTTGGTTTGTTTATCTCCTGTTTACGGAAAGTCTTAAATTTGTATTCTCCGCCTTTAAGTGTCCCTGCCTGTTTTTAAATGGATTAAGTCATTGTGTTGATGAGTACTTTGTCCATGTATTTTTGTAAGAATATTAGGTCTATTGTGTTGTCACAGGCCCTTGTGTTGTTGCTGCTGCTGATATAGAGCTTATTGAAAGGGCTTGTTGCTGAACAGATGAGAATCCTTCACAACAGTGGCCTGCTGCAAAGCATGTAGACACAGGGAGGGATGCCCTGTTACCTGCTTCCACCAGAAGCCTGTGGAAGATAAAGTCACCTCAGGACCCCCATTACTACACCTCCACAGCATTTTCCACCTCCTTCTCCACCTCCTCATCGTCTCTTTAATAAAGACCTCAACAATAGGGACAGATATGGGAGGGATTAGGGGTCAGGGGGTTGCGGGGATTTGGCCATCTACATTTCCAGGATCAATCTTGAACCCTTGCTTATCTCTGGCCCCAGCCCCCATATACCTCTGGTGGGCTGCCTGGCCCTAGCCTGGGTGAGGCCTGGCCCCCCTGGCTGTGTTGCTCCTCTAGCAGGGCATGGGGGGCTGGTGGTGCCTGGCTGATAGGAGAGGATCCATGGCTTCTCTGTCCAGGCTGGGGAGGTGGGGAGGGATAAAGGCTTTACCCAGGCAGCCAGGGGCATGGAGGACCACAGGGGATTTGTGGACAAAGGGTTCTTACACTCTGCCTCTATAGTACACCTCCGCCCCTAAAGCTCCGCTGACAGGTGTGTGGGTGTTTTGAGTCTATTTGTGTATGTACTTTAAATGTGTAATTTAGTATTCCGGTATTGCAAATGTGAAATAACCTCTTGGAGTTATACTCTGCTAACTGAATTGTATCCTAAGTTCCCGTTGTTATCTTGCATACACACATTTGTTTATTTGATACAGCCCCTCTCCACCACTGCAATTTCTTATATCAAAGACAAAACAGTGCAGAGCGTAATTGAAAATGGCTACCGTGGAGAAAGGACTCTCTCCGCATTGACTACAGAGAGTCAGAAAAAGCCCCTTTCTCCGCTCTCTTCTTAGATCTATTTGAATAATTGAGGAGTAAACTGACAATTTAGGCCCCTTTATGGACGCCCCTGGCCTTTCAGGGGTCTCTCCGTTTGCCCCGTACAAGATGGTGCCACTGGGCATGGGATAATATCTTTGTTTGCTTCGAGAGGAGCTGAAGGAGGGGGATTGGCGGAGAGCGGGCCAGAAGCGGTTTTGCCAATCAAGCAGGAAACACTTTCTCCCCCAGGTTCTAATTTTGTGCCATATTAGAGAGCTCGGCCTCTGTTTAGGACACATAGGTATTTTCATAATTTGCCGCGTCTCTCGGCTCACTTGGGGTGCCATTCCTTCTCTCTCACTCCGTGTCTGAATGAGAGGCCTGGGGAAGAAGAGTGATTCATGCCCTTGGTTTCTGTCAGCTGACTGTGTTTCTGCAGAAAGCAGCTGGTAGTAGGTGAGGATACAGTAATAGTAATCACTATAAACAAGATCTGTTTAGGACTATATTGCAAGTTAAAACATTGTGTTTAATGTCAAGTGTACATCAATATAAATGATGTGTATCATCAACTCACAATAATAAGTAAAACAACATGACCCTATTAGAAATCGGCTCACATTGTTTCTAAACACACGTGTTTTGACAGGTTAAAGTGGACGGTTTTTCTTGTGCTTGACACCACTGGTTCATGCACAGCACCAGCATGCGTAAGCAATGATTCACATGTGATTGGTCACATAATTCACTATCTCAGGGGGGCATTTCACCGCTGACAGACAGACAAGCTAATCTAAAATCCCTCAATTTACAAATGGAAATCCCACCATCCAATTGAGCTAATAGAGGGACTTGAATGGGATAATAAGATGTGGTGTAATACTGTGTAAAAATCCTGTAATGTTGTGTTGGTGTATGAGCCTTTGTGAATGCGTGTTTGACTGTGCAGTGATTACCGGGGCCTGCGGGCATGGCGGCAGCTCCATGGCTGGGACAGGGTGCTCCTCTCTGGGCTGGAAGACATGCCTGTCTACCCCTGGTGGTGGAGCCTTCGGTACCGGACCAGAGGTGCAGGAATGAGTTACCCTGTGCTCTGATTTCTCTCGGTTTCTCTCTATAACTGCTTCGCTTGCTTTATCGCTCGCTGTCTGTCTGTCTGTCTGTCTGTCTGTCTGTGTGTGTGTCTCTCTCTCTCTCTCTCTCTCTCTCTCTCTCTCTCTCTCTCTGCTGATGCTGCAGTGCTCGCAGATGTGCACAAACAAGGGAGGATTAAAGCAAAACGAATCTAAACAGACAAACGGAATTAGAGTGATGGGTGTCGGTGGGCTGGTTCAGAGTGATAAACATAATGATGCTGTGTGTGTGTGTGTGCCAGTGTCTAGGGGATTATATGTGGTTAGGTGTGTATGGCTGGGTGACCGCTTCTGGGTGTCTTTGTGTGTTTGCCTCTCTGTCTATGTTTTTGTAATTATGTGTGTATATTTACTTTTTTTTTTACTTGTGTATGTGACAAATGTGTTACTGCAACTTGCCTCACAAACCCTAGTCTGTGCCCTCTGCTTGTGACTATGTGTATGTCTCTCCTCTGCCTGTCGGTGTTTGTTTGGATCATGTTTTTCTTTTTGTTTATCACAGTGTAGGTCTGTGTACAGCTGTTAATTCCAGACAGACAGAACTGTTTTTGTCTACTGGATATATGATGGATACTGGATATATAGGCTACTACACATGTACAGCGAGGGAAAAAAGTATTTGATCCCCTGCTGATTTTGTACTTTTGCCCACTGATAAAGAAATGATCAGTCTATAATTTTAATAGTAGGTTTATTTCAACAGTGAGAGACAGAATAACAACAACAAAAATCCAGAAAAACGCATGTCAAAAATGTTATAAATTGATTTTCATAAGTAATAAGTATTTGACCCCCTCTCAATCAGAAAGATTTCTGGCTCCCAGGTGTCTCCCAGCTGAGATTAGGAGCGCACTCTTAAAGGGAGTGCTCCTAATCTCAGTTTGTTACCTGTATAAAAGACACCTGTCCACAGAAGAAATCAATCAATCAGATTCAAACTCTCCACCATGGCCAAGACCGAAGAGCTTTCCAAGGATGTCAGGGACAAGATTGTAGGCTGGAATGGGCTACGAGACCATCGCCAAGCAGCTTGGTGAGAAGGTGACAACAGTTGGTGCGATTATTCGCAAATGGAAGAAACACAAAAGAACTGTCAATCTCCCTCGGCCTGGGGCTCCATGCAAGATCTCACCTCGTGGAGTTGCAATGATCATGAGAACGGTGAGGAATCAGCCCAGAACTACACGGGAGGATCTTGTCAATGATCTCAAGGCATCTGGGACCATAGTCACCAAGAAAACAATTAGTAACACACTACGCCGTGAAGGACTAAAATCCTGGAGCTCCCGCTTGGTCCCCCTGCTCAAGAAAGCACATTTTCATGCCAGTCAGAGGACAACTGGGTGAAAGTGTTGTGGTCAGATGAGACCAAAATGGAGCTCTTTGGCATCAACTCAACTCGCTGTGTTTGGAGGAAGAGGAATGCTGCCTATGACCCCAAGAACACCATCCCCACCATCAAACATGGAGGTGGAAACATTATGCTTTCAGTGTGTTTTTCTGCTAAGGGGACAGGACAACTTCACCGCATCAAAGGGACGATGGACAGGGCCATATACCGTCAAATCTTGGGTGAGAACCTCCTTCCCTCAGCCAGGGCATTGAAAATGGGTCGTGGATGGGTATTCCAGCATGACAATGATCCAAAACACATGGCCAAGGCAACAAAGGAGTGGCTCAAGAAGAAGCACATTAAGGTCCTGGAGTGGCCTAGCCAGTCTCCAGACCTTAATCTCATATAAAATCTGTGGAGGAAGCTGAAGGTTCGAGTTGCCAAACGTCAGCCTCGAAACCTTAATGACTTGAAGAAGATCTGCAAAGAGGAGTGGGACAAAATCCCTCCTGAGATGTGTGAAAACCTGGTGGCCAACTACAAGAAACTTCTGACCTCTGTGATTGCCAACAAGGGTTTTGCCACCAAGTACAAAGTCATGTTTTGCAGAGGGGTCAAATACTTATTTCCCTCATTAAAATGCAAATCAATTTATAACATTTTTGACATGCGTTTTTCAGGATTTTTGTTGTTGTTATTCTGTCTCTCACTGTTCAAATAAACCTACCATTAAAATTATAGACTGATCATTTCTTTATCAGTGGGCAAACGTACAAGGTCAGCAGGGGATCAAATACTTTTTTCCCTCACCGTACACAGATCTACAGTGTGTATAATGGTATTTATGTGTACTGGCCATATAAACCAGGGATGGGAAACTCCAGTCTTCGGGGGCCTGATTGGTGTCACACTTTTGCCCCAGTTAACAGACCTGACTCCAATAATCAACTAATCATGATCTTTCATTTAGAATGCAATTACTTTAAATCAGCTGTGTTTGCTAGGGATGGGGATAAAGTGTGACATAGCTCCGGCAGCAGGCTTCTACAGCAGGATATGTGTGTGCTGATGAGTAGGCGATGAGTGGAGAGGAACCAGTGGGGGGTTCTGATCAGCAGTCTGGGACTCCCCTGCTGAGGGCCTCTGGAATTAGACCTAAACCCTGCCCTGCCAGATGGCACCAGCACCACATCAGCCCCACCACCACCCACCTTAGACGTCAGGGCCAGGCGGAGCCCTGCACCCCCTGGCCTGCACTGGGCCCTGAGGACCAGACACTAGGGAGATGGGACCCCTGTGGGAGCTCAGAGGGTATGGTTCTCTTCACCACAGGGAGGTAATGCTGATAATAAATAATGTTGATTGTGATGATATTGAATTTGGAATATACATTTCCCCCCTAATAGCTGTGGCCTTTAGCCCTGGCCCTGGAACTGTCCTACACTGCTAGCTTACAACACTCCTACTGTACTTGTAAACAAAATGAGGGACATCTGTGACAGCAGGAGAAGCCTGAGGTGGACTCTTTAAAGATTCTGATAGTGGCTGGCCAGTATAGTGGCCAGTCAGCAGGACTAGAGAGTGGTGTAGTAATATGATGTGGAAATAGGGCTCATGGTGAGTTGTTTTGATCTACCTGTCTGGGTAATATGTCTGGAGGCAACACTTCAACTTACTTGTTGTAAGTTTGTGTGTGTTTGAACATGCTGGCTCAGGTGTGTATATTGCGTGCCCTCTGCACATACCTGCTTGGAAGTAACTCAAGAAAATAATGCACCCCTTTTCTATGTGTTAGTCTGGGTTTCTCATTTTTACTTTAACCAAAGAGTTCAATAATAAATTATTCAACTGGTGTTAAATCAGACTAATTGCACTTGGATGTATTATTAAGGTAAAATATGAAATATTAAGACTTCAAAATGATGAGTGGTTAATTTGTATACATTTTAAGAGTCATCCCTGGCAAGCAGACAATGCTAAAATATCTACAACAATGGTAGTATTTCCCCACCTGGATCAGTTATCCACAGCCTCTCCGGCAATGTTACTTAGGAAATCTTCTCTGAATTACTAGTAAGCAGATTACATGAGAGAAGTGTACAAACAAATAAAAGATTACAGGCTGTGAACATGTTCAGTCTAATGCCCAACAAGCTATGCTCCACACAATGCCTTTCTCTCCCCGAGCTAAATGTGGATTTCTCCCTAAATATTCACCCCTGCTGACCAGCCATGTCTTCTTCCAGGAACTATGAGCAGTGACTCAGCAGCACCTCTGTAATGACACTGTTCCATGCCACTGGCCTGTCTCCTCAACTGGTACTAGCTAGGCTTTGGAGTTCAAGTGACTACAGGGTTTAGACACTGATATTTTTTTTTAAAGGGAAGAAAGAGAATCTGGCTGTTGTTCTTGAAAAGCTGTGTTTATCCAGGATTAGAGACACCAACATGTTAATAATTGTTTCTCACAGAACTGCAAAGAAGTACTTTCCTATAATCCCCTAATCAGGCATTACACCTCTGAGCAGAGCCACAACGCAGGCGCATGCTGGCTGTGACGCAGCACACCCACAGTATACAGTAATACACCCACTTTTCAAAACACACCACACCCACACTGTATAAAACACCCACATTTTCCCTAACTTATCACGTCCACTTTAGACACCCACCACCACACTTCTTGCATCATGTCTTAAACAGTACAACGTGTGAATTTCATATTATGTGCAATATACTGAGAATAGGATTTATGCATCTTGATGAATGGTGTAAAGGTGATTAGACTTACTGAGTACTCATTCCATCGCCCTGCTGCCACACTATTGGTCGCAGGGGTCAGACATAAGTTTTAGACAAGCGTTATTGCCCCACAGTACAGGACGTCCCATAGACATGCTAACATGAAGAGGCCAGAGCGGGGTGGTCTGACTGTAGACTGGCTGTTCTGACAGCCCAGTTCCTGGTCCTCAGAGGTCAGGCCCTCTGCCGTGTACACCAGACTGCTCTGGGACTGGAGGTTATTGCTTTGTTTGACTTGATAGACACTTGATAGTCTGGCCCTAATGTGCCCTCAGACTTTGGTTAATAAACACTATGGTTGCTGTTGTCGATTGTGGTGTGATTTTTAAATGACAGCCACAACATTCAGTGGAGGGGGTAGAGAGATGTCACCTACCAGCCATAATGCTAAAAAAAACACAAGATTTGTGTGAGCCTCCAACATATTGGTTGGCATCATATTATAGACAGAGACTAATGTTACGCCTCTTACTGGAGTTGAGGAGGTCACCAAAAATACCCTCAGAATGCCTATTTCCCTCTGTGTTGGGAGCCACAGGGTCAGACATAGGGCAACTTATGAGCAATGAATGCTGGGAGAATAACCGGGCCAAGGCCCATCTCAGTGTGCAGGACTTCAAACCCCTGGCCGGGACCAGGCCAGAGGGCAGATACACATGGCAGGTTAAGAGTAGCAATGCACTGATTAATAGGAAAGTTATTTCACATACAGTTGAAGTCGGAAGTTAACATACACCTTAGCCAAATACATTTCAACTCAGTTTTTCACAATTCCTGACATTTACTCAGAGTAAAAAATCCCTGTCTTAGGTCAATTAGGATCACCACTTTATTTTAAGAATGTGAGAATAATAGTAGAGAGAATTATTTATTTCAGCTTTTATTTCTTTCATCACATTCCCAATGGGTCAGAAGTTTATATACACTCAATTAGTATTTGGTAGCATTGCCTTTAAATTGTTTAACTTGGGTCAAATGTTTCGGGTAGCCTTCCACAAGCTTCCCACAATAATTTGGGTGAATTTTGGCCAATTCCTCCTAATAGAGCTGGTGTAACTGAGTCAGGTTTGTAGGCCTCCTTGTTCGCACACACTTCTTCAGTTCTGCCCACAAATTTTATATAGGATTGAGGTCAGGGCTTTGTGATGGTCACTCCAATACCTTGACCTTGTTGTCCTTAAGCCATTTTGCCACAACTTTGGAAGTATGCTTGGGGTCATTGTCCATTTGGAAGACCCATTTGCGACCAAGCTTTAACTTCCTGACTGATGTCTTGAGATGTTGCTTCAATATACCCACATAATTTCCCCCCCTCATGAAGCTATCTATTTTGTGAAGTGCACCAGTCCCTCCTGCAGCAAAGCACCCCCGGGTGATGCTGCCACCCCCGTGCTTCAAGATTGTGATGGTGTTCTTCAGCTTGCAAGCATCCCCATTTTTCCTCCAAACATAATGATGGTCATTTTGGCCAAACAGTTCTATTTTTGTTTCATCAGACCAGAGGACATTTCTCCAAAAAGTACAATCTTTGTCCCCATGTGCAGTTTCAAACCGTAGTCTGGCTTTTTTATGGTGGTTTTGGAGCAGTGGCTTCTTCCTTGCTGAGCGGCCTTTCAGGTTATGTTGATATATGACTTTTTACTGTGGATAAAGATACTTTTGTACCTGTTTCCTCCAGCATCTTCACAAGGTCCTTTGTTGTTGTTCTGGGATTGATTTGCACTTTTCGCACCAAAGTATGTTCATCTCTAGGAGACAGAACACGTCTCCTTCCTGAGCGGTATGACGGGTGCGTGGTCCCATGGTGTTTATACTTGCATACAATTGTTTGTACAGATGAACGTGGTACCTTCAATCGTTTGGAAATTGCTCCCAATGATGAACCAGACTTGTGGAGGTCTACAAACATTTGTCTGGGGTCTTGGCTGATTTCTTTTGATTTTCCCATGATGTCAAGCAAAGAGGCACTGAGTTTGAAGGTAGGCCTTGAAATACATCCACAGGTACACCTCCAATTGACTCAAATGATGTCAATTAGCATATCAGAAGCTTCCAAAGCCAAGACATAATTTTCTGGAATTTTCCAAGCTGTTTAAAGGCACAGTCAACTTAGTGTATGTAAACTTCTGACCCACTGGAATTGTGATACATTGAATTATAAGTGAAATAATCTGTCTGTAAACAATTGTTGGAAAAATTACTTGTGTCATGCATAAAGTAGATGTCCTAGCCGACTTTCCAAAACTATAGTTTGTTAACAAAAAAATTGTGGAGTGGTTGAAAAACGAGTTTTAATGACTCCAACCTAAGTATTTAAACTTCCAACTTCAACTGTAGCTATAATATATAATAAAATGAGTTGGACAGAAGGCAGTGGTTGGTAAAATGAATTATTAACTGAGCTGAGAGAGTATCTTTGTTTGGACATATACAGGACATCCTTTGAATTCGGTCTGTATTGCGTGTACACAGTTGCTCTACATCTCAGTACAGAAGAGGCCATGAGGGCTAATGGATATTGTTCAGAATGTTTTAGCATGTCAACAGCTTGGTCATATTAACATATGTCAATAGCGGCAGGTGTTTGTCTCTGTGTTCTGTTTGACGTGTTTCGTTTAAGTGCTTGTTTGTAAAGATGCATTTCATGAAACATGCGCACAATAGAGTAGGGCTACGCCGTTCCAAGCCCACCCATCCTGCCATCTATTGTTTCATTATTTCACTTTGCTTTTTTACCGTCCTTTTGTTTTCTCTTGCTTGCGACCATTGTAGCTGTTTAAATGATCACGTTTATTGTCTGTTCTCCCTCCCCCCTCCTCTCTCTCTTTCTCCCCCCCCCCCCCCCCCCACACACACACACCCCCTCTCTCTCCTTGCAGGGACTGGCTGGAGAGTGTGATGAGTTGATCGGCAGGGATTAACCTGGGGAATTTAATTAGTGGAGCTGTCGTCCCTGCCCTTAACAGTTCAATTCCCCTCTCTCTCCCTGCCTGCCTGGCAGGCTAGCTGGGGCCTGGCGCCGTGGGGAGGGCAGGCAGGCAGAGGCAGGACACACATTTCACAAACAGATCAGTCCACCAGCCCTGAGTGGCCCTGATGGAGGGATGGGATGGGGAGATCCAGGTGGTGTTTTTCCTGTTGTAGAGGATGAGCGGTTGACTGGCCGTGTGCCTGGACTCTCAGTGACCGGTAGCCTGGCCACAACCATCCCCAGTTGTTGAAAGTGGGCAGTAGAGGAGGAGGAGGGGGGTTTAGACAGTGTGCGCTTGGGGTAATCGTTACTCAATCTGAAGCCTGCACTGTTGCATTGTAATCCTGATGCTATACTTCCCATTAACCCATCTGGGACCCACAACCCCACACCCCCTGCAAGACAAACACACACTCGCCAGGGTTGTGGTGGTTGTGTGCTAGAAGTGTGCCTGGCTGTCCCCAGATCACCTGCTGGGGAGCATGTCCAGCCTCACATTAAAGACCTGCTAAAGGAATGTCCCCAACTCCCCAGCACTGCCCTGCCCAGTCCCCTGACCTACTGGTCACTGGTGATCCCCTGTTAATATTCCACACACACACGTCTGTCTCTGGGGACTGGTCCCTCTGCCCCCCTATGGGGCTGCTGATAATTCAAGTCAAACATGATGTCTCGCTTGTTTGTCACACTTAGTGTTTCATTCGGGCAGGGTCAATGTCCTAACCTTGCAAGATATCAATGGCACACTGTGTTTATAGGACAATCAACTCAGTTTGAACGAGTTCATTTAAAAAACATTTGACAGAGATAAAGTGAATGAATTTATGGACTCCTATTTGGTTGCGTTTCGGGGGTGCACTAGATAGATTTGATGATGTTCAGGTATAAATGAGGGAAGGGAGGTGCAACAGTATGCTTCTTGTTTACTTCGTCTGCCTCCTAACCCCCCCCCCCCCCCAGCGCTTCTTCTCCTCCTGCTCCCTTCTCCCCAGTGTGCCCCCCATCCCCCGCTGGGCCTGCGCTGTGTCAGTGTGCCACTAATTAAGGACTCTTAAAGCTATGGTCTACACTCATTAGTAAACTGTAGCATCCTTACTGTCCAGGGAGGAGGAGGAGGAGGGGGGCCCCAAACTCAACAGCTGATTCAATTTGAGGACCTGCTGTCACCTGTGGCAAACACTTCTGTTGGGGTCCATAAGGTCATGAAGAACAACTATTGCGTTAAAATATGTATTTATTTGACATTGTTTTTTCTTTTTGTTATTGTGGTCTTCTTCCACCCAGATTAGTAGCATGTATTATCATTTATGTTTCTAATGAAAACTGCTCCTTCCAAAGAAAATACTGGACCAATGCTGGAGCTTGTTGAGGGCTTGTTCGTTTTATTTCATTGTGCTGTTATCTTTTGTTCAGTATTCACTGCCTATTCAAATTGACTAAGGCAGCGTTAATCAGAGTTGCATTTTGTTGTTGCTCGATTCATGTGGGTACTGTTCGTCAGATCTTTTAGGTGTCGCCATTGTTGTCGCTATTGTTCTTGTTGTTAAGATCCAACACTCCTCCCTCTCCCCCAACGTTCAGCTGCCCCTCCACTTGCCGCTTTGTTTCATCCTTTTTAATGGAAATTAAGAACAAAACAAATGGGTGTGTTGTTGTTTATGAAAGTAGGCCAAACAACTGCTGACAAACAAGAGGGGTAGTTATAGGTCAGTACGGCACAAGCCATGCGTTACTGTGTCAGAGAGGGCAGGCTGTCGTCGGTCGGCCACAATAGACAATAACATGAGCTACATGCATGCTCCCCCTCTGAGAGGATGTAGACTGGGCACATACACGTCATCAACATAATTATTATCAACAAGTCAACATAACTCAGAATACGAGGGATCACAACCACACATAATCCACAAATATACCAACAACAAAAAACTCCCGGGCTGAATACTTTGGATTATATTGTGACAAATAGAATGGAAATATAAAGTCCAATTGAAATTAGAAACACTCACGTTAAGGTGACTGTTAAATCAGACTGTGATACCAATTCTTGGTTAACAGTCTGAAACAAAGCACTGCAAAAAACGTAGCTTACTTACAAGCCAGAGCGTTGAATAAAATGTGAACTTACTGTAAGGTCTGTCGGTGCGGTTGGCACCTTCAGTGGGTCGAAATTTGAGACCACAGGAAAGTATTATTTACCCCGACTTGTTAGTGCACCGGTACTGCCGTTGATATTTCTATCACCTGGTACATGAGCAAAACCATTGTAAACAACACCTGCAAGACGGTCAGTATGCATGCATCACGTGCATGTACTTCCGTCTTGTGCACGTGCCTTCGGTCTGCAACAAACTAATCTTGATTGCCACACAGAGACCCACGTTTTGAAGTAGGTTTAATAATACTTTCCTGTGGATATTTTGACTCAAATTTCGACCGACTGAAGGACCAGCCCCACAGACAATTGGCAGAGTAAGTTCAAATATAGATTTTATTCAACATTCGTGACAGACAAAGGACGTTTAGGTTTCTATGTCTACACAACGGAAGGCGTCGCCACAATTGATACTAAGGTGACAGCTACACTAACTGCTTCTACTCACCCAACGTACAAAGATCTTGTTGATAATTGGCATGTTCCAGGACTCCGTATCTGAGTTGTTTGACACTTTGTTTAATTTTTCAGTTGACCTGGAGGTTAGGATCTTCATCATCACAACCAAGAGGGACTTGACCTCAGTGACTCCTAGATGCTTCTGAAACTACCCCAATAACCTGTCGCAGATTGTTCGCTCCACTCACCAAGGAGTTCATAACTCAAAGACCAACACAAGCACTTCCATTCATCTGTTTTATTCATCTGTGAAACAACAATCTTTTCCTATGAGTGAATAAGGCATTATCCCTACTGTCCAGAAGCAGCAGCCCATGGTTGAAGTACAGGTGTGACTAATTACCTTGTTATTACAGGAAGCAATCTCATTGGTTAAATGAATGTCCCTACCTGTATTTAAACCCTCCTGTTTTTGTGTTCTAGGTGACCACCCACAGAAAGTCATGATGTCTGGCATGGTGGACCCTTTGTGCAGCTTGCTTGGTGAGAGCAAATGGATTTTGTGTTGAAAGTTTATAATGGAGAAAACGGCACCTGCCTGCTGGGCTTGCTGCACTTCCTGTGCCCCTTTTTATTTCATGTTGGTTTTGTATTTGTGATTTCAATTAGCAGGGTTTTTAAAGTAAAATAATGGAAATGGAGTAACTGATAAGTGGAGGCAAAGTATGGATAACTCAATGAATTGATGGTTAACATTTGAAATGTTTAATGGAGAAAGCCATGCCTTAAAAATACATTTTTAAAACTGGTCCACTGTTGTCTGTCTCTAGCCTACTTCACGCTGCCTGCTCAACCTAGATCCTAAGAACCACTCACTTTTTCACCTCGTGACATACACAGAGACTCCATCCTTTGGTAAAAACCTCTGGGGGATCAGCCATCAGCCGGCTATAGAGGCCCAGTTCAGACAGGTCTTGAATCAGGGGCTGAATACCCTAGGCTACAGAAGGAGGGGATTGGACTGAAAACTGTTTCAACTAGGGGGTGCTGGAGGACTGTGGGAGGGTTCCCAAATGTATAGAATGCCTACCGTATTTATTGAACTTCATTCATTGGTTATGTTTCAGCATGTATGGCACCTCATACTGACACTGTATCAGTAAAGGGATTACGAAAGTTGCCTACTACTCTATACTATAATAGATAGCAATCAGTAATGAAAATACAACAATAAAACCCAATGCCCTATAACTGCACTTATTAAACCGCAATAATGGACAGCCGTGTGTATGTCAACAGCAGTGGAGACTGACCTGTTATGAGTGGGCAACGCTAGAGCCCACAATACATTTCTTTGTAGACCTCATTTAATCATAATGGATACAATTGTTTTTAAACACCCCCAGTCCCCTCCTTTTCCCCTATGCCCCCCCCTCGTCCTCCCCCACCCCACCCCATCCATGGCATAATACCTCGGGTGACACACACACACAACAGATGCCCCCTGACGCTCACACACACAAGCGGGCACGTGATTCAGGAGCCTGCGGCCACAGGCCCACCAGCCTCATGGCATTGTGTTCCCCCTGGGCAGGCAGGCTACCCCCGGCCTGCCTAAATACCCTTTTGTCTGGGGTGGGATAATAACTGGTGGCCAAGCCGCTGGTATGGCACATGTGCGGCTTCTCAGCCCTAATTTTTGGCCCAAACAGGTGGGTAGGGGAGGGGAGGGGGGAGAGAGGGGAGATAGCGAGAGGGGAGGGAAGAGGCTGCATCTGTCCCTATACCCAACGACTCCCTCGCCTCACCCAGCCCAGCCCCAGCTACCACCCCATAAGGTCTCACGAGAGAGGGAGGCAAACCAGAGACAAACAGGTGGAGGGGAATGGGGGGATTAGAAGAGGTAGATGGAAGACATTGGAAAACTGTCAAATAGGCCTTGTAAGTAAGATTTCACTATTCTTGTAAGATTTCACTTGAATCAGACCAGTACCCCTAAGCCATATTAAATGCTTGGCCTTCAGTAAGTGATGCCCTGTTGTCTTGTCTGGGCTCAGTGGCCTGTCATACTGGCTCATAGACCCAGAGAACATGAGACAGATACTATACATGACATGTCAATGTGTTTGTTGGCTCCACTTCCAAGCCAAAACACTGGCGTATTTATGCAGTGGGAATAGAGTCGGCTGGAACGGAGAACAAATTGAGAAAACAAAAGCCAAAAAGGGCAGGAGTTTGATGAGCTGATGAGGAACACATATCATTTATTAAATGTTGTAAAGTGGAATGGGACTCGGCTTTTTGGATGTTTATTACATTTGTATTTGATTTATTACATATTTATTGTGTTGTTTCTGTGTAATAAAATGCATATACTAATGTGTTTATGTGCCTTTATCAAAAAGACTTCCATCAGTTAGTTATATTAATATCTGTGCCTGGTTTAGCCTACCATAACTACACCTGGCTGAGCCTCTGCAAGCATTATGCTGGTGACTGGTTATGGTCTGCTGTGGTGTGGGTAGGCCCAGTAGGACATTGGGTCTGAATCCAGCAGTAGTGTTGGATGGGCCAAGGAGGGTAAGAGGAGGGCAGAGCAGTAAGATGATTCGGAGCAGAGACGAGTGGAGCAGGGCACGCAGACTGGGCTCTCCTCATTCTGTCTAATTCTCCCTTAGCTCAGCACCATGGAGGACCTGGACCTGCGTGGGTTACAGCTGACAGTATTGTGGCAGCTGGAGCAGCTTCTCCTGATCCTGCACTGTAAAATAAAAAAATGAAATTAGTCAAGGTGTCCTGGAGGTGGGGACAGGGTCTGAAGGGAGGGATGTGAGGAACAATGTTGATGGAAGTGGTCTCTCTCTGTGTTTTCTCCATTCTCCTTTGACCTTCTGTTCTTATACTTAGCACTGGTTGCCGAAACGCACTGTTCTATATCCAGCCTCAATAATCTGACCCTATTCATCGGTTGCACGTTTCATCACAATAATGTTTTTAACGTTTGTTTTAGGACTAATGCCCAGCTGAGCATTCTACTCAATGCAGTCTCAATGGGCGCTGATGAAGATTTTGTCTAAAGAGCATTACTGTGGCTTGGAAACACAGGATATTTCAAAAGGCAGCCTGGTCTCATAGACTAGACATAACATAGTAAATGTAAATCCGGGACACTCAAATTAGGCTGAAAGAACCTAAAGGTCAAGGACAACTTTAGCATTTTAGCCAATTAGCAACTTTGGAACTACTTACTAGTTTTTAGCTAATTTGCAACTACTTAGCATAGTAACTAACCCTTCCCCTATCCCCTATCCCTTTAACCTAACTCCTAACCCTTATCCCCTAGCCTAGCTCACATTAGCCACCTAGCTAACGTTAGCCACAACAAATTGGCATTCGTAACATATCACACATTTAGCAAATTTGTAATATATTGTACAAAATTCGCAACAAAATACAAAATGGATGATGGACATCCACAAATTAATACATACCATATGAAATATAACATATTATACTAATTGGTGTTACGAATTTACATTTACTCTGTAATGTCTACCCCTGAGTCCAGGTTGCAAAGAAGGAGTAATTAGTAGGACAAGATTTTGTCATCATTGTGATGTCTCCAGATTGACATTAGATGCAGTATAACTTTAGCCAGCTAGCTAAGATTGAGGGGAGAGCGCCAAAAATTGTGACCAAGTGACAGAGGTGTAACCCATGAATTCTCTCTCAACCATAGTAAACAGTGAAACTGGCCATGGAACAGTGCTTTGGGTAACTTACCCTCTACACCACGAGAACACAATGCAACCTTGAATGAGGGATCAGATTTCTCCTGCCTTTGATCAAGATAATGAGGTGGTCCCGTGAAGGCCTTAGTCACCTTTTCTCCTAACAATTCAATGCAATCTGAGCATTTGTGGACGTATTATGAAGTAGGCCTACAGAACAAGAGACAGAGTTGAATAACAGTGAGAGGGGCTTGGAGGACAGCAAGTCCTTTCCTTTCCCTTATCATGTGCCCACATTGATAACAATAACCTCTCAATGAATGTGAAATGTTCATCTTAAAGCAAAGAATAAGTGAAAAGGCTCTGATCTGAGTGGAAAAGTGGATAAGTATTGATGTTCTAGAATTTCAGTGAAAAAAGTTATGCTTTCGCTTCCCATAATAGATATTCAAAGCACGTTCATAGTTGTGCACCATGACTTCAAAAAGGCTTAGACTGTCTGGGTGACAACTCGAAACAGTTCATTGATGTATAACACTTAATGGGGAAAAAAATGAAATAAAAAGGAGCTGTAGTGCTGTCTGTCGGGGGTGCTCTACATTAACCTCATCCCATTCCCAACTTCTAGTCTCATTACCAACCGCTGTCCATCTAGGGGGGTCTCTCAACTGTAATCTGTTAGTTTCAGCTAATTAATTTCTGGTTCCTTGTACACTTTCACACAAGGGTATCTTGTTTGCTGGAGATTAAGAGCTGCCGAGAGTTCGTTAGAAAGGTGTCGCCTTAATTATCAGAGGCCTCATCGCGTGCACCTGTCTAATTGCCATAATGAGGTGTCTCAGTGGGATCGTGTGGGAGAGAGAAGTGCCTCGCTCACTGGGACACACTTTGGGTGAGAGTGTAGTGATGACTCATCCAGCATCGAGTCATGAATCTGTTTTCTTATGTTTGTTTAGATCAAAGCCTTCCTGCGTTGGATATAGTCTGCATCACCATTCTTCTCTAGAAACTAGTTTCCCTGTCGAGTTGATTGATGGATGATGCTTAGGTAGGCCTGTACACTTTTATACAGGCCTAAGTGACGTTTCACTCAAATCTTTCACAAATTTGGCTATAGATTTCTAGGATTAGAGAACATATGTGGAGGATAATATGAATTTCACATGACCTTTCCAAACACAGCTGATGTCTACAGTTAAATCATATTATTGTATGGCTTGTGGCCACACCAACGACCATTAGGGTTGTCAGTTCTGGGAATATTTGTTGATCAGGCGATTATCATTTCACATTCCACCTCATTTTGAGCACTTTAGTCCCCATCAAGCCGCTGAGTGTAGGACATTAGATACATGTAATCCACCATAAAAGTATTTCCATTTGTCTCTTAAGGAGATTTTTTATTTATGGTTTGTTAGTCAATGGGGGGTTGATAGATGTTTCCTATCATGGAATACTCTGTTAATCCAAGAGCTGTTAAATCCATGGTCCTACATGGACTCCATGTTTAGTTCTAACTAGGTAGACATTAACTAACTAGGTATTAACTTGACCAATATACATAATATCATGTGGTTTTATTATAACATATGCTGAGATCCTGTAATCATCTTATGGCATTGAGTTTTCCAACAAAATATGATTCTTCCTAATGTACTGGATCACGCTGCCCCCATTCAAACCCACCTATCATACAAGTAGGTCGAGGCTGCATCATGTTCTAATGAGAAACACCACCAACACCTTGAAAAGGCCCTGGCAACTGGCCTGATAAACGTCCATATTAATCTTCTGTGAGGGGACAGAAGACAAGCAGAGTAAGAAACTTACTGGTCCCTGACATCAATAGCCTGTGAAGAAATGTTATCCGTTTTTAATGACTTAACAAACCATGTAGTATTTAGTGAAATAGTGCTGCATCCCAGCAACTGTTCAGAGAGGAATACAACATGTGTTATTGATTTGCACATAGATATTATTAGCTACAGCTAGCAAATATTATTTTTCACTTTTTGATCTGACTTTTGGACCTCAATGGAATATGTGTTAGTATGCACCTTTAATCTCTGAAACTATTTTGATCGTTCAAATGAATATCACATTTTTTGATACATGTCACAAGTTGGAATAAGCCTGTTGTCAAGCAAATAAGTAAGTCACAAACCTTGGTTTGCTCAGTAAAAAGTATTCATTGTAGCTTATAACCAGGCATGAGCAATATGTTACAGTAGGCCTATGTAGGAAGAATGTGTGGTCCTCTGCTTTATCAGACCTCCAACTAGTCCTGCTGTACTATTATCACTTTCAGATCTCTGGAAATCCACGGATTTGTGTGAGCAGTCGGACAAATTAAAATCACATGCTTTTTAGTGGTTTACTCCAATCCCGTTATATGTTTTTATTAAATATCTAAATCTGTTATTATGGTTACAAAACCCTTTTAATTTAATCTTTGGCAAGATTA